>NW_026555331.1:67660564-67755926 GCF_014898055.3 Talpa occidentalis
TCCTAGCTATAAGAAACCTGTTTATTTTGATAAAATCATTGCACTGGAAAACTGGATCCCTGAAACTACATGCTTCACAAGATGAGGATCTTGTCTATTATTGGACTATGGTTTGCCCTCAGATAATTTTGTTGACTGAATAGCAGTGGGTTTCAAGAACCACTTGTTTCAGAACTACCCAGAGTCCTCTAAAATGCAAATTCAAAATCTGGGACAATGGCAGCAGAATGAAGATACTGGACTCACCTCCACATAATCACAGCAAAACTGCAGATACATAGAAAATGTTCAACATTACTTTTAATAAGGGAGATTCAGTTTAAACTACAATGAGCTATCATTTCACATTTATAAGAATAGTACTATTTTTAAAAAAACAACATGAAGTGCTGGAGAGGCTATGGAGAAAGAGGAACATTCTTACAATGATAGTGGGAATATAAACTGGTGCAGTCATTTTGGAAAAGTTTTCTGGATTTACTCTAAAAAAACAGAAATGGAAAAATATATGACCCAGAAATTCCACTCTTGAGCATCATTCAAGGCACTTGAAATCATCAGGCCCAGCTTCTCCCCAAATTATAGGGTCTACAGTGTGTGCAGCACGATTTACAATAGCTAGGACATGGAAATAGCCTATGTGCCCACTGACAGAGAATTAGATAAAGCATGTGTGATATAGTCACACAATGGAATACTGTCCAGCCATAGGAAAGATGAAATGTTGCCATTTATAGCAAAATGGAAGGAGTTTGAGGGAATTGAGTGTTGTAAAACAAGTCAGAATGACAGAGACAAATACCGTACATTTATATAATGGACAATCTCACAAAGCAAAATACTTATAAAACTAGCAGAAACTAATGGAAAGGTGAGATTTCTGAGACAAAAAAGAAAGGGGGTAGGAGAAAGGGTCAAAAATCAAAGGATGGCAATGGGGAAAAAATAAAACAAAAAGTTCATTATAAAAATAGTTTCCTTTTAAAGGAGAAACAAAACTAAAACTAAAAAAAAAAAAATTCAACCCCAACACCTACAAAATTCTTGCATCATATCCAAAAGTTTTGAAGAATAAAGATGAGAAAAAAATAGTCTCACTGGAGATCTTCCTGTGTGAACTGAAATCCCTGGGCATATAGGACTCTGCATTATTTAAAGACACACACACAAAGGCTTCTTTCACATGAGAACTGCTGAAATTTAATATCACTTTGTCTGCGAGAAAAATGAGGCTGAATGTTTCACTCCAGGTCACAGGAGTAAAGGTTTGAACAACCTTCCCCCACCCCGATCTTTGGCCTATACCCCAGCTCTTGTATACACAAATAAATCAATCTTTTTTTTTTTTTTTCAAAGATAGATCTTAAAGTGTCAGACTCAGAAATATCCTTTAGTTTGTTACTTTTCTAATTTCAGTGTATAGAAGCAGGGAAATAATCCGGTTCCAAGTTTTTTTTCCCTTTAAAGACAGTTGACTTGGAGTCTATTTCTCATTTCATATCTCCCATCATTTCCTCTACCAGCATAATTTCACATTGTATTTTTCTCATTGTTAATCACTGTTGTCTCTAAGTTATATTGTGGCACCGCAAAGGACAATCCCCTACCTCTCTGGGTTCTACTCAGGTTGTCAAAACAGCATCAGATAGATTGGCAGAGGAAAACCATTTTAATAATACAAATATGGAGAATTTACATTATTGTATATTATAAAGAAAAGTGGAATGGCCCAGGGACATTTATTCTGTATTTAGTTACCCGAGGCTTCAAGAAGGAGGAGGGGAGACCTCATGTTACAGACAACAAGGGATTGCCTTATCCTTACTCTGAGACGAAAGATGAGACGCCCAGAGATTTCTTCACTGATGAATGTGCACCTGGAAAACACCCTGCCCCACCCCAAACTAGATTCCCACAGGTCATAAAAAAGAACAATGATTTCTTCTATAATTAGGAAAAGGGCGGAGGTTTAGGAAGTGATTTCTTTGAGTAGGAAAGGGTGAGAGCTCAGGCAAGGAAAAAATCAGCCCGCAGGGCTCCTAACTGCTCTCCCAATTCTCAGCAATCTGTTTTCTTTGACTAATGGTAATGGATGTCCAGGCTCATGGCCTCCATTCATCTCTAATTTTCCTATCACGGTGACAAGAGGCCTACTTGGGGTACACTGAGGAAGCCTATCTGACCCTTATGGAGAGACACTGACCCCACACTATACTTCTAATTAAAATTACTTTTTGAACTGTTTGTTAGTGTCCATAGACTTCTAACATTTTCTTATTTCACTTAGGAAGACCTGTGAGAAAGAACTTACTCCACTTAATAAGGACATCCGAAATTTTTCTAATGTATTTTTCTAAAATTGCTGTACTATACTATGTTTCCTGGGGGTGGAAGCCATTCTCTATGCCTTTGTGTTTGTTATGGAAATGCCAAATTCTTATGCTTCTTTAGTAGTGAAATGTTAGGAAAGGCAGTCTTCACCTGCATAACAACTTTCTCAGAAAAGTGTTTGTAGGGGCAGGAATGGACCCAGTGCGGGTTTTCTGATCCAGCAGACCGGTAAAGGAGGAATCAGAGTCCTTAGTGGTTTTTGCAGGTTTTTTTATTGGGATTTACCCAGTACACATCAGGCAAGGATGCTGGGGGGCCGGGAGGCTGGCAGGTCTCCCAGCCCCCAGCAAGTCTTCAATCTATCTGGACTCTCTGGCCTTCTCCCGGCTTCTGCTTCTCTAGCTTCTCTCTCAGCTTCTCTTTTGGCTTCTCCTGCTTCTTTCTCGGCTTCTTCATGGGCTTCTGCTTCTGCTGGCTTCCCTGTGACGCCGCCCTTAAAAGCACAGTCTCAGCCCAGGTGAATCCCATCTACCTATGCCCACATTCAGGACCTCAAGGATCCATCATCTATCCTGATGGCGGGCGGGCAGAAAAGCCTGACATTTTTCCTTACCCTACAGTGTTTATAACAACTTTCTCAGAAGTGTCATTCAAAGGCATGATTTTTTTTTTTTTTTTTGCCTCTTCTGAAACTAGCAACATTTCCCAATTCCTGGACATGTTGGAAATACCAAGACTAGAAAATCTACTTGAATGAGGATTCAACAGGTTTCTGACTGACAGGCTTTCTCTCTATGTAAGGTAATTTAACATTGGACCATGCCTAATACGGTTATTCCTTCTCTTTTCTTTCACCTATTTGTCACTTTGCATCTCAGGTAATTGGCAATCAATAGGTCAGCGCGCATTGTTAACATTTCTCAATGTAGGCAATATAAAGCAATAAAGCAGGCGAAAAAAAAAAACTTACAAAGCACGGTTTGATCAGAGATGCCCACTTTATTTTAATCAGAATAAGTGAACTATTCTCAATAGCTTATCCTTAGCATCGTCAAAATGTTTGGAAAGTTCTTTATATTAGGGAAAACAAACCAAAATAAAGCGGCGTGCCCTCCTGGAAGTACTCTGTACCCTTGGTGGTTTCACATGGAAGGATTACTGACGCGTGAGGAACCCCAGCAGGCATGTGCGGAGCTGTGAGGTTTGGTGGAGACCCCGACCTTCCCAACGCCCAGCTCCGCGCGCCAGCGCGAGTGCAGAAGGGGCAGAGCTGGGGGCGGAGTGGCTCCCGGACCTGCGGGGGCCGCAGGGTGATCAGCAGTCGAAGCTCCCGGGCCAGCGGGTCTCTGGGCGGCAAACTGCCCTTTCGCTTTGGGAGCCGCGGTCTCCGCTGGCTCAAGCAGAATCTCGGAGCGGCTTGCTTTATTCCAGACCTAGAGGGGGCGTCTCCTTTGGACCCCAAAAGCTAGGGCGCGGGGGGGGGGGGGGCGAGTCCTAGGAGAACAGGCGGTGATGAGACCCGCCGATCCACACGAGGGTCGTCAGCGGGCAGTAGCCCGGGGCCGGGGGCGCTCTGTGTAGGATCCCGGGAAGGCGACGCGGAGCCGGATCTTGTCTGTCTGGGGAGGCAGCGCGGACTCCTGCGGTCCGGCGCGCCGGGACTCCTCCTCGTCCCGGGACAATCTAGCGGTCCTTGGCCGCTGCCCGCCCGGGTCCCCGCCCGCTATTCGGAGTCGAGCCTCGTGGACTCCACCCCAAAGCTGCGTCCCCGCTGGGACGCCGGGGAGGATCAGCGGCCCGGGAAGACGTGGGTGCTGTAGCCTGGCTCTCCCGCTTCCCCACTTCTGGGCTGTGGGACCCTGCACTACCCACCTCGTCTCCCGCCCGCCCCGAGCGCCCCTCTCCGCCTCCAGGTGCGTGGACACGCGGCCGGCTAAGCGCGGCGCCCGGCAGCCGGCGCTCTTCCTGCTCGCTCTGACTTTGTCCGCGCACGGGGTCCAGGGGCGGCCTGGGGCGCTCTGGGAGCGCGAGTTGCGGACGAGAAGATGAAACCCTGGCTTTTCTTCCCGGCGGCCAAGGGCGGCTCGGCTCCCAGCGCCTCCCGGAGCGCAGGTAATTCCTGGCCCACCTGGACTTTTGCGCGGAGCATGGGTCTTGGGGCGTACTCTGGGAGCTGGAAAAGCTCTCCTTCTGGGGAAGCCGGAGTTACGCACAGAACGACTCAGCAGATACCCAGCTTTCAGGGGAAGGGGTAATGTGTTTATTAGACTTAATATTGTTGAGACTTTAACAAAAAACCCTGTCTCGCAAAGGAATAAGTTTGATACGCCCCTTCCCGGGTGTATGTGAGGGAGGGGCTTTTTAAACAGGCGGGTAAGAGCGGCACAGAGACCTGATTTCAGTCTCCTTTAGGACAGGCCACGAACCTACCCGGCCTGGTTCTGGGTCTTCTAGGGTTTTGCGCAAACACCCGAACATGCAAGAACGCTCTTTTGCGTCCCTCTTCAAGCTGGCCGCAGGGAATGGTTGAGGAAAGAGGGATTTTCTGCTTGTGTCGACTCCAACTTTCCTATCCGGTGCCGGTTCAGCACCCCAAAATGCTTCTCAAATCTCCCAGATCAATCCTGGGCGCTTAGGTTCCTGGCTACTTAGATGTCCTGGCTACTCAGGATGTGGGGAGGATTACGGAGGGAGAAAAAGTAGCGGACACAGAGGGTCAAGAGACACCCCACAGCAAAGAAGTCCAGTGCCTAAAGACGAAGGGGAAACCCAGGACGAAAGCATTCAGAAGGGGACTAGGCTCACCAGGGAAGCGCATAGGAGAGTGCAGGGCAGGAAGTAAGGCAGTGAAGAAAGAAAAGAGAAGCTGCTCAAGGGTATCTTGGTTTACAGCCTGTGAAAATCTAGAGAAAGTGGTGGAGCTGCTGGCCTGGGCTGGGAGCAGAATTGACCTAATTCATGACTACCAGCAGCCTGCACCCACTGCCACAGGGACACACACTGGACTGCAGCAGTGGGGCCAGTGGGCGTCACCTGGACTTTATAGTTCCTCTACTTCGTGCTTCACTTTTAAGAAGCAAAGAAGGATTTCTCAATATAATTTTTCTCTCATATGAGCACGTGTGCGCGCATGCACACGCACACACACACACACACACAGTCTCTCGGCAAACTTTCACTGACTAACTGTGATATGCCAGTTGCTGTGGGGCAGGCTGTCACTCAGAAGAGCAGGCAGGCAGGACACTGGCTTCCTAATGCACATTCTGTGTGTAGAGGGAGGAGCTCACAGGTAAACCCAAGAACAGAATTTTCTGTGCCACAAGGAGGGTGATGACAGGAGCAAAGCAAAGGGAGGTGATTGGGAAAGCTGCTGAAGTCTGAGGTGGCTGTCTGAGCCCCAACACAGTGTCCAAGACCTAGGCAGAGCTTTTCAGTGTCAAGAGCAAGCACAGGGCTTTCGGAGGGGGGTAGGGGTGGTGACTGCAGCAGCAATGCAGTGATGGTCCCATGTCATCATGTATTTGGAATTAAAATTATTGTTAGTCCAAATATTTAGCTCTGGGAATGAAATGCCACTTAGGAATGTAAAGGGAATGAGAGAAACTCAAATACAGAATATTTATAGTAACACATTAATTCAGACCTGTTTCATTTAACAGACCTTTTGTTAAAAAACAGATGACTTAATAAAGATAGTTAAGAGAAAAAACACAGTGGTTTACTAGACATTGAGTGTCAAGAAGTTAAAGTTTATTAAAAACAATATAACTTAACAGAAAGTGATCTCTGGGTTACCCTCAAATTTCATGACTTTCTACAGCTATTTGTGGTGGTTCATCTTTTGATGACTGTACTTAATTAGAGTGAGATTATATCTGTATCTGACTCTGTGAAGGCAACCCCCACATGTGAGTCAGGGACCAACAAGGACATGAGAAGAGAGGACAGCACCCATCTGGGTGTTGTCAGGGAACACACTCAGGGATGGCTGAGGTCATCGTTCATTCAGGAGGAAACATCTCTAGGATCTGAAGCCCAAGTACTCTCATCACCAATAGATACAACTGGAATTTAATTCAGCGACATAATTAGCATGATTACCCAGGCCTAAATCACATCCTCTGGGCTCTGAAATCTTTGCTGTACATGCAACTGTGTTAAGGAAATTAGACAATTTCCCTAAGTGCAGATGTGAAGCTTGAAGTGAGGGGATTGTCCCAGGAGGACCTCAGGGACCAGAGAAGATGCCACTAGGATTGTGAAGGGGGAAGGTGGGAGGTGAGTATTAAGTTTCCAGGACCCTTAGTTCACCATCCTTGGTTCTCCTTCCTCTTCACAGCCCTCCCCTTGTTCATGCATTTATTTATTCATGTAGCTATTCAACATACATTTTAGGTTGCTCTGATGGGCTTGGGAATAAAACTTAATATTTTTGATTCTTATTCTCAAGAAGTTCAGTTAGTCAACAAATTTTGTCTCAGATGTCTCTCTAGAATCTGGTAATTCTTTTTATTTTCTTACCCATCCTCCTAGTTCAAACCTTCATGACATGTCACATCGATTTAGATTGTCTCCCTAGCTCCATTAGTGCCCCTGGCCAGTCTGTCTTACTGGAATAAAATAAGATGTGTATTTTCACACATCTTCATGGGTGTAGAGAATAAGTGCTGTTAGGAAGAGCCTACCCTGAGGCTCTCGTGAAGACTAGAAAGAGGAGGTGTGTGAAGTACCTGGCAGGTCTCCCAGACCAGGAGGGAAGCCAGTCAGAGCAATGGTGAATCCATACAGGTGAATGTTACCAGGAATGCTTCAAAGTTTCCTTATATTCATGGAGATTTTCTATTCCCAGGAGATGTGACTGTTTCTAAGAAGGGAAAAATACAACCTACATTCTGGTTAGGAATATTAGCTGTTTATGTAACTCTTTCTTGTGACAATTTTCTACCTTAATGAGTACACTTAGAAATAAAGCTTTGAAAGGGCAGGGTTACAGTTTGAATTTTAAGTCAAAAGTAAAATAATAACATTACATTTTATTCATTATGTGCTATATTAATTGGTTAAATATTAATAACTTCTTAAAAAGTTCTTCGTAGATCATAGTGAAAATAAGGTATTTCAGATGAAAGAAACAAACACATAAGCTAGGATATGTGGACAATGAGTAGTAAATTTGCTTAACCTGTATGTTGAAAAATTACCTAGTCAATCTTTTAAACCCGCTTATATTATACTCCTGGGAAAAATTTTTTCCATGAGTACTTACTCTATTTTAATATTTAAGTAAATATTTAAAATTACTTTGGTAAAATGTTTAACATATAATAACTACATATTTCAATAATGTTCATGGTAAGAATACTTTACTAGTTATACCCAAATAATGCTGAAATAAAATATATTTACACACGTATATATGTATATTGTGTGTAATAATATATATATATACCTGAAAACTCTTGCTGTGCAAAGAATTTCTTTGTTTCATCTAGGAAGCAAGAGATTTAGAAAAAGTTAGTTTAAAATTGCTATAGAGGGGCGGAGCAACATGGCGGCGAGGAGACGCTGCTAGTAAGATCTCCCATTAAAAAAGTGAATAGGGAGGAAAAGCAGCAGGTCCCAGTGAGAACCGGGACACGGAAGATAAACGGGTGACGCCAGCGAACTGCCCGAAGAAGAAAGTGGCCATAAAAAGGACTAGAGGGGAGGGAAGCGCAGAACCCTGCTCCCCTCCCCCGCCCAGAGGCGGCACTCTCCAACCGGCAGAGAGGAGGAAACAACAAACCAAAACGGCCCACAAGAACAAACGACTCAGCAAGCGGGACTGTGAGTGGAAAGGAACTATTGCAGCCACCACACCCAGTGAACTGAACGGGAGCTGAGGCGAACCCTGCAGGATCCGCCACGGCGGTGAGCGAACGGCTCCGGGCGCCATTAGAGAAGAACAAAGACCCCGGGAGACGCGCACACAGCCCGGGCTGCCGGTAAGCTGGCGCGGGAAAGCGGTGCACTCGGCGCACTTGAAAAGCAAGTGCAGACCTGGATCGCGGCTGCCCAGGTCCCCGCGCCTGCGACCTAGGCTTGCTGGGAGACGACCTAGGCTTGCGGGAGACGCGCGGAGGTCCTCACTGAGGTGAAGGTCCCTCCCTGAGTGAGCAGGAACCAGGCGCCCAGGCACGGGAGCTGTGCAAAAGGCGCCATTCCCGCGCCACTGAACTGGGCTACAGCCCGCGTCCTGGAACTGAGGGCTTTGAACTGAGACCCGGGGCACGAAAATTCGGGGCGTGGGTTCTCCACGACGGTGGGGCACAAGGCAGACACAGCACCCCAAAGCTGTTGAGGTGTACCCTACCATTCCGCTCTGTTCTCTGTCCCACGGGGTGGGGGAGGCGAAAAACAGCCCCCCAGGACAATAGGAGAGATCTCTGGCGCCACCTAGCGACCAGGAAAAAAAAGTCACTAACACCCTATAAAACAGGACATTTGTTAAGACTGCTTGAAAAGGGCAGAAGGTTTCTGGAGGACCCAGTGGCCAGCCGGGAAGTTATTCCACGCCAGGCCCCTTCCGACCAGCAGTCTGAGCCCACAGAGGGAGCAGGCACCCACGTCCGGGCAGACCGGGTGCGCAGAAGAGTGTGCCTGAAACCGGAGGAGCAGGGACTGCATCCCGCTTCGCCATTTGAGAACAGGGACATTTCTTCAGTAAAAACTGCCTAAAACCAGCTGAAAGCTCCCCCAGAAGACAGAGATGGCTCCTGGAAGAGCCAGAGGGGAGCGGAGAAGTTCACCCAAGATGTCAGTCAGTCCGAGCAACACAGTGTCCCAACGCATACGACAAATTAGAAAACAGACAGTAGGGAGTAGAAGAACCACACGCAACCTAAAAACTCCTCAGGAAAGAAGCACACCACAAAAAGAAAACCACTCCCCAGATTGCAACGACAGCAACTTGGAAGAACTTCTGAGCCTTCCAGAAAGAGAATTTAAAATTGCCATGATTAAAAAGTGATAGATCAGAAGAAGGAAATTGAGTCCCTAAAGAGGGAAGTAAAAGAAATGCAGGAGATCAAAGAATTAATGGAGGAACTAAAAGAACTCTGGGAAAAGCAATGAAAGCAGAATAGATGAAATGGAAGAACGAATAAGTAATCTTGAAGACACAGAAATAAAAAGAACCAAAACAGAAAAGGAAAGAGAAGTACGAAGGAAAAGAATGAAGAAAGACTTCGGGAACTATCTGACTCCATGAGGAAAGGAAATATAAGAGTTATAGGAATTCCAGAAGGAGAGGAGAGAGATGTAGGAACAGAGAAAATATTCATGGATATAATTGAAGAGAACTTCCCAAATGAGAAGAAGGAGCTGAAAATTGATATACAAGAAGCAAGAAGAACACCAAACTTCCACGACGAAAGGAAAACACAGCAAGACACATAATAGTAAAGCTCCCAAGAATCCAGGACAAGGAAAAAATAATGAAGCTGACAAGAGGGAAGAAACAGATAACATTCAAAGGAAACCAATCAGGCTGACATCAGACTTCTCTGAAGAAACACTACGGGCAAGGAGAGAGTGGAGGGACATAGTCAACAGACTCCAAGAAAACAGATGCCAACCAAGAATACTCTATCCCGCAAAGCTCTCTTTCCTCCATGAAGAAAGAATATGGACCTTCCCAGACAAAGAGAAACTCCGGAATTTCATTGCGACTAAACCCCCACTCCAAAAAATACTACAAGGAATCCTAAAGCCAGAACCTCAGAGGGACGAATAACAACGAAAGAAGACCAAAAAAAAAAAAAAAGTTATTAAAAGAATAAATAAATAAAATCAAAGGAAAGACAAACATAATGGCAAATACAGATGCTAACATATCAATATTAACTCTAAATGTAAATGGACTAAACTCTTCAATAAAAAGACACAGAGTTGCAGCCTGGATTAAGAAACAAAACCCAACCTTTTGCTGTCTCCAGGAAACACATTTAGCTACAAAAGATAAAAATAGGCTCAAAGTCAAAGGATGGAAAACAATCCTACAAGCAAATGGGCCAAAAAAGAAAGCAGGAACAGCTATACTTATATCAGATAAAACAGACTTCAAACTCAAAAAAATAAAAAGAGACCCCAATGGTCACTACATTATGATTAAGGGGACAATACTTCAAGAAGAAATAACACTCATTAACATATACTCACCAAACGAAAGAGCACCAAAATATATCAGACAACTGTTGTCCTCTCTGAAAACAGACATCAGAGAAAACACATATGTAGTGGGAGACTTCAACACACCACTATCAACAATGGATAGATCAACAAGACAAAAAATAAGTAAAGAAACTAAAGCTCTAAATAAGGACCTAGAGCATTTGGGCTTAACAGACATCTATAGAACACTAAACCCAAAAAAAACGGAGTACACATTTTTCTCAAGCGCACACGGATCATTCTCCAGGATCGATCACATACTGGGGCACAAGACAAACATCAACAGATACACCAAGATTGAAATCATACCAACCATCTTTTCTGACCACGAAGGCATCAAACTAGAAATAAATCATAAAAAGAAGGCAAGGAACTATCCTACCTCATGGAGATTAAAAGCCACACTACTGGAAGACCACTGGACTAACGAGGAGATCAAAGAAGAAATTAAAAAATTCTTTGAATTGAATGACAAGGAGGACACCAATATCCTAAATGTATGGGATGCAGCAAAAGCAGTAATAAGAGGAAAATATATAGCAATAGAAGCTCACATCAAAAAACAAGAAAGAACTCAAAGAAACAACCTAATCTCGAAGCTCAAAGATCTAGAAAAAGAACAACAAAAAAACCCAGAACCAGTAGAAGAAAAGAAATAATAAAAACCAAAGCAGAAATAAATGAAATTGAAACTAAAAAAACAATCCAAAAGATCAATGAAACCAAGAGCTGGTTCTTTGAAAAATAAATAAAATAGACAAACCCCTAGCCAGGCTCACAAAGGAAAAAAGGGAGAAAGCACAAATACACAGAATCATAAATGAAAGAGGAGAAATCACAACGGACACAGCAGAAATCAAAAGAATAATCAGTAACTACTATGAACAGTTATATGGAAACAAGTTCAACAATCTAGAGGAGATGGACAAATTCCTACAACTCTACAATCACCCAAAGCTAGATAAAGAAGAAATAGAACACCTAAACAGACCAATTACAAGCAGCGAAATTGAAATGGTAATTGAAAACCTCCCCAAAAACAAAAGCCCAGGACCTGATGGATTTACAAATGAATTCTACCAAACAGTCAGAGACGAATTAGTGCCTATCCTTCACAAACTCTTCCAAAAAATTGAGAAGGAAGGGACAATACCAAACACGTTCTATGAAGCCAATATTACACTAATACCAAAACCGAATAAGGACAACACAAAAAAGGAAAACTATAGGCCAATCTCCCTAATGAACACTGATGCAAAAATCCTCAATAAAATTTTAGCTATCAGAATCCAACAATGTATCCATAAGATAATTCACCACGACCAAGTTGGATTCATTCCAGGGGCACAAGGATGGTTTAACATCCGAAAATCAATCAACGTTATCCAACACATCAACAAAAAGAAATATAAAAACCATATGATAATATCAATAGATGCTGAGAAAGCTTTCGACAAAGTGCAACACCCATTCATGATAAAAGCCCTTGAAATTCTTGGGATACAAGGAACATACCTCAACATCATAAAGGCCACCTATGACAAGCCAACAGCCAGTATCATTCTCAATGGTGAAAAGCTGAAAGCAATTCCATTAAGATCTGGAACAAGACAAGGATGTCCACTCTCACCACTGCTTTTCAATATAATACTGGAAGTCCTAGCCAGAGCAATAAGACAAGAGAAAGACATCCAAGGAATCCAAATAGGAAAAGAAGAAGTCAAACTATCACTATTTGCAGATGATATGATAATATACATAGAGAACCCCAAATCTCCACAGAAAAACTAATTCAACTCATCAATCAATTCAGTAAAGTGGCAGGATACAAAATCAACACGCAAAAGTCAGTAGCCTTCCTATACACAAACAATAAATCTGAAGAAGAAGAAATCAAAAAAACCACCCCTTTTATTATCGAAACAAAAAAAATCAAATATTTGGGAATAAATCTAACAAAAGAGGTAAAGGACCTATACAAAGAAAACTATAAAACACTGTTAAAAGAAATAGAAGAAGACACAAAGAAATGGAAAGACATCCCCTGCTCATGGATTGGAAGAATAAACATTATTAAAATGGCCATCCTACCAAAAGCAATATACAGATTCAATGCTATTCCAATCAAAATCTCAATGGCATTCTTCAAAGAAATAGAACAATTATTGATGAAATTCATATGGAATCACCAAAAACCCCGAATAGCCAAAGCTCTACTGAAAAAAAAAGAAGGAAATGGAGGCATCACACTCCCAGACTTCAAACTATACTACAAAGCCATAATCATCAAAACTGCATGGTATTGGAACAAGAACAGACATACAGACCAATGGAATCGAATAGAAAATCCAGAAATAAACCCACAGATGTATGGTCAACTAATCTTTGACAAAGGAGCAAAGACTATGCATTGGAGCAAAGAAAGTTTGTTCAATAAATGGTGCTGGGAAAACTGGGTCGCTACATGCAAAAGAATGAAGCTTGACCACTACCTCACACCATACACAAAAATCAACTCAAAATGGATTAAAGAACTAGACATAAGACCTGAAACCATAAAATACATAGAAGGAAATATAGGCGAAACACTACGGGATTTGCACATCAAAGACATCTTTACAGACACATCACCCAAAGCAGTGATAGTGAAGAGAAAGATAAACAGCTGGGACTACATCAAATTAAAGAGCTTCTGCACAGCAAAAGAGAGAATAACGAAAACAAAGAGAAACCCCACCAACTGGGAGAACATTTTTGCACCCAACACTAATGATAAGGACTGATCACAAAAATCTGCAAAGAGCTGATGAGACTCAGCAACAACAAAGAAAATAATCTAGTCAAAAAATGGGCAGAAGAGCTAAAAAGAAACTTCTCTGAAGAGGAAATGCAAATGGCCAACAGACATATGAAAAAATGTTCAACATCACTTGTCATCAGGGAAATGCAAATCAAAACTACCATGAGATACCATCTCACACCAGTGAGAATGGCACATATTAAAAAAAACTAGCAACAACAAATGTTGGCGAGGATGTGGAGAAAAGGAACTCTTGTGCACTGTTGGTGGGAGTGCAAACTGGTCCAACCACTATGGAGAGCTGTGTGGAGATTTCTGGACCTACTAAACATAGAGCTTCCATATGATCCAGCAATTCCACTCCTAGGTATTTACCCAAAGGACACAGAAACATCAATTCCAAAGAGCACCTGCACTCCTATGTTTATAGCAGCACTGTTTACAATAGCTAAGCTTTGGAAACAACCCAAATGCCCAAAAATAGATGACTGGATCAAGAAGATGTGGTACATATATACCATGGAATATTACTCAGCATTCAAAAAAGATAAACACATGCAATTTGCAGCAACATGGATGGCACTGGAAGGGATCATGCTCAGCGAAATAAGCCAAAAAGAAAAAGAAAAATACCGGATGGTCTCACTCATAGCAGGAATCTAGAAAACTTAAATAAGGGACCAGGAAAATGAATATAAGAAAGTGAAAATCAAAATCAACAAAAAACTATGAACCAGAGACACTTTTTGGGGGTGGGGGCGGGAGGGGAAGGATTGGGGTCAGAATGGGGAGTTTGCAATTGTATGGGGGAATATAAAAATAAAAATTTAATATTTAAAAAAAAAAAATAAAAAAATAAAATTGCTATAGAATATAAAAAGATTAAAAATACATCCTGCTGAATGGGAGAAAATAGTCACACAGCGTATAGCTGACAAGGGTTAATATCTAGCATGATTCAAAAATATAAAAAACAACTCAATTAAAAAATGGGCAGCCAATATCAACAGACATTTCACCAAAGAGCACATCTGTAAGGTCAATAGATAAATAAAAAATTGTTCACCATTGTTTCCAATAAGAGAGATGCAGGCTAAAACCACAATGAGATATAATTTCACAACAGGTGCTGGAGAGGATATGGAAAAAAAGGAAACCTGTTACACTGTAGATGGGAATGTAAACTGGTACAATCATTTTAGATAGCAGTCTGGATTTACCTTAAAAATTAAAAATCATTAAGTTCCACTTTTGTGCATCTATTCAAAGAATATGAAACCATCAGTGAAAAAATATGCTCTATAGGGCCTCCCTGGTGTTGCAGGTGGTTGAACGCCACACTGTGAAGCTGTTTGCAGCCTCTGCAGCATGGGTTCGAACCCCACTGGCCAGCAAGAGTCCCACATGGTGCAGCAGACCTCTCCTGTCTCCCCCGCTGCTCCCTTCAGCAGTGTGTTTCATCAGTCTGCCTGTTCTGTTCCCTGCTCTGTCTCTGGTGAATCCTCTCACCCTCCTGCGCATCTGGCCTGTACCCCAGCACTTGTATAAATAAAGAAATAAATCTTTAAAAAAAATACGGGCCTCCCCAGTGGTGCAGCGGTTGAACGCTGGGCTGCGAAGCTGCCCACAGCCTCTGCAGTGCTGGTTCAATCCCTGGCCACCAGCAAGGGTCCCACATGGCGTGCAGACCTCTCCTGTCATGCCCTCTGCTCCCCTCAGCAGTATATTTCGTCAGTCTGTCTGTTCTGCTTCCCGCTCTGGTGAATTCTCTCACCCTCCCACGCTTATGACTGTACCCAGTGCTTGTATAAATAAATAAATAGATCCTTTAAAAAAAAAAAAAATATATATATATATATATATATATATGCTCTATAATGTGTTGTGGCATAGTTTACAATAGCTATGACTTGAAAACAGCCTAAATGTCCATCATTAGATGACTAGATCAAGAAGATGTGATGTATCCATACAGTATGTTTTTTGGTTTCACTTATCTGTGGAATATAAACAATCCAAAAACATATACTGGCAAAGCTCAGCACAAATAATTCTTAGACTCTGGGAAAAAGTACACTGATACCAAAAGAATGAAATAAACATTTTAAACTTGTGTTGTTTCCTGAATGGCAGCCATTGGCTACATGTGGCTATTGAGTGCTTGCAATGTGGCTAACCCAAATTGAGATGTGCTGTAAGTGTAAAATACTCCCTGTATTTTCAGAAATTAGTTTATAAATATGAAATATCACAATAATAATTTTATTTTTTTTTAAAGATTTATTTATTTATATAAGCACTGGGTACAGTTAGAAGCGCGGGAGGGTGAGAGAATTCACCAGAGCCAGAGCGGGGAGCAGAACAGACAGATTGACAAAATACACTGCTGAGGGGAGCAGCAGTCGTGGCAGGAGAGGTCTGCGCACCATGTGGGACCCTCACCGGCGGCTGGGGATCGAACTGGTACTGCAGAGGCTGTGGGCAGCTTCGCAGCCTAGTGCTCAAACACTGTGCCATGGGGAAGGCCCAACAATAATAATTTTAAAATATTGAAAAAATATCAGTAAAAATTGAAAAAATTAGAAATTACAAATGTGGCTCACATTTCTAGAAATGGAGGTTTCTTTTTTAAACCATTTTCCACTAGGTATAAATGAACTAATTTTTTTGCGTGGGGTAGTTGTTTCCTTCACTTGTTCATTTAATATTTTATTGATCAAGAACTATCACAGGCACATCTAATCACCAAATACAAATTCATTTTCAATCAGATTTCATTGAAACACTAACACATTACAAACCAGGGCGTCATCATTGTACTGGGCCTACAGGCTGAAACTTTAGTTTAAAATGTTTTTTTTTAAAGATTTATTTATTTATGCATATAAGAGCTGGGGTATAGGCCAGAGATACGGGGGATGAGAGGACCCACCACAGACAGAGTGGGGAACGGAACAGACAGACTGACTAAAATACACTGCTGAGGGGAGCAGCGGGTGAAACAGGAGAGGTCTGCTTTGCCATGTGGGTTGCTCTCTGGCTGGCTGGGAATTAAACTCATGCTGCAGAGGCTGCAAACTGCTTCATAGTGCATTGCTTAACCCCTTGCGCCACCAGGGAGGCCCTAAAATACTTTTGTAAATAGAATTATTTATTAGCCTTTGAACATTCTTTAGCCATAGTACATCTGCTCTCAGCTGGCTCAGCATTCAGAAATGGCACGTGGAGCTAACTCCCCATACGCAGCATGTATGTAGTGTGGATGCCTCAGCAGCCAATTGCTCTGCTTGGTTTCACAAAGGTGTGGCAAAGAATCTTTTTACAGAAGATTTGTAAAAGGAGTACTTTCATCTTCACTGTGGCTTTGTTTTTCTGGACTAGATTTGATTGTAAAGTGCAGTGCTCCATGTCAGTAGGAGGTTATCTGCAACCTCTGCAGTGCAGGTTCAATCCAGGCCAGCTGGGGGGATACCCACATGGTGCAGCAGACCTTTTCTGTCTTGCCCGCCACTCCCCTCAGCAGTGTATTTCAGTCAGTCTGCCTATTCTATTCCCCACTCTGTCTCTGGTGAATCCTCTCACCCTCCCACACATCTGGCCTGTACCCCTGTTCTTGTATAAATAAAAAAAAAATTAAAAATACTATTTAAAAAAAAGTTAATGTTGATTTACAGTTATATAATTGTATATAGAAATATAGGATCTCTGTAATTGTATATAGAAATATAGGATCTCACCTCTTCAGATGTATGTTATCACTTTTATTTAAAGTTTCCATTTTTTTCCCTTAAAAGAGTTACTTACATGTGCTCCAAATTGTTTTTACTAATTGTGTTTTGGGGATGGCAAGTACAAAATGAAATCTCAGCTGTAGTTGGACTTTTCATTTTACTCAGTGCACTCACTGTTATTCAAGGATCTGATTTAGGAAGGAGAAAATCAGTTGGGAGTCTAATGCCCAAGAGTAGTTACAAGAGTATGAGTTCTTGGACTAGTCTTGTGTGAGAGGAAGCAGAAGTGCATGGGTCTTGGGTAATGTTTGGAGGTGAAAGACACAAAATTAGTTGCTGGATTGGATGTAGTGGTACAGGACAGGGTACTTTCCTGATATTTGGCTTGAGCAAGGGGTAAAGTGTGATGCCATTTACTGAGATTGGGGAATGTAGCAGAGAAACAGGTCTGCACAGGAGAGAAATTGTATGTTCAGTTCTGACTTTACACTCTTGAAAGGCCTATTAGGTTAAGTTGTAGAGTGAGCAGTTTGCTCTCCTGGAGGTCTGCTGCCCCTGGAATGGCCAGGGCTGGAGATCAAGATTTGGGGTCAGCTACACAAACTGCCACAAGTTCATATGTTTAATACTTGCAATGATATTTCTAATGGTGGAAATGCTTTCAAGAAATTGTGAGGTTTTATTTATTTTTTTCTTTTCAGAAATATTCCCAAGAGATTTGAATTTAAAAGACAAATTCATAAAGCACTTTACAGGTAAGCAGAAAATTTATCAGTGAGTCAATTAAATAAAACTGATATGCCAATGACTGTGGTAGGCACTAGGGATATGGAATTAGGGATAGATATTAAGAGGTTCACAGTCCAATTAGGGATATGGACAAATGCTATTAACTTGTATTAACAGTAATGCAAACCAGATGGAGTGCGGGGTAGGCTTAACTAGAGGAATGTGTGGTCACTGGGCAAAAAGTATGGTTGGAAAGGCAGGCGGGAGTTGTGTTGTGAAGAATCCTAGTGGTATGCTAAGGACTTTAGGCTGTGCTCCCCATTCAATGGGGCAATCAATAGAAGGTGTTGAAAACGCTTTCATAAGCCATATCTTAAGCATTAGTGAAATATCTCTCAGGACTTGGTTTTATTCTTTATATCAGCTTTGTGAATCATGCCAACTCATCCTAAACCCCACACCCTAGCCAATAACTGTGTTGCTTTGAACAGTGCACCCACCCTTACATTTACTGTTGGCATCACTTCTCTATTCCTGTCATCCCTGCTACCTTGCATTTTTACACCTCAGGCCAAAAACTGGGAAAAATATGGTTTTCCCACTTAGTCAAGCAAAGCCAATTGCTATATTTGTTAATTAAGTTCAGAAAGGTGGTCTGTGAGGATCAAACCAAGCTCCACTTCAGGCATAAGGAAGAGTAAGAAATTTCCTGATACTGAGTGTTTCTAAACAGACTGTTAATGGAGGGACTGTGGGTTCTCCTACTTCCCAAAAAAAGCAAATGTAAGGATAAGGATGACTTTTGGTGGGGTCTATTTTGGATTTAGGGAGATAAATGAAGGAGTCTCAAGGTTCTGTCTTCTTTACAATAGTGCTTGATAGTAATAAAACACAAATTGCTATAATTAGAAAGCAGAATAAATGTTTCTGCATATAAATATTAATTCCAACTAAAGAAAAAAACAGAGAACAGAAAATAGAAGCCAAGGATATTTTATTTTTTTATTTTCCATGTCCACTTGATTTGCTTGCTTAGATTTTTTTTTTGTCTAGATCATTCTTCTCTTAATTATTCTAAAGAGTTCTGCTGAAAGTGAAAGTTCCATCATATGAGACGTTGAGAATGTGGAATGAATTTAGATTATTTTTCACAGATTACACCTCATACTTCCTACAGAGTTTAGGTGAGAGATCTTAGGCAAGTTCTTTTAAGGGAGTGGAAGGATGTAACCAATAGTTACATTATCTTCGTCCATAAAGAGCTGGCAAATTTGTTTGGAAAACACATTTATGTCTATCATAGCATTCTTTTCCTATTCCATAGGGCCAGTCACCTTTTCAGCTGAATGAAGCAAACATTTCCATCGACTCTATCAACAATAGCAGGGATTGCTCAATGCCAGCTCATAAGTAATTTTTTTCTTAATCTTTAAATCCAATGCAATGAATTTCAACTTTTGGCTATTCATGAATGGGAATAGACTAAATAATGTATGGGATGCTATTTATAACATTGACAATACTTAAGCTAATCCTGTTGATGCTCTAAGGAATAAAACCACATTCTAATTAGGATAATATTCAAATCTGAGAAGAGCCAGATTTCCTTAAGGCTCAAAATATGTTAGAATTTAAACCTTTGATCATTTTTCAAGTTCCTTGGCATGAATAAGTTTCTTTCTCATAGAAATGAAAAAATGCAATGATCTTGAACTATATCCCCCTAAGTATTTTAAAGTAAATAGTTTCAATCACATTTATAAATGAGTGACAGATTTTTCTGAATAACAGTAGCTTGTGTTTTAAAATTTTCTCAAGTGAATTAATTTGGATATGTAAATTACTGAAATTAATAGTAATTCTAAGCATAATGTTTAAATTCTTTTATTTAAACTGTCCAAATCATGTGATTATTGTGATAACTCAACGGACTGTTTTTTAAATTCCTTTCTTAGCCAAAACTTTCCTTTTAAAGAAAATATATTTTAAGCATTTTGTTCTTTATAATTAGATTAGTTATCTCAAAAAGTACTTAATTATACTCAGGATGTGTCCGTTGTAATTTTTTTGAAAATAACTTTTATTAAATGTCCAGGAAAAAAGATCATGTCAGAATCAAGGAAAATTGAGTGGTAACACAGCAGGCTGGCAAAAGTTTGGGCTTTAGAAGCAACCTGCTTTAGATATGAGATTCTTAATATTTTGAGAATGTTTTCTCACCTTCATAGTGACAGTAACAATAGCCCCTACCTGGTTATATTGTTAGAAGGATTAAGGAGAAAATCCAAGTTAAGTACTAAGTATATTAAGTACTTATTAAATTATAACATCTCATTAGTATGACTTAACAACAATGATTACCATGGTTTTTTCTACATTCATGGTACTATACGTATAATTTACCTTTAAATATATTTTCTTAGACTGCAAAAGATGTGCTGGATTGCTAACAAGATTAGCAGTGAGTCCACTGTGCTCACCGACATAGAGGACCCATCCTATGTGTATGTATTTTATTTTTCTAATTCTGTTTAATAGCCTAAATTTCTTTTATTTTTAAATTTATTTATTTTTATATATTTTATATCATTGTTCATTTTTGTAGAATATTTACTTTTTCCTTTTAGGTGTAGCCCCTGTAAAATTCCCACTGCCAGTTCACCATTACAATAGGCCCTTGTGCTCTTCCCTCCTCTGTTTTGATCCCTCTCCCTCCCCATACCCTGCAAAATGTCTCTTATTTATAGTTGCCTGTTAATTTTGTTTATTTATTTACTAATGTTATCATTTTTTCCTGATCCCTTATTTGGTTTCATTATATTCCTCCTATAAGTAAAATTATATGATATTTTTCTTTTTCCTTCTGACTTATTTCACTGAGTATAATCCCTTCCAGCTCCATCCAAGTTGCTGCAAATGGCACGAGTTTTGCTTTTTTGATTGCTGGATAGTATTTCATTGTGTATATAAACCACATCTTCTTGATCCAGTCATCTATTTTTGGGCATTTGGGTTGTTTCCAGGTTTTACCTACTGTAAATAGTGCTGCAATAAACGTAGGTGTACAGATGCTCTTTTGAACCACTATTTTTGTGTCCATTGGGTAAATCCCTAGGAGTGGAATTGCTAGTATGGTAGCTCCATTTTTAGTAGTTTGAGGAACCTCCACACAGCTTTCTATAGTGTTTGGACCAGTTTGCATTTCCACCAGCAGTGTAGAAGAGTTCCTTTTTGTCACCAACTCACCACCATTTGTTGTTGCTTTTTATTTTTTTGATATGTGCCATTCTTACTGGTGTAAGGTGGTATCTCATTGTGGTTTGGATTTGGATTTCCCTGATTATAAATGATTGAGCATTTTGTCATATACCTGTTGGATATTTGCTTTTCCTCTTTGGAGAAGTGTCTTTTTAGCTCTTCTGCTCATTTTTTGACTGGATTGTTTACTTTGTTTTTGTTGAGTTGAGTGAGCTCTTTGTAGATCTTTGTGATCAATCCCTTATCAGTTGTGTGGAATGCAAAAATTTTCTTCTAATCAGCAGAGTATCTCTTTGTTTTGGTTAAAGTCTCTTTTGCTGTGAAGAAGCTTTTTAGTTTGATGTAATCCAAGTTCTTTTTCTTTTCCTTCACTTTCTTTGCTTTGGGGGATGAGTCTTTAAAGATGTTTCTGAAATGTATGTCATGTGATGTTTCACCTATATTTTCTTCTACATATTTTATAGTTTTAAGTCATGTTCAATTCTTTTATCCATTTTGAGTTAGTTTTTGTACATGGTGTGAGGTTGTAGTCTAGTTTCATTCTTTTGCATGTGATGGTCCAGTTTTCCCAGCACCATTTTTGAACAAATGGTCCTTGTTTCATTGCATATTCTTTGCCCCTTTGTCAAAGATTAGTTGTCCATATATGTGTGACTTATTTCTGGGTTTTATATTTGATTCCATTGTCTGTGAGTCTGTTTTTGTTTCAATACTGTGCTGTTTTAATTATTATGGCTTTGTAGTATAGTTTGAAGTCTGGGAGTGTGATACCTCTTCTCTCCTTCTTTTTAGTAAGGAGAGCTTTGTCTATTCAAGGTTTTTTTGAGTAGCCTGGATTTAAGAAATTTTTAGTAATTTGAAAATACAGAAAACTGCTTTCAGTGCCACATTGTTATTGCTTACTTTGTAGATTTTCCACTTAGTGTTAAAGTGTGATCTAAACATTCAGATTGGTTTATTGAATTTAAATGCCCTCAACAGTGACTGGCAAATTTGAATTTTTAATATAGTCCTAAGTGATTAAAAAATTCTTTCTACATTTGATGTTATTTTATTATTTTTCAGAGACTATATGCAGATAGATATTAGATGAGAATAACTAGTTAAAGGTCTACCTTTTCTAGTCTGGTCATAAGATTTAGTAAAAGTAGAACCACATCCTAAAATTTTGATTTATGCATTATAGGTAAGGAGAAGAAAAGTTATTATAGAGTAGAAGGAAAAGCAAGGGGGCAAAAACACAGTCTGAAATTGTCGTAAGCTCTAGCACATACTTTTTCAAAGTGAAATGACAGGTCAGAATTTTCATCCTGCCTAATATGCTTAGAACTTTAGAGCAATACAGTACTTTTAAAGATTTATTTATTTATTTATTTGTTTGTTTGTTTATACATACAAGCACTGGGTACAGTCCGAAGTGCGGGAGGGTGAGAGAATTCACCAGAGCCAGAGCAGGGAACAGAGCAGGCAGAAGGACCGAAGTACACTGCTGAGGGGAGCAGCGGGCGGCAAGAGAGGTCTGCACGCCATGTGGGACCCTCCTCCAGTGGCTGGGGAGCAGCGGGGGATCGAACCAGCGCCACATAGGCTGCGGGCAGCTTTGCAACCCAGCGCTCAACCACTGCTCCACCGGGGAGGCCCGCAATACAGTACTTTTAAAGCCTAAACAAATCGAGTGAAAATTATAATATTCATTTACAAAATAAGAATTCATGTAGAAGACTGAATGATACTCATTTCTTTGCAAAGATCTTTCTAATAAGTAGTTGTTTCAAGTGTTTTATGTATTTAACCTTTTCTAGTTCAGATTTCAGTATCAGGGACAAATCCTGTTAAAGCAAGTGGTTCCTCAATTTGTGAGGGTGAAAATGAGACTCTTAAGAGTACTTGCAGTCTAAAAGTATGCATAAATATATCTATCTGGCTAGTATAACCTACTCTAGCCTCAATAACTGCATAAGGATTTACTTAGATCATCATAAATGTTTGTTGTGATAATTGCTGAAATAATCCTGGCTTATTGTTACTATACTGTTGTTATTCTTATTAAAAATCAATTATATATTAATAACTGGACCTCTTAAAATTTTTAAAAAATTTTATTTTATATAATTTTTACATCATTTTTCATTTTTGCACAATGTATACATTTTCATCTTGGATATAGTGCCCATACAATTCCCACCTGCCTTGTTTTGATCCTACTCCCTTTCACCACCCCCATAGTGTTTCTCTGGTTTATAGTTGCTTTGTTGATTTTGATTTTTACATTAGTATAATTAGTCTTTTTCCTGCCCCCTTATTTAGGTTTTCTAAATTCCTGCTATGAGTGAGACCATTTTTCTTTTTCTTTCTGGCTTATTTCGCTGAGCATGACCCCTTCCAGCTCTATCCATTTTGCTGCAAATTGCATGTGTTTATCTTTTTTGATTGCTGAGTAATATTCCATTGTGTATATGTACCACATCTTCTTGATCCAGCCATCTATTTTTGAGCATTTGGGTTGTTTCCATAGGTAGCTATTGTAGATAGTGCTGCTATAAACATAGGGGTGCAGGTGCCCTTTTGAATTACTGTTTCTGTGTCCTTTGGGTAAATACCTAGGAGTGGAATTGCTGGACCATGTGGAAACTCCATCTTTAGCAGGTTGAGGAATCTCCACACACCTCTCCATAGTGGTCGGACCAGTTTGCACTGCCACCAGCAGTGCAGGAGAGTTCCTTTTTCTCCACATCCTCACCAACATTTGTTGTTGCTATTTTTTTTTTTTTTCAATATGTGCCATTCTCACTGGTGTAAGATGGTATCTCAGTATGGTTTGGATTTGCATTTCCCTGATTACAAGTGATGTTGAACATTTTTTCATATGCCTGTTGGCCATTTGCATTTTCTCTTTGGAGAAGTTCCTTTTTAGCTCTTCTGCCCATTTTTTGACGGGGTTATTTACTTTGTTTTTGTTTTGTCTCATCAGCTCTTTGTAGATTTTTGTGATCAGTCCTTTATCATTAGTGTTGGGTGCAAAAATTTTCTCCCAGTCAGTGGGGTTTCTCTTTGTTTTGGTTACTGTCTCTTTTGCTGTACAGAAGCTCTTTAATTTGATGTAGTCCCAGCTGTTTATCTTTGCCTTCACTATCACTGCTTTGGGTGATGTGTCTGTAAAGATGTTACTGAGGTGTATGTCACATAGTGTTTTGCCTATATTTCCTTCTATATATTTTATGGTTTCGGGTCTTATGCCTAGTTCTTTAATCTATTTTGAATTGGTTTTTGTGCATGGGGTGAGGTAGTAGTCAAGCTTCATTCTTTTGCAGGTAGCGACCCAGTTTTCCCAGCACCATTTACTGGGAAATTGCATATTCTTTCTCCTTTGTCAGTTCCATTGGTCCATGTCTCTGTTCTTGTTCCTATACCATGCTGTTTTGATTATTATGGCTTTGCAGTATAGTTTGAAGTCTGGGAGTGTGATACCTCCATTCCCTTCTTTTTTTTTTTTTTGTTCAGAAGAGCTTTGGCTATTTGGGGTTTTTGGTGGCGCCATATGAATTTCATCAATATGTGTCTATTTCTTTGAAGAATGTCATTGAAATTTTTATTGGAATAGCATTGAATCTGTACATTGCTTTTGGTAGGATGGCCATTTTGATAATGTTAATTCTTCCAGTCCATGAGCAGGGAGCAGGGGATGTCTTTCCATTTCTTTGTGTCTTCTTCTATTTCTTTTAACAGTGTTTTACAGTTTTCTTTGTATAGGTCCTTTACCTCTTTTGTTAGTTTTTTTTTCCCAAGTATTTGATTTTTTTTTTGTTTAAATACTAAAACGGATGGTTTTCTTGATTTCTTCTTCTTCAGATTTATTGTTTGTGTATAGGAAAGCTACTGATATTTGTGTGTTGATTTTGTATCCTGCTGCTTTACTAAACTGATTCATTAATTTGATTGGTTTTTCTATGGAGTTTTTGGAGTTCTCTATGTATATTATCATATCATCTGTGATCAGTGATAGTTTTATTTCTTCCTTCCCTATTTGGATTCCATGTATGTCTTTCTCTTGTCTTATCACTCTGGCTAGAACTTCCAGTTTTATATTGAAAAGCAGTGGTGAGAGTGGACATCCTTGTCTTGTTCCAGATCTTAATGGAAATGCTTTCAACTTTTCATCATTGAGAATGATACTGGCTATGGGCTTGTCATATATGGCCTTTATGATGTTGAGGTATATTCCTTGTATCCCAAGGATTTCCAGGGCCTTTATCATAAATGGGTGTTGTACTTTGTCAAAAGCTTTCTCACATCTATTGATATTATCATATGGTTTTTATATTTCTTTTTGTTGATGTGTTGGATTACACTGACTGATTTTCAGATGTTGAACCATCCTTGTGTCCCTGGAATAAATCCTACTTGGTCGTGGTGAATTACAGATACACTGTTGGATTCTGTTAGTTAAAATTTTATTGAGGATTTTTGCTTCAGTGTTCATTAGAGATATTGACCTTTAGTTTTCTTTTTTGTGTTGTCCTTTTTTGGTTTTGGTATTAGTGTAATGTTGGCTTCATAGAACATGTTTGGTATTATCCCTTCCTTCTCAATTTTTTGAAAGAGTTTGTGAAGCATAGGCACTGGTTCATTTCTGAATGTTTGCTAGAATTCATTTGTAATCCATCTGATCCTGGGCTTTTGTTTTTGGGGAGGGTTTTTGATTACCAATTCAATTTCACTACTTCAATTGGCTCTTTAGATGTTCTATTTCTTCTTTATCTGGCTTTGGGTGATTTTGTTTGCGTAGAACTCTTCATAGTAGTTTCTGATTATTCTTTTGATTTCTGCTGTGTCTGTTGTGATTTCTCCTCTTTCATTTGTGATCATATTTATCTGCTTTCTCCCATTTTTCCTTTGTGAGTCTGGCTAGGGGGTTGTCTATTTTATTTATTTTTTCAAAGAACCAATTTTTTGTTTCATTGATCTTTTGGATTTTTTTATTTGTATTTCATTTATTTCTGCTTTGATTTTTATTATTTCCTTTCTTCTAGTTGTTTTAGGGCTTGTTAATTGTTCTTTTTCTAGTTCTTTGAGATGTGAGATTAGGTTGTTTCTTTGTGTTCTTTCAAAGTATTTTTTAATTTCTTCTTTGATCTTCTCATTAGTCCAGTGGTCTTCCTGTAGTGTGGGTTTCAATCTCCATGAGTCAGGAGGGTTCCTTGCCTTCTTTTTATGGTTTATTTCTAGTTTGATGCCTTCATGGTCAGAGAAGATGGTTGGTATGATTTCATTCTTAGTGTATCTGTTGATGTTTGCCTTGTGTCCCAGTATGTGATCAATCCTGGAGAATGATCTGTGTACGCTTGAGAAAAATGTGTACTCAGATTTTTTTGGGTGCAGTGTTCTATAGATGTCTGTTAAGACCATGAACTCTAATTCCTTATTTAGAATTTTAGTGTCCTTACTTATTTTTTGTCTCATTGATCTAATCATTGTTGATAATGGTGTGTTGAAGTCTCTTACTACATATATATTTTCTCTGATGTCTGTTTTCAGAGATGATAATAATTCTCTGATATATTTTTGTACTTCTTCATTAGGTAAATATATGTTAATGAGTGTTATGTCTTCTTGGTGTATTGTCTCCTTGATCATAATGTAGTGACCGTCAGGGTCTCTTTTTATCTTTTTGAGTTTGAAATCTTTTTTATCTGATATAAGTATAGCTGTTCCTGCTTTCTTTTTTGATCCATTTGCCTGTAGGATTTTTCCCCCCAGACTTTTACTTTCAGTCTATTTTTATCTTTTGTAGTTAAATGTGTTTCCTGGAGACAGCAAAATGTTGGGTTTTGTTTCTTAGTCCAGCTTGTTACTCTGTGTCTTTTTATTGAGGAGTTTAGTTCACATTTAGAGTTAATATTGATATGTAGGCATCTGTATTTGCCATTTTGTCTTTTCTGTGTTTTATTGTTTGTCTTGTTTGTTCTTATCCATCTCTCTGTTGGTTCTGGCTTCAGGACTCCTTGTTGTATTTTTTGGAGTGGGGGTTTAGTTGTAATGAAATTCTGGAGTTTCTGTTTGTCTGGGTAGGTCCTTATTTTTTCTTCATAGAGGAAGGAAAGCTTTGTGGGATAGAGTTTTCTTGGTTGGCTTTTGTTGTCTTGGAGTTTTGTTGACTATGTCCCTCCACTCTCTCCTTGCCTATAGTGTTTCGGAGAAGTCTGATGTTAGCCTGTTTGGTTTTCCTTTGTATGTTATCTGTTTTCTTTCCTCTTGTCAGTTTCATTATTTTTTCCTTTTCTGGATTCTTGAAGCTTTACTATTATGTGTCTTGCTGTATTTTTCCTTTCATCATGGAAGTTAGGTGTTCTTCTTGTTTCTTGTATGTCTATTTTCATCTCCCTCTTCATGCTTGGGAAGTTCTCATTGATTATCTCCTTGAATATTTTCTCTGTTCCTGTGTCTCTCTCCTCTTCTTCTGGGATCCCTATAACTCTTATATTTCCTTTCCTCATGGAGTCAGATAGTTCCTGAAGTCTTTCCTCATCCTTTTTCCTTTGTAATTCTCTTTCCCTTTCTGTTTTGGTTCTTTTTATTTCTGTGTCTTCAAGAGTGCTTATTAGTTCTTCCATTTCATTATTCTGCTTTCATTGCTTTTCCCAGAGTTCTTCAGCTCCTCCATTAATCCTTTGATCTCCTGTGTTTCCTTTACTTCCCTCTATAGGGACTCAATTTCATTCTTCTGATCATTGATTATTTTTCCAGTATCATTTCTGACTTCTTTCAGTTTTTTAATCATGGTGATTTTAAATTCTCTATTGGGAAGGCTCAGAAGTTCTTCCAAGTCACTGTTGTTGCAGTCTGGTGGTTCATTTTCTTTTTGTGGTGTGTCCTTTTCCTGAGGACTTACTTGTAGTTTTTCTTCTCCCTGCTGTTTGTTTTCTGATTTGTCCTATGCATTGGGACACTGTGTCACTGGTACTGGCCTGCATCTCTTTAGTGAGCTCCTTCTGCGATATTGGAAGCTCTGACTGTGGGGATAGCCCTTTCTCAGTTCCACAGTTTGGTGAGGTCTGAATGTGACGGTCCCTGTCTTAAAGATGGAGCATCTGAGAGGCACTCCCCTGTACTCTCCCTGTGCCCCAGTGGTGGCTGGATCCCCCTCTGGGCTTCAACTGGCAGCCAGTCGTGGGGCCTGGTTTGTGTGGGGGTTCCTGCTCACCTCTGACTGTGGGCCAGCCTTCTCCGTTCCACACAGTTTTGGTGAGGTCTGGATACAAAGCTCCCTGTCTTATATATGGCGCATCTGGAGCTTGGCTTTTGATTACTCAATGAAGGTCATTCACCTCAGTGAAGGTTCCTACGGAGTCTCCCCAGGAACCCCGGATCTGCATATGCTTTCTGAGCACTGGGCTTTTCCACACAAGCTTACAGGCTGGCCTTGGGCTATTTGCAGGTCTCTCCACTGAGTCCTTATCTTCCTCTAATTGTGGCCAGAGCCATTCACTCACCTCTCTGGCCACAGTTCTCCACAGTTCCTGTTCAAGGGGTGTGGTGCCTGCAGTAGTTCCTTTCCACTCACTGCCCTGCTTGATCTGTAGTTTGTTCTTGTTATTTTTTGGTTTTTTTGTTTTTTTTTTCTCCTTTCTGTTGCTTGGAGTGTGCCTACTTTGTGGGTGGGGGTGGGTAGCAGGTTTCTGAGCTTTCCTCTCTTTTCGTCCTCTTTTATGACTACTCTCTTCTTAGGGCTGTTTGACAGAGTCTTCCATGTCTCAGTTCTCACAGGGAACTGCCACTTTTCCTCCCTATTAACTATTTTTTTTTTATGGGAGGACTTACTCGCAGTGTTTCCCCACTGCCATGTTGATCCATCTTCTGGACCTCTTAATTATGCATATTTGCTATTGGTAAATTTAAAACCTTCCCTTTTTTGGATTAATGAAATTAACTGGATTATTTCAGTTTCAATGACAAGATACTTGAATCTATATACTTAACCTAGCTCAAACCTTTTAAATAACATGAAACATGAATAAGTCAAGAAAATTCATCAAGCCATATTTATCAGGCCATATTTATCTAAATGGTCTAAATCAGCCCATATTTAATCTCTTTCCTCGTTTAATATACTTCATGTGAATGTAAATTTACATAAAGTTAAAAAAAAAACAACATAATAATTGGAAAAGTTCTCAACAAACAAGTACTAATATTTAAAACAGCATGTGGAAGCTTATACTTTCCTTGGACTAGATTCACAGAAGACAGAACTGATCAATATGCTCCTTTAAAATTGCAGAGTCTAGGACTTAGTGATTTCCTTTGTAGAAGTTATGTGATAGTATCTGTTTCTATTATTTAACAAGACATTGCAATGACACTCTATTACCGATGACTACATTCTGGGAATATTTCTGAGTTAGGTGACATCAAGTTCATTTTTGTGTTGTTATGCAGAATCTTAGTGGAGAAGTCATATTTAAAGTGTCTGATAACCTTCCTCATCCTCCACACACACATTAGTCTACATGCTCAGAATTATTACATAAATTAAGAGTTTACAGATTCTTTAAGCAAAAAGAAAAATAACTACATTAAAACTATACATATTTTAAAGTAACTAGCCAGGTCATAAATGATGTGCTCTTCTTTCTACCCCACAGGCATTTCTTTAAAATGTCAATCCAATTTGAAGAAAAAAGTGCCTGGAATCTTAGAAATGCAAAGGAGTTGAAATTTCTACATTTTAAAGTGTATGAAGATGAGTTAAATAAGAGAATTCTTAGAAATAATGGATTAGTTGTGTCCTAACATAAAACAGAATCTTTCTTATTTGTATATACAATAATTTACAATACAATACAATAATTTAAGTTTCTGTAAAAACAGGATTAATTCACATATTGGAAATAGAATATTAACAATTATAGTATTTTACTTTATTTTTACTGTATATGTCTTATATAGCTAACATTTTATATATATATGAATTTTATGTTTAATTATGTAAACTATATGAGTGCCCATAGATAATTTTTATATTTGATTTTTAGTTCTATATTTTTTGAATAATTGTGTAGTATGTCCACTTTTACAATTCTTATTGAATAATATTTAAATATATTTATTAATAATTTATCATATTTATTTGCATTAACTTGAAATATGAATTTAATTAAAGCTGAAATATGAAAAAATATGTTGTTTTTCTTTGTTTCTTGTTTTATATTAAACTTTGTTTTAATGTACCTCAAATCTCTGTGCTAAATTTTTGGCCAAGATGTTTTCATTAAAAAGTACTGACTTTTTTAAAAAGATTTATTTATGCATACAAGATCTGGGGTACAGGCCAGAGATGTGGGGAGTGAGAGGATTCACCAGAGACAGAGTGGGAAACAGAACAGGCAGACTGGCTGAAATACACTGCTGAGAGGAGCAGCGGGCGAGACAGGAGAGGTCTGCCTCACCCTGTGGGTTTCTCCCTGGCCAGCAGGGATAGAACTCGTGCTGCGGAGGCTGCAGAGGCTTCATAGTGTGGTGCTTAACCTCTTGTGCCATCAGGGAGGCCCTAAAAATACTGATTTTAACCTAATTATAATAAAGTAAAAATCAAAATCAACAAGCAACTATAAATCAGAGACACACTACTAGGCGGTGTGGGGAGAGGGGAGGGAGTAGGATAAAAACAAGGGGGGTGGGAGTTGTATGGGGACTATAACCAAGATGAAAATGCATACATTGTGCAAAAATGAAAAATGATGTAAAAAAATGTATAAAATTTTAAAAAGTGCTGATTTTAAACACAAACAACTTTAAAATGCCACACAAACACACACACATACACATACATGCTCCATAAGACACTCTCGTTCCCTTCAGAAGACATTCTGTTGCATTGTTATCATTAACTTGTCTTTCACTATTAGACTTAGTTGAGACAAAGCGTTTGAGACATTTTCCTACCACTGATTAGGACTAGGGTAACAGACAGGTAGTGAGGCTAATACTCAGTTAGCTTTCTTAGCTCTGTGGGCAGACTTTGTGATCTTGCCAGCTCAAGCTGCCTTCTTATGCACCTACAGCAACTGTCTCGTTACCAACATCAAAATGGCCAAGAGGAGGATCATCAGAGAAGCTCTCAACACACATGGAGTTACCAGGATCCATACCAATAACGCAGCATCGTTAGGTTTCAGAACTTGGGGCTGATTTCCACCTTTTATCCAGGATAATGATCAATTTTCTCCCCAAGCTCAGTAAATTTACAAGCAATATGACATGTGTAACAATCCAGTGCAGGTGCATATCCTGCACTGATTTGGTCTGGATGAGTCAGAATAATCACCTGAGCTATGAAGCCAGCCACTTCCATTGGTAGGTCATATTTCCTGTGCCAGTCACATTGCCACCACAAACATCTTTGACTGACAGTTCTTGATGTTGAAGCACACATTGTCTCCAGGAAGAGCCTCACTCAAAGCTTCCCTCAAAGTGCATTTCAGCAGATTTTACTTTACTTGAAAGGTTGGCTGGAGCAAAGGTGACCACTCTGTCAGGTTTGTGAAAGACAATTTTAAATCAGTCCACTGGGGCAATACCACCAATTTCGTAGATGTCATGGGGGGGCAGGTGCAAAGGCTTGTTAGTTGGATGAGTTGGTGGCAGGCTGCAATCCAGAACTTCAAGCAGTGTGGTTCCATTGGCATTGCCATCGTTATGGGTGACTTTCCATCCCCTGTTAGCACTTGGTTCCAGCATATTGTTACTATTCCAACGAGAACTGGCACAAATGCTACTGTGTCCGGATTTCTTCCTATCTCTTTTAGCTGTAGTGTGGCTTAGTGGAATCCCTTTTGTTAATACCAACAATTAGTTTCTTCACTCCTAGTGTGTGAGCCAGCAGGCTTGCTCATAGGTCTGCTCATCCTGCTTCATCACCAACATCAGGAGCAGCAATCAGGACAGCCTGATCTTGGTCAGCCTGCATATGTCTGTTATCATGCTTTTACTAACATCGCTGTGTCCTGAAGCATCAATGATGCTTGCCAAATACTTTCTAGTCTCAAATTTCCTGAGTCAGATAGCAATGGTGATGCCGTGCTTTTATTCAGCGTTCAGTTTATTCAAGACCTAGGCATACCCGGTAGAGCCCTCTCCCATCTCAGCAATCTCCTTCTCAATTATTTCAATGTTTCTTTTGTCTGAGCTACCCTTCGAGAGCAGATGACCAGCAGTGGTAGACTTACCCAGATCTGTGTCCAATGACGACTGTGTTGATTTGAAACATTTCCTTTCCCATGCTGGATTTGGTTTAGCTGTGACTTTAACAATACCTAAGTTCTGATGGAAAACTCATTGCATAAAATATGTATTATTTTTCTTTGAATTAAAGATATCAGTAGCAGAGTTTATACTACTAAAATATGACTACAATATATGTGTAATAATAGTGTATGTGTGTGTATGTTTTCTGAACTGATAACTAAGATCCTGAGAAAATTTGTTACCTTGGAGATAGAACATGTTATTATTCCTTAAATAACAAGAAATTCAGTTGTACTTGGGCTGGGAAGATAGGTGTCAAGTAGAGAGAAAAATGTGTGGATTGCCTGGATGCTCTGTTTAGAATGGAAAACCTTGTTGCAGTTAGTTTTGTTTAAAAATAAAGAACAACCCCAAAACAAATGCTAGAGAAGATACAGAAAAAAGAGGAACTCTGTTATACTATTGATGGGACTATAACTTGGTGCAGACATTTTGGAAGGTAATCTAGAATACCTTAAAAAATCTCAAGAAAGTAATATATGATCAAGCATTCCCACTCTTGGGCATTTATCAAAAGAACATGAAACCATCAACCCCACAAATAATATGAGTTACTGTTTGTTGAGATATTATTTACAACAACCTAAGTACCCACTGATAGAGGATTGGATTAAACATATGTGGATAGTATGTGGAGTAATGTGTGCATAATATGTGGAATAATATGTGGAATATTATTCAAGCATAAGGAAAGAAAAATGATGCCATTTACAGCAATATGGAAGGAGTTAGAAGGAATTATATATAGTAAAGCAGGTTGGAATGATAAAAACAAATACTGGACATTTATATAGCAGACGATTTGACAAAGCACAATACTTATAAAAACTAAAAGACACGGGGAAATTAAGTGAGGTCTCCTCTGAGATTAAGAGGGAGGGGGAAGCAAGAAAAGATCAAAGCGCTGTAAAGAATGGTTGTGGGAAGAAAACTCCTATAAATAATAAAAAGAAAGAGAAAAATTTACAACAAAATTACAAGAAACCTACAATAAAATGATAGTCTCCCTCTCCTTTTAGAGAAGCAAAGCATGAATTACTTAACAATGCATAGTACAGCCCTTGTTTTTTAAAATCCCTTTTCCAATACGTTCTACTTTATCAGAAAGACATATATATGTCTGATTAGCTATCATTTCCCTTTTCAGCACTTGTTGTCTCTTTTCTGATTGAGTATATTGTATTCACTTGTATATGTAAACACAGTACTTCTTTGTCTACTAGAAAAACAAGTCAAAAATGCTCCTTCAGGAATATTGTGAAGCAACATTTTCAATTTATATATTTTGATGTATAGGCAAAGACTTAAAAATAATTTTATTTTAAATACCTGAGGGGCCTGGAATTCTGCAAGAATGCTATGTAAAAAAGAACAAGAAATATATCCTATTTTTAGTAAATTGCACTTAGCATAGTAATTATAATATTTGCAACATCTGGAAAACTGAAGTAGATGTTGCTAACAACTACCTAGAGAGCTGGAGTGCTGTTTTTATTAATGTGAAGAGGCTATTCAATAATGAAATGAAAACTTATTGGTAAGATATATTTGACTGAAACAGAAAAAAGCCTCAAGGAGATTTATGCCTATTATGGTTTCAAAAAGTTAATGTTATTTCAAATAGTGTTTTATGAAATAAGATTTTAAACACTTCCATAGGTGACTAGCATGCCTCAGACATGTATTATATGCTATCTATCTAGCTACCTACCAATCTATTATTTATCTTGATCAATTTATCGATTTATCCATACTTGAAAAAATTGACTTAAAATAGCTCCATTTAAAATGTTTATTTTAATACATGAGACTAATTTTTCATTGTATTCATCTCAACAAAGACAGATGGAAAATATAGTGAATATAGTGACTTTTCATTTATCCATGGAGAAAATTTCTCACTTGCAGAAATAAGTGATTGAAAGATGAATAGGGTAAAATATTCATAATTACTAGTAAAGTGACATCCACATATCACAGAAAAATTTGTGCAGCAGGACAGGGTCTACAAATTGGTTCAGAATAGTAGGAGCAGATCTTAGAATAGTTTTCTATTTTCAGCTTGTCACCTAAGGGATTTAGCAGATGGTCAAATTAATGTCTGAACTATCAAGATAATTACCTGAACTTCCACTTCAATTTCTATCTTGTAGATTTTGCTTTGAAAGGCAAGATGCAGTTCCTACCAGCCCTTGAGAGTGCCTAGAAGACAGGAATTGTGTTTGATCTGGGAGGAATAGGGTGAAGTATATGTGTTAACTCTACATACTACACATAGGGCTAATTGATAGGAAAATCTAGCTGTATCAAATGTACACGTTCCTTACATTATCTTGCTTAATTTGTTCAATATAGTTCCCTCTAGTCAATCATTAACTGTTTCTTACCAATCTCTTTGCAATAAATAAGGTTATCTGAGAGTAGGGACTATATTCTGAAATATTTCTAGAACTTAGAATAGCAACTGACTCATAGTAGGCAATTTATGTAAACATAGAATAAATAGTTATCTCACAATCCAATGAATAAGATTAAAGAGCATATTTTCTCATAATAACAAGCAGATGATTTATGACACACTACTTAACCACATATTCAAGTTCTTTGTTTTATGTTTTATATAAAATCAGTGTTCACTGTGGTAAAAGTCACACAGTCAAGATTATCTGCTTCAATTACACCTTTGTAACTGCTTCAGTTCATCCAACTCATAGATAGATAGAAATATGGTATTTAAACAGTGAGAGTCATTGAACCTTTGTAGGGGAAATTCAAATATGGTGGGGGCTGGTGTCTAACCAAAATTATTTGAATGTCCATGGGGACAGCAGACTGTGTCAGGTTGCTCTGGCTTATGCTGCTGTGTTAGAATGTAGGCTTTAGATTTTTCTAAGGAAGCTAAAACTTGGAATTTTAGGTGAAATCTCAATTTCTAAATGTTAGCATTAAATTAGAAAAATATTAATATACTGTGTCAAATAAAAGTGCTAGTCCTATTTGGCTCATAGGCTGATATTATTTGACATCTGATGGGCGTTTTATCTTGGGCATTTCTTCGGTGTGAAGAATCTTTTCATCCTCTTTGAAGACACTTAGAACTCTCTTCCTTCTGGTCCTTATGGAGATTTAATAATGAGTTTGAGTTTTACCTTGACTTTGGTAATGGTACACCCCATATTATCTTGCTTCTGGAAATTTCTATGTGCTGTGTGGCCTCAAGCATGGCAAATTATATGTCCATGTCTCTCACAGAACCTTGTAATTAATGCCTCCTGATCCCTGACAAAGGTGTGTCAATCGAGAAATAATCAGGCTATAATATAGTCAAGAAATTGGGCCTTTCCGGTGGTGCAGTGGGTTGAGCACAGTGGTATGAAGCTCTCCGCAGGCTTTGCAGTGCCGGTTCGATTCCCGGCCAGTCAGGAAGCTACCCACATGGTGCAACAGACCTCTCCTGTCTTACCTGCTGCTCCCCTCAGCAGTGTTTTTGGTCTGTCTGCCTGTTCTGCTCCCTGCTCTGTCTCTGGTGAATTCTGTCACCCTCCTGTGCTTCTGGCCTATACCTCAGTTCTTGTATAAATAAATGAATCTTTATATATAAAAATGAAATCTTTTACTCTACAATAGGGACCATGGCATTGGTCCCCAATCAAGTGGCAGTCCCAGGGTGGCTTCATGAGGGGCAGGGCATATGGGGAATTTAAGAGGCTAGGCAGAGAAGTGTGTGAGCTTAAGTATTTTGTTTTGAAACTTTTGGATTGTTTCTTAAGTCCATTTGTCTTTTTATGTTTAGTTGACAAGATTCTCAGTCCGAAGACTATCGTTGTGGGAGCTGTTGAATCACTCAGTAGATCCCTCCTGTTTCTTTTACGGTTTCTGATTGCTGAGTCAGGCTGCTTTAGCGTGTAACCCAGAAGTATCAACATGGCCATTATAGGCAGGATGGGGTCTGTTTTATTTAAATTTGTTTGCACAGATATTGTCTTCAATCACTTTAGCTTCTACCAATAATGGGCAGAGAGGTGGATGAAGGGGAGGGAGAAGTGAGAGAGAAGGAAGAAGAAAGAGAAGAAAGAAGGAAACCCTTTGACATATTGAAACTGTTTTATTTGCCTGTCTGCCTCTAGTCAGAAAAAAGTTCCCTATGGCAGATTTCAGGAACTTGGCATAAAAGATCATTTTAGTGAAAGGTCAGTTCCTAAGTCCTGGACAGTATTATCCTCATAACCTTCTCAGTTTATGGAGCAACTCCATCTTCAGAACCTGTGAGCTGGGCAGCAGCAGCAGCAGTTATAATAACCAATAACACTCTGATGAATAGCTAACACAGAGGCCACAATTGATGGTATAGATTAACCTTCAACAATGCAGCCAATCCCTCCTCTGAACAGAGGGTGTGTTCATGCAGGTCTTTTCTGCCATAAGGCAAAAAATGAAAACAAGAGGATCAACATGGTGGTGGGGAAACACTGTGAGTAAGTCCTCCCATAAAAAAAAAGTCATAGGGAGGAAAAGGGGCAGGTCCCTGTGAGAACCAAGACACGGAAGATAAATGGGTGACTCTGTCAAACTGCCGGAACAGGAAAGTTGCCATAAAAGGGGACAAAAAGAGAGGAAAGCTCAGAAACCTGCTACCCTCCCCCACCCACAAAGCAGGCACACTCCAACCAACAGAAAGGAGGAAAAACCAAAACAAAACAAAACAAAGAACAAACTACAGATCAAGCAGGACAGTGAGTGGAAAGGAACAACTGCAGTCACCACACCCTGTGAACAGGAACAGTGGAGACCTGTGCAGGAATCACCATGAGGTGAGAGAACGGCTCTGGGCACCATTAGATAAAGATAAGGACTCAGTGGACAGACCTGTAAATAGCCCAAGGCCAGCCTGTAAGCTTGTGTGGAAAAGCGCAGGCATTTGAAAAGCATACGAGGATTGCGGTTGCCCAGGTCCCCGTGCCCGTGACCTAGGTTCATGGGGAGACATGTGGGAACTGTCACTGAGGTGAATGACCCTCACTGAAAAATCAAAAACCAGGTGCCTGGGCACAGAAGCAGGGTGCAAAAGGCGCCATATCTGAGGACACTAAACTGGGCTACCACCTGCAACCTGGATCTGAGGGCTTCGGAACTGAGAACTGGGGCACGAAATTCGGGCCCTGGGATCCCCATGACGGTGGGGCATGGGGCAGACACAGCTCTGCCACACCACTGAGGCACTCCACGCCACCCCCACTCTGTTCCCTGGAAGGATACTAGGAAAGATCTCTGGCACCACGTAGTGACCAGAACAAAATCACCAACTTCCTGAGAGCTGGAAGCCAGGGATCCCAAAACCACACACAGGCTCTGAGAGAAGGTGGGTCATGCAAAGCGGGGTAAGAAGGGAAACAAGGCATGCAGCAAGACCCCATTCTGGAACTGAGAGCCAGGCACAGGATCCGGGGCGTGGAACGCACCATAATAGTGGGAACTGCACAGAGTGACAGCCAGCTTTTTGGACCTGGTGGCCCTGGAAGTGAGACCTAGAGTGCAGAATACAGCTATGGGCACAGCACCAGGTGAACAGCACCAAGCTTGAACAAGAGCTCCTGTGATGAGGTACCCTCCTCTCTGCCTCTGTTTCTCAGAGAACCACTGGGAAAAAACACAGGTCAGCATACAGGTCTCTGGCACCACCTAGTGACCAGAACAAAATCACCAACTAGCTGATTCCCTGCTGGAACTGAGTAAATACAGAGGGAGGGAACAGTAAGAGACAGTGCCCAGCAGCACAGCATCAACAACCTGGTGGAGTTTTGGCATACAGGGCTGGACTTGGTCTGATAAACAGTTTCTGACACCATTGAAGGAGCACCCCAAAAAGATGCCCACCAGCACCAATGGCACAATGTCCAAATGCATAGAGCCAATTATAAAGCAAACAGCAGGAAGAAGGAAAATATAAATAACCAAGCAAGCCCACAGGAGGAGGACACACCATTAAAAGAAAAACAGTCACCAGAGCTTAAAAATGACATGGAAGAACTTCTCAGCCTGACAAATAGAGAATGAATGATCATCATGATTAAAAAGTAGAAAGAAAATGAAAAAGAAAAAAAAAAACAACAACAATTTGAGACCAATAATCACTGACCTGAAGAACGAAATTGAGACCTCAAGAAAGGAAAGAGAAGAAATGCAGGAGATTAAAAGATTACTAGAGGAGATAAAGAATTCTGGGAAAAGCAATGGAAACAGAATCGATGAAATGGAAGAATGGATCAGAATTCTTGAAGATACAGAAATAAAAAGAGCAAAAAAAGGAGAGAGAAGTGCAAAGGAAGAAGTATGAAGTATTCTTTGACAATTATCAGACTCCATGAAGAGAGGAAATGTAAGAATTATAGGCATTCCAGAAGATGAGGAGAGAGACAAAGGAACTGAGAAATTATTCAAGGAGATAACTAAAGAAAACTACCCAAGCATGAAAAAGGGGACAAATATAGACATCAAGAAGCGAGAAGAACTCCCAATTACCACAATGAAAAGAAAACTACAGAAAGACACCTAATAGTAAAGCTTGCAAGAGTCCAAGACAAAGAAAAAATAATGAAACTGGCAAGGGGGAAGAAACAGATAACTTATAAGGGAAAACCAATCAGGTTAACTTCAGAATTCTCTGAAGAAACAATATGGGCAAGAAGAGAATGGAGTAAAATATTCAACAAACTTCAGCACAGTAAACGCCAACAAAACTTACTTTACCCTGCAAAGCTCTCCTTCCTCTACAAAGGAAAATTATGGACCTTCTCAGACAAACAGAAACTCCAGAAATTCATTACAACTAAACCCCCACTCCAAAAAATTCTACAAGAAATCCTAAAGCCAAAACCAACAGAGGAATGAACAAGAACAGAATAAAGCAAGGAATAAAATCACAAAGAAGGCAAACAACACGGCAAATACAGAAATGCCAACATATCAATAGTAACTCTAAATGTAAATGGATCAAACTCATCAATAAAAAAACACAGAGTAGCAGGCTGGATTAAAAAAACAAAATCCAACCTTCTGCTGTCTCCAGGAAACATATTTAACTACAAAAGATAAACACAGACTAAAAATAAAAGGGTGGAAAACAATCCTACAAGCAAATGGACCAAAAAAGAAAGCAGGAATAGCTATACTTACATCAGAGGAAATAGACCTCAAATTAAAAAAGGTAAAAAGAGACAAAGATGGACACAGATTATGATCAAGAGGACAATACACCAGGAAGAAATAATACTCATCAACATATACTCACCAAATGAAGGGGCACCAAAATATATTAGACTTTTATTATCATCTCTGAAAACAGACATTAAAGAAAATACGTATATAATGGGAGACTTCAACACACCACTCTCACCAATGGACAGATCAATGAGACAAAAAATAAACAAAGACATTAGAACCCTAAATAAAAACACAGAATTCATGGACTTGACAGACATCTATAGGACACTGCACCCAAAAAATCCAAGTACACATTTTTCTCAAGGGCACATGGATCATTCTCCAGAATTGATCACATACTGGGTCACAAGACAAACATCAAGAGATACATGAACAGAAAATCATTCCAGCTATCTTCTCCAATCATAAAAGCATCAAATGAGAAATAAATCATGAAAAGAAAAAAAGGAACTCTCTCACTTCATGGAGATTGAAATCCACACTACTGGAAGACCACTGGACTAATGAGATCAAAGAAGAAATTAGAAAATAATTTGAGTTGAATAACAGGGAGGACACCACTTTCCAGAATGTATGGGATGAAGCAATAGCAGTAATAAGAGAAAAATATATAGCAATACAGGCTCACATCAAGCAACAAGAAAGAACTTAAAGAAACAACCTAATCTCACATCTCAAAGAGCAAGAAAAAGAACAACAAAAAACCCTGAAGCCAGTAGAAGAAAGGAAATAATAAAAATCAAAGCAAAAATAAATGAAATGGAAATTTAAAAAAAAATGCAGAAGATCGATGAAACCAAAAGTTGGTTCTTTGAAAAAATAAAATAAGCAAATGTCTAGCCAGGCTCACAAAGAAAAAATGGGAGAAAACACATATAAATAGGATTACAAATGAAAGAGGAGAAATCACAACAGACACAGCAGGATTCAAAAGAATAATCAGAAACTAGAACAATTACAAGGAGCGAAATTGAGGCAGTAATCAAAGCACTCCCCAAAAACAAAAGCCCAGGCCTAGAAGGCTTCACAAATGAATTCTACCAAATGTTCAGCAGTGAATTAATGCCTATCCTACACAAACTCTTTCAAAAAATTGAAAAAGAAGGAACACTATCAAATGTGTTCTACGAAGCTAACTTTACAATAATACCAAAACCAAACAAAGGCAGCACAAAAAAAGAAAACTATAGTCCAATCTCCCTAATGAACACTGATGCAAATATCCTCATCAAAATCCTGCCAACAGAATCCAACAATGCATCAAAGAGATAGTACACCACCATCAAGGGGGATGGTTCGACATACGAAAATCAGTATTAGCTCTAGGGATACAAGAGGCACGAAGATGGTTCAACATACGAAAATTGATCAGTGTAATCCAACAAATCAACAAGAAGTAAAATAAAAACAATATGATCATATCAATAGATGCTGAGAAGGTATTTGACAAAGTTCAACATCCATATATGATGAAGGCCCTTGCAATTCTCGGGGATAGAAGGAATATACCTTAACATGATAAAAGCCATATACAACAAACCCACTGCCAATATTATTATTATTATTTTTTAAGATTTATTTATTTATTTATTTATACAAGCACTGGGTACAGTCAGAAGCACGGGAGGGTGAGAGAAGAATGACGAAGTACACTGCTGAGGGGAGCAGTGAATGTGGCAGGAGAGGTCTGCGCACAATGTGGGACCCTCGCTGGCAACTGGGAATCAAACTGGTGCTGCAGAGGCTGCAGGCAGCTTCGCAGCCCAGTGCTCAACCATTGCGCCACTGGGGAGGCCCTGCCAATATTATTTTTAAGGATGAAAAGCTGAAGGCCTTTCCTTTAAGATCAGGAGCAAGACAAGGATGTCCTCTCTCACCACTGCTCTTCAATATAATATTGGAGGTCCTAGTCAGGGCAATAAGGCAAGAGAAAGACATACAAGGAATCCAAATAGGGAAAGAAGTAAAACTATCACTATTTGCAGATGATATGATAATATATGTAGAGAACCCTATAAACTCCACAGAAAAACTACTTGAAATAATCAACCAGTTCAGTAAAGCAGCAGGATACAAAATCAACACACAAAAATCAGTAGCCTTCCTATACACAAACAATCAATTGGAAGAAGAAGAAATCAAGAAAACCATCCCTTTTGTAATTGAAACAAAAAAAAAAAAATCAAATACTTGGGAATAAACCTAACAAAGAAGGTGAAAGACCTATTCAAAGAAAATTATAAAACACAGTTAAAAGAAATAGAAGAAGACACAAAGAAATGGAAAGACATCTCCTGCTCATGGATTGGAAGAATTAACATTATTAAAATGAAATCTCAATGACATTCTTCAAATAAATAGAAAAAATACTGATGAAATTCATATGGAACCACAAAAAAAACATGAATAGCCAAAATCCTATTGATGAAAACAAAGGAGAAAGGAGGTATCACACTTCCAAACTTCAAGCTGTACTACAAAGCCATGATCATTAAAACAGTTTGGTATTGGAACAAAAACAGACACACAGACCAATGGAACCAATAGAGAGCCCAGAAATAAAACCACACTTATATGAACAACTGATCTTTGACAAAGGTGCAAAAAATATGCAATGGAACACAGAAAGTTTGTTCAATAAATGGTGCTGGGAGAACTGGACCACTACATGCAAAAAAAAAAAAAAAAAGAAAAGAAACTAAACCACTACCTCTCACCATGCACAAAAATCTATTCAAAATTGATAAGAGATCTGGACATAAGAACTGAAACCATAAAGTATATAGGAGAAAATATAGGTAAAACACTACAAGACATACATTGCAATAATAACTTTAAAGACTCATCACCCAAAGCAAAGAAAGTGAAGGCAAAGATAAACACCTGGGATTACATCAAACTGAAAAGCTTCTGTACAGCCTAAGAGACATTAACCAAAACAGAGAGACACCCCACTGGTTGGGAAAAAAATCTTTGCACTCCATTCAAATGATAAGGGACTGATCACAAAGAAATACAAAGAACTCACGTGATTCAACAAAAGCAAAATAAATAATCCAGTCAAGAAGTGGGCAGAAGAACTTAAAAGACACTTCTCCAAAGAGGAAATGCAAATGGATGACAGGCATATGAAAAAATGTTCCACATCCCTTATAATCAGGGATATGCAAATCAAAACCACAATGAGATACCACCTTGCACCAGTAAGAATGGCACATATCAAAAAAAAGCAACAACAAATGTTGGTGAGGATGTGGTGAAAATGGAACTCTCCTGCATTGCTGGTGGGAGTGCAAACTGGTCCAATCACTATGGAAAGCTGTCTGGAGGTTCCTCAGTCTACTAAAAATGGAGCTACCATATGACCCAGCAATTCCACTACTAGGGATCTACCCAAAGGACACAAAAATATTGAGTCAAAAGACCACCTGTACCCCTATGTTTATTGCAGCACTATTTACAATAGGTAAAACCTGGAAACAACCCAAATGCCTCAAAATAGATGACTGGACCTAAGAAGATGTGGCACATATACACAATGGAATATTATTCAGCAATCAAAAAAGATAAACTCATGCCATTCGCAGCAACGTGGATGGAGCTAGAAGGAATTATGCTCAGTGAAATCAGCCAGAAGGAAAAAGAAACATATCAGATGGTTTCATTTATAGCAGGGACATAGGGGAACCAAATAAGACGTCAGTGTAAAAAAAAAATAACAATACAAAACACAACAAAGCAAAAACAGACAATTATAAATCAGAGACATACTGCAGGGGAGGAGGAGGGAGAGGCAATAGAGGGAGGGAGGGAGGAGCACAGGGGACTGAGGTGATGGTGCACGGGTGCATTGGTGAAGGAAACTCTATGGGGACTACACCTGAGGGGGTGGGAGGAAGCAAATATTGTTTAAAAATGAACAATGATGTAAAAAATATTAAAACAATGAAAACAAACACATAATAAAGAAAATACTTTTTTTAAAAAAGATTTATCTATGCATAGAAGACCGGGGGTATGAAACAGAGGTGTGTGTGGGGGGAGTGAGAATATTCACCAGAAACACAGTGAAGAGCAGAACAGGCAGATTTACTGAAATATACTGCTAAGGGGAGCAGTGGGCAAGACAGGAGAGGTCTGCTGCGCCACATGTGGGTTAGCTCCCTGGTTGGGGATCAAACTCAGGCTAAAGTGGTGATAGGGTGATAGCGTGAGGCTTAACGCCTACATCACCAGGGAGGCACTGAAAATACTCTTGATTTTCTTAGTCACTCTGAATAGCTGTGAAAGAATCAGAAAGCAGGTGTTCAGGACCCCTAGAGGATTTTCATACCAACAAATGAAAGTTCTGTTCAGAGACACACATTCACTTTTTGTAAACAATCTCATTGAGCCTCTGACACACATTAGGACTTCAGATTAGGCTCAAATCTCAAGAAAAAGTCTATCTTTGATATCTTTGTGCTGGTTTTTCTCTCATTAGAACTATAAAACAGAAATGAGGAAAAAATGCTAGAGGAAGGAGGAGATTTGTATGAAGATAGGGAAAGGGAGCATGTTTCAGTGGCTACAGACCATCCCTTCAGTCATGAATAGTGGGTGATTGCAAAGAAACATTCAGAATTTGCAGTTCTTAGCTTCACACATTAGCTGCACCTCAGCTTCACTACCAGCTTGTTAATTCATGGTTCCCCTTTGAAAGTGAAAGTGAATGGGACACACATATACCATATTTCTCTATACACACATATGTACATATACATATATATTATTATTTATGCTTCATTGTTCTCGGGAAAGGATTCATTTTTTTATATATGCATATATATTTAATTAAATTTATTTTCTTATATCATTGTTCATTTTTGTACAGAATTTAATTTCTCCCCACAGACGTAGTTTCCATAGTTCTCCCACTACCATAACACCCGAGCACCATCATCACCACAGCCCCTTGTGCTCTTCCCTCCCCTGTTTGGATCCCTCTCCCTCCCTCTGCCCTGCTGTATGCCTCAGGTCTATGGTCAGTTTGCAAGTTCTGTCTTTTTTCCCCCGACCCTTTTTTTCAGTTTCTCTATATTCCACCACAAGGATTCATGGTTTTGATTACATTCATAGACGTATCCATGACTCCCAGCAAATTAAGAACCACTGATTTAACTTATTGGAGTCCCTGAAAATGAATCATAATGTGAGATACAAAAAAAGGCCTCAAATGGACCTGAGGAACTGGAAATGTCAAAAGAAGATGAAAATATTGATGGTGTTAAAAATTTCAGTGAGTTTGGGGCAAAGATTCTAGGGTAGTGAGCAATGAATGGGTAAGGGATGAAGGTCATGAATGTGGATCATTGTTTAAGAAGCTCTAAGTGCCTGGATCAGATGAGAGAAAAGGCACAGTTGGAGGGAAATGTAAGGGCTAAGGAACTTTTTTTTTTTTTTTGGCAAGATAGAACTTTTGTATGGGGATCAAAATCACCTAAAGAGAAATAGATCAGCTAATTGTCAAGTAGCTGGGACACAGTGAGCACTATATATTTTTAAATTAAAAATGGAACATGCCTGATGTGGAATGTATATTACTTCTGCTATTATGACATTAGATTTTCAACATCTTGTCTTCTAAAATACTGCTGTGAATGAACTTCTGACTAATCCTTTCCTCCCATGCTGGCTCTTTTGTCACCATTTCACTGCTAACACAGATCATTTCCACTAGGCTATGCAGGCATCAGAATAAAACAAAACAGTCCAGGATGTAAATAAAATTAGTTATGCTCTTGTTACAAAATCTTTTTGTTCACTTAATTATCAGCCCGAAACAGCCGCATGAACTTGCTTTTGAGCAATTTGTTGCAATTAAGAATTTCATGTTCAAAGTAATATGCAGGGAAGCAGTTCTGAAACCTTACCATTTTCCTTAAAAAAACAAATAGTATAGTCTATTGCAAAGGGATATGTAGACCAACATGAGCACTTGAAAAACCCATGTTAACTCTAGAGGAAATATGTCATCAAAATCATGAAGGCTGGGCCTCCCTAGTGGCACAGCAGTTGAGCGCTGTGCTGCGGAAGCTGCCCACAGCCTCTGCAGCGCCGGTTTGATTCCTGGTGGCAGGGCGAGGGTCCCACCATGGCACGCAGACCTCTCCTGGCGCCCGCTGCTCCCCTCAGCAGTGTACTTCGTCAGTCTTCCTGTTCTGTTCTCCTCTCTGACTCTGGTGAATTCTCTCACCCTCCCATGCTTCTGACTGTACCCAGTGCTTGCATAAAGAAAGAAAGAAAGAAAGAAATCCTTAAAAAAAAAAAAAGCATGAAGTCTGGTAGTCAGAGTTGAAAATCTCTACTGAATCTGACTCACTACAGGCAGGAGGCAAAAAAATGCACTTCTCAAGGAAAGATTGTATGAAAACTCCAGATTCTAAAGTATGTGTCTTGGTTGGTTCCACTTTACAATATAAAAGTAAAATTCCTGGGCCTCCCCTGGTGGCGCAGCGGTTGAGCGCTGGGTTGCGAGGCTGCCCGCAGCCTCTGCAGCGCCAGTTCGATCCCCGGCCACCAGCGAGAGTCCCACAAAAAAAAAAAAAAAAAAAAAAAAAGGAAAATTCCTTCAGGATGCATTAGAGGTTTGCCTTTGAAAAAAATTAAAACAATAAATACTTGGTGTTTCTTCTTTTTGAATTTGCAGAATTTTAGGCACCACACCACTGTGCCTGGATCTAATTTATCTTTCCAATCTTAGATCCGATTTTTGCTTAATTGGAAGATGTTCTCTAATCTTCCCCCCTTTTTTTTTTTGTCTCTACTAAAACTGGATTGAAGCTCCTACAACAGGTATTTTTGATATAGATAGATTGACTATACATTCTCAAAGACAATGACAGACTAAAGAAATAGACAGCAAGAGGACTATAACACTTAACCAATGTTCTAGGACCCAATTCCAATGTTGAGGGGGAGGACACATCAACTAGGAGCGATTCTTTGGATACCAGCTTGTGTCTTACCATTCAAGTCAGTTCTGACACTACACGGAGATGGCTTCAGAGTTCACAGGTTAAGAGTTCAGTCCTACAACATTGGGCTCTCAACCTCCCTGGCCCCCAAGTCCCACTTACAAGCCCAGGTTATCACCATGCTTCTGGCCAACTCAAGTAGAATGGCGGTTCCAGTGATCCCTTCCTTCAATGAAATTTGCTAGTTAGCTCACAAGACTCACAGAAACATTTTAGTCACTAGCTCATTGGTTTATTATAACAGGAACTTTCAGATGGAAGAAATGACAAAGTATGGGAAAAAGACACAGAGCTTCCATGCCCTCACCAGTTGTGCCATCTCCCCAAATCTTCATGTGTTCACTAAGTTGGGGGTTCTCAGAATCCTGTTTTGGGTTTTTAAGAAGGCCTGATTAATTCATTGGGTATTGTCAATTGAATCAAATTTTAATCCCTCCCTACTCCCTAGAGGTTGGGGCTAGCACTGAAACTTCCAACCCTCTAAGTCACCTTGCTGATCCCACTGACAACACCCCCATCCTTAGATACTTCCAAAAATCACCGCACTCACAGAACAAAAGACACTGTTATCAGTCTCATCACTTCGGAGCTCTATGCCAGAAACAAACAAAAAACAAATATATATTTCTTAAAAATCACAAGATCATACCTTAAAAATTAATTTGAAGGTAGTAAGGGGTTATTTTCTTGTTATGAATTTCTCAATAATAATTTTTTATTATAGAACAACCTATATTTCATTCATTGTGTGTATAACATTTAAGAACTTCTCTATGGGTTCTCTATTTTAAAACAGTTTTAATTCTTCACTATTAACATAATTCAAATACATTTCAGTAAAATACAGTATATTGAATATCAAAATAAGTGATGTATACAATTCCCTTTCTCAGGGCAATCATTATAAGAATTCATTTATATTTTTTTGCATTTTTACATAATTATATCCTGCTTTACTTTAATTAGTAATGTGGCTTTTCTAGCTATATTAGTGAGTGCCCCATTTTATTTTAAAATATTTTTGACTATTTAAGTCTCTCCCAAATTTTACATAAAAGGATTTCTGTGATGAATATCTTCATAGTTATAACATTTGAAAAGTATTATTTCAATTTCTATCACATCAACACTGGATGGAAAAAAATGACTTGACACATACACATACAATAATGCAATTATCTTTGGAAAAAGAAGGATCACTGGGAACAAAGAGTTCATTTGGTTTATTTGCATTATTTGAACATTTTTGAAAGAATAAACCATGCTTGTGTTATTAAAAAAAATCATGTGCTTTCCAGCTCCAGAAAATATCTTCATTTTAAATAAATCTATTAAGTATACTACATCCTGACAGAAAAGCATACAAAGAATTTTTGTACAATGCCCTGCATCTGCATAGTGAATGTGCCCAGGGAAACCAGCACCAGGACACAAGCAAAAGCTCATCTCAGTCACCACCATGCTTCTAGGACACCTCTATCCTGACTTCTAACACCATGGAATAGTTTTATCTCTTTTGGAACTTTATGTAAATGAAATTATATAAACTATACTGATTTGTGTCTGCCTTTCTCTACTCATCGTTATGCTTATGAGATTTGTCTATAGTATTACATGCTTTAGTATTACCATGTAAAAAATGCTGATTTAAATGGATACAAGTTGGCTGCTTTCAGATGGGATAGTTTCCCATTTGTTCGTTAGTTATATTTTATCTTTTGTAAATTTGTCTTTTTTTTAATTTAAAGATTTATTCATTTATACACGCAAGAGCTGGGGTACAGGCCAGAGGTGTGGGGGTGAGAGGATTCACCAGAGACAGAGTGGGGAACAGAACAGGCAGATTGACCAAAGTACACTGCTGACGGGAGCAGTGGGCGAGTCAGAAGAGGTCTGCTGCGCCATCTGGGTTGCTCCCTGGCCAGCCGGGGATCAAACTCATGCTGCAGAGGATGCAGAGAGCTTCACTGGCTTCATCTTAATCCCTTGTGCCATCTGGGAGGCCCCTGTAAATTTGTCTTTCTTTGCTCTCTTTATGGAGGAATCATGCTAATGTGACATATTTTTCAGGGAAAGCTTTGTATGTCACATGTGAAAGTGACTATGAGGAAGCAATAGGGAACAGTATATGTGTATGAGAGTTGACTTTTAAAGTTATTACTGAGTTTCACCATTTTCTAGTTAGCTAATCTTGAGCAGTTATTTATCCTTTCTATACTTCAGATTTCCAGCTTATAAGTGGAATGGTAAGTGTTTACTTACAATGCTTATAATCCACACTCCCAGCTCAGTATCAGGCACTATGAATATCCACACATGGGGACTCTAATTATAAAGTCTTGTACTTACTCTATTTTAAAAAGAGTGAATAAGGCTCAAGCTCCCTTTAATAATTGATGGATGCCTCTTCTAATATCAAGCATTACTGAAAGTCATATGGAACTATAGAAGACCTCAAATAGCCAAAATAATGCTGACAGAAAAAGAGGAAGAATGGTAGAATTGTACATCCAGATTTCAAACTATACTATACAGTAATAATAATCAAACACAGTATACTACTAGAACAAAACAGATACACAGAAAAATGGAATAGAATTGACAGTCAGGAATTAATAGATTGCTAACCTAGGACAAAGAAGCTAAGTATATACTCTGGAGTAAGGAAAGCCTCTTCAATAAATGGTGTTGGGAAAATGGACAGTTACATGCAAAAGAATGAAACTAGAACACTAGTTCATACTGTATACAAAAATCAACTCAAAATGGATAAAAGATTGTATGTAAGACCTGGAAAAATTAAATACTTAAAAGATAATAGGCAAAACAATTCATGACTTAAACTTCAGAGTTGTCTTTGAAGATTCATCTCCAGCAGCAAGGAAAGCAAAAGAGAATATAAACTACTGGGACTACATTAAAGAAATGTCTGAAATAAACTGTCAATAAAACAAAAAGACATTATACTGAATGGGAGAAAATATTCATTCACCATGCATCTCACAAGGAGCTGATGTCAAAGATCTAAAAAGAACTCATATAATTCCATAAAAAGAAAAAGAAGCCAATCAAAAAGTGGACAGAAGAGCTAAACAGGCACTTCAACAAAGAAGACATGCAGGTGACCAACAGGTGCATAAAAAAATGCTCATCATCACTTATTATCAGAGAATGTAAAACATAATGAGAGACCACATCATACCTGTGAGAATGGCCAATGTCAGAAAGACCAAAACAACAAGTGTTGGTGAGGATGAGGAGAAAAAGGAAAACTCTTACCATTTTGTGGGAATGTAGAATTGTTTAATCTCTCTGGAAAACAGTATAGATGGAGATTTCTCAACATATAAAAATATATCTAACATATGACCCAGCAAATTCACTCAGGTATCTATCTGAAAAATACAAAAACACTTAATTTGATGGGAAACATACATTCATATGTTCATTGCAGCATTATTTACAATAGTCAAGTTATGGAACAACCTAAGTCCTCAAATACAGATGAATGTATGGGACGGAATATATAGACAATGGAATAATACCTAGCTGTCAAAAAGGATAAGTTCTTACCAGCTATCAAAAAGAATAAACTTATCATTTGTGGCAACTAGGAAGGAAGTGGAGGGAAGTATACTAAGTGAACTAAATCAGGAGAAAAACAAATGCCAAATTGTGTTACTCATATGTGAAATATAGATATACCGAAGAATCAGATAAAGCCAAGCCAACAACAAAATCTAGAAAGCTGATTGTAGAATGAGACTACAAAAGGGAGAAGGGGAGACAAGAACAATGTGAGGAGGGAGCACAAAAGACTATGGGGATGAATTGTAGGTGTTTTGATGACAGGTATGGTGTACTAGCAACACCTGAAGTGGGAGATCCTACATTTCTAAAACATAAATAATGATGTAAGCCAACATTAACATTAATAATGTGTATACACACACATATACACACACATAGATATATGTGTAAATATATGGTAAATATTAATATACCATGGCAAACTTTTATAACATTTTTATGAATAATAAATGTACACATATTTACAAAGGAAATTGAAAACTTCATTTTGATGGGTATCATACAAAATTAGACTATCTTTAAATTCAACAAAATATTAGAAAATACCATTGGCCTATAAAAATATGTATGATAAACATTCTGCATGATTGCGTGAGAACTAGTTGTTGACATAAAATTAAGCATAAATTTACTTGTGTGGTTGGAGAAATTCAGTTGAAAACTTTTTCCTGACCCTAGTAGATTGTAAAGACAAAACAGAAAAAAAAAACAACAACAATAATTTTAGGTTTTGTAGCAAATTATTTTACACAAATAAAAATTTACTTTCTTTTATTTTTTCCAAATATACTTGTGGACAAGTTCAAAATTACCTAGCTTGCAAATAACAAAAATAATAAGTTTTAGTTTAAAAAGAGGTAATGCAAAGGTAATAGGCTAAGTTATTTCATGGGTTCAAATTTTATCCCTGGGAAAGAAAGGAATCCAGGATCCTGGGCTTTTAGGAGTAATAATTAGTGGAACATCCTAGAAGAACACTGGTGTTGATGAAATTAAGTTCTTAAAATGATCGATTTCTTTTTTTTTTTCATTGAAAAGTATAAGTTTTGATAAGGAGGAGTTCACTAGTCAGACTAGATCTTGTGTTAACAACAACGAATGAACTATTCCTGGTAAATAAAATTATTTCCTCTCCTAGTGTTTACACATTTCCAAAAGCCATCAAACTTCTCACTTCTATGAAATATTGAATATCTCTTTAATCCATTCATTTTGAGTAAATGTTAAGAAGGGGAACTGTACAAGGACAAGAAGGAGGAAATTGGGTTTTATTTATTTTACTAATTCCATCTCATTGCTGATTTATCATCAGTGTGCAAAAAGACCTTAAGTAATTCATAGAATGTTCTTGCTTTGCTTGAAAGAATTGGAATTTTCCTTCATCATCTTTTGGAGTTATGCCATTTTTATTAAGATAGCAGCTTCCGGGCCTCCCCGGTGGTGCAGCGGTTGAGCGCTGGGTTGCGAAGCTGCCTGCAGCCTCTGCAGCGCCGGTTCAATCTCCGACTGCTCCCCAGCCACGGGAGGAGGGTCCCACATGGCGCACAGACCTCTCCTGCCGCCCACTGCTCCCCTCAGCAGTGTACTTTGGTCCTTCTGCCTGCTCTGCTCCCCGCTCTGGCTCTGGTGTATTCTCTCACCCTCTCGCGCTTCTGACTGTACCCAGTGCTTGTACAAATAAATAAAAAGAAATCTTAAAAAAAAAAAAAGATAGCAGCTTCCAAAATTAGAATTTTAGTTTAGTGGCTTAAAAATATTGTGGAATGACTTTAAATATAATATCAATAAAAGAAAGTATTTCTTAGCTGTGTCCTAATGGAAACTATTTTGTGGGTGTTAGAGTAAAATAGTAATTATTATGGAATGTGAGTCATTATTGAATCATTAGATTAGAGCAGCTTCTCATATTACTTAATTCTTAAGAAATTAAATTATGAGGTATATATCAACAGTGTCCATTTTTATTTTAAGGACAAGAAGACCAATGTTCAGAGATTTTTAATAACCTCTTCAAATGCTAATTCATGTTATTATCACATTTATCATATTTAGGACACTTATTTCTGGAATCTGAGGATTCATGTCTTTCTTCCATTTTGAAAAATTTCAGTCACCATATCATGGAATATTGCTTCTTCTAAATGCTCTCTATATTCTCTTTTTGTAATTTGGAATCTTTAAATTCTAAATAAGTAATTCTCAATTGGGTTGATTTTGCACCACTCCTTCCCTCCCATACTCCCTGCTGGGATATTTGACAATATCTGGAGATAGTTTTGGTTGTCACTAGTTGAGGAAGATGTTTTGTTTACCTTCTCCGCACTCTATTAGTAAGAAGGGATTCCTGGCTTGGGTTATGGAAATGCTGAGTGCATCCACTGACAGCGGAAGATGAGGTTATCAATATTTTACTGGTCATGTATACCTACAGGCTGGGAAGAAAGACACAGTATGCATGCAAGATCACTGGGATTAGCCTTTGGGTAGACAAGGGACAACCAGGAGTGAAGGAAGACAAGCTTTGTAGTGTTAATGGCCCAGGTCCCCCTGCTGGTGTAAACCTGGTACTGACAATGAATAAATAAATCTTTAAAAAGAAAAGCATAATTGGAGGTTGTGCACCACAAAAAACTAACTGTAAGAGAAATTTCATTAGAAATTAAAGACCCAACACAAAAGAGAGAGCTTGGAGTCTCTAGAAGATAGTAAATACAGATTCCTGAATTAAAACTGGCACCCAAAAAAGGAGGGTGACCAATCTAGGTTAGGACAATGTGACTCAAGAAAGAGATACAAGGAGAACTGCTATCATTGAGTTCTGGGCCACAGCTGTGTTTTCTTTTTAACCTGAAGACACAGTATCAGTTACACCTGAAGACTTATCGGCCTGGCTTGTCTTGACTATGTGCTGATGAAGTTTCTGTCTTCCTCTACATGTTCTCTTGCTCACATCAGTTAAAACAGTCTTTTTACCTCACTGAAGTCCTTTTTGATCTGTTTCTGAGATATGTTTGTAGGGTAAAGTAAAAAAGTATCAGGCTTTTCTGCCCTCCCGCCATTAGGATAGATGAGGGAACCCTGTGGTCTCGAATACCTGATGGAGGGCACCTGGAGTAGGGTGTGGGCATAGGTAGATGGGATTCACCTGGACTAAGACTGGGCTTTTAAGGGTAGTGTCATGGGGATGCCAGCAGGAGCAGAGAAGCAGAGAGAAGGCTGGAGAGACCAGATAGAGTGAAGACTTGCTGGTGGCTGGGAGGCCTGCCAGCCTTCCGGCCCCCCAGCACCCTTGCCTGCCATGTGCTTGGTAAATCCCAATAAAAGCCTGCAAAGGCCACCCAGGACTCTCCAGGACTCCTCCTTTATTCTGGTCTGCTGCATCAGAAAATCTGCCCTGTGCCCCTTCCTGCCCTTACAATGTTGTTAGGTCAAAGTGAGCTGTAAAGCTGAGTGCTCTGAGCATCCCATTCTATCTGGTCACATTTCTAGTAGACTTTAACCTCTGGTCCAGCAGCCTCACCAAGCTGTCAGTCATGAGTGTACGCACTGACTTCTCAAGGAGTCTTATAAGATTACGGGATGTCCCAGTGTAGGGTAAGGTGAAACGTATCAGGCTTTTCCGCCATTAGGATAGATGAGGGAACCCTGTGGTCCTGAATGCATGCCTGATGGTGGGCACCAGAAGTGGGTACACCTGGGCTGAGAGACTGAGTTTATAAGGGTGGCGTCACGGGGACACCAGCAGAAGCCAAAAACGAACAGATGCCGAGAGATGAAGAGAAGCAGAGAGAACGCCAGGGAGAGCCTAGAGAGAGTAAGGATTTGCTGGGGGCTGGGAGGACTACCAGCCTCCCGGCCCCCAGCACTGCTGCCTGCCATATGCCTGGTGAATCTAAGTAAAAGACCTGCAAAAACCACTGAGGACTCTGACTCCTCCTTTACCCAGTCTGCTGGATCAGAAAACCTGCTCTGTGCCATTCCCGCTGCTACAATTGTCATAAGTCGGTAAGACGATCCATGTAGATGGGTATTGGAGCCCTCCAAAGACCTGGAGGCACTAAGGAGTAACAGACTGTGTTTGCCTATGACAACACTGGAGGCGTCATGGCGACACAGGAGATGGACAAGGTCCGGGAGCTGAGGAAAGAGACCTCGTGTGGAGGAGACACCCAAGAGGACCAGCCAACGACCCCTGAGGCAGCAAAATCGTCAGGGAAGAGAGGACCACGATTTGGAGCTCGCCAGTGCTGATGCAGGGAGAGGCCAACAGACTTGGACTAATGGACTTGGACTGACAATCCCACCAGAAGACGGAGGAACTTTGGCAAGTTAATGTTTTGGGACCCTGGGGGAGGATGCTATTGTTTGTACACCCCAGGAGATGGGAATCTGGGCGTGGCCAGTGGTCCTTGATGGCCAAAAGCAGCCTGTGTATGCCCAGCAGCTAGGCAGAGGAGAAAAGCCAATTTTGAGAAGGCAAAAGCTGGTGCTAAGTTGAGAAGCCCTGAGCGGCTGTTAAGAAGCCTAAGTATGCTGAAGACCTGTGAGTCTCTTAAAATCACCTGTGGGTGATGCCCTGCTCGTTCTCGAGTGAGGGTGAGGATCTGAGGAATCTGTCCTTGGGGGACAGGTGGGGAACGTTGCTTGGGGTGGAGCCCAAGCTGAATGTAGAGTTTGGATCCACGGATCCCCGTCCCATGTGCTTGTGCAGTGGGTTGGCTTGAATGCAGGGGTCTGCGAGTCACATTGGTGACTATGAAGGCCTAATGTTGGATCGATCAGACAGAAACCCTGAGGGTTGGCGATTACCCCCAACAGAATAGAATCGCCAATCCCAGAGCAAGTGCATCCTGGGGGTGGATGCGGTGTGTGGCTTTTAGCCAAGACTACAGCCAGAGAAGACCAGGAAGCCTGACGGCTCCCAGTATGTGACAGTAGATGCCGTGAGTTGTTCCCCTCCCTTGAATGAGCAGTGCCTTCGGCAGCAGAAGTGGTGGATCATCTGCTGGTACCAATAATTGTCTTTTGCCACTAGGTTGGTGCCCTGCCTGGACTTATTTGTGTTGTATTTGTGATGTGTATTATTTGTTTTTGTGGGCCATCGCTGCAGTGCTCTATTGCCAAGAGAAACATATAGACTGTCTGGCAGAAAACCCTGAGGGGGTGGATTGTAGGGTAAGGTGAAAAGTGTCAGGCTTTTCTGCCCTCCCGCCATTAGGATAGATGATGAACCCTGTGGTCCCGAATGCATGCCTGATGGCGGGCACCTGGAAAATAGGGTGTGGGCATCTGTAGATGGGATTCACCTGGGCTAAGACTGGGCTTTTTAAGGGCGGTGTCACGGGGACGCCAGCAGAAGCAGAGAAGCTGAGAATGAAGCAGAAGGTAAGAGAACACCGGAGAGCCCAGAAAGAGTGAAGACTTGCTGGGGGAGGCTGGCAGGCACCCCTGACAGCACCTCTGGCTGCCATGTGCCTGGAAAATCCCAATAAAAGCCTGCAAAAGCCACTGAAAGCTCCAGGACTCTCTCCTCCTTTACCCCATCTGCATGGGATCATGGAAAACCTGTTCAGTGGTCTTCCTGCCTCTTCCTGCCCTTATACCAAAGTTCTGAATTTGGTCAATAAATAGTAAGACTTGCCAATATAAACTACTGCTTAGTATTTGGAGATTCCTATGCTGATACATAAGGAATTTATGGGGATTATAATCCTTAAACAGTGACTCTTCCTAGGGCTTGGCTAATCCTGAAGGCTACAGCTACAGATGCCTCTTAATTTTGCTTTTATATTAGGAAGAGTAGGAAAATACTTTTCCTAAATTAAAAAATTGAAGATCACAACAAAACAACGATGACTCCTAATTAGCTTATTCTTCTCTAAACTGAAGTTACTGTAGGTAAACGTTTATGTCAAACTGCCTTAAAAAGTTCTGTTTGAGGGCCTCCCCTGGTGGCGCAACAGTTGAGCGCTGGGCTGCGAGGCCACCCGCAGCCCCTGCAGCACTGGTTCATTCCCCAGCCACCGGTGAGGGTCCCACACACAAAAAATTCTGTTTGTACAAATTAATTCACAATTAAAATGCTTTTTGTGAAATTTGAGTTCTTGGTCCCCATTTTCATAAGCAGAGATTTTTTTCCTAGATCTTATAAAATCAGAAATATAGATTTAGATGCAGAATTTTATAGTTAGCAAAAAGTTAAAAAAAAAAGTGGAGTCACTGTAGGGTAAGGGAAAAAGTATCAGGCTTTTCTCCCTCCTGCCATTAGGATAGATGACAGAACCCTGCGGTCCTGAATGCATGCCTGATGGTGGGCACCTGGAGTAGGGTGTGGGCATGTGTAGATGGGATTCACCTGGGCTGAGACTGGACTTGTAAGGGTGGCGTCACAGGGACACCAGCAGGAGCAGAGAAGCCGAGAGAGGAGAAGAGCAGAGAGAACGTGAGAGAAGGCCGGAGAGCCCAGGGTGAAGACTTACTGGGGGCTGGAAGGACTGCCAGCCTCCTGGCCCCCCAGCGCCCCTGCCTGCTGTGTACCTGGTAATACCAATAAAAGCCTGCAAAAGCCACTGAGGGCTCCAGGACTCCTCCTTTACCTGGTCTACTGGATCAGAAAAACTGCTCAGTGGCCTTTCCTGACCCTACAGTAACTTAGAACTTTCTATTGCCTTAGAATTCTTAGTTTCCTTAGTAAACTGGTTCTTAGTAAGATCAGCAAGGATAGTAAATAATGTGAAGGGTTGAAATTCTTGGTATGAATCAGTTAATCATCTCAATCAACTCACTAAGAAAACCTCACGACATTTTTGTTATTAATAGTAACTATAATAATAGTAATGATGTTTATTTAGATATCAGTCACCGTTTTATAATATTTTCAAATTGTGGAAATATGTAAGCATATAAATGTAGAGAAAAAGCATAGTATAAAGAATGCCTGGGTGTTTACCATCCATATTCAATAACTTCTACCATCCATATTCAATAACTTCTTTACCTGCTTTCTACTGAGTTATTTTGAAGCAAATTTCAGTAATTTAATCAAGAAGTAATTCAGTATATATTTCCAAAAGACAAAGTTTCTTCATAAAAAAATTGAATGTGACCATAATACAATTATCTCCTCTAAAAAATATTAAAGATTACTTTTTTTTGTTTGTTTAGGATTTATTTATTTTTTTATTCAAGCACTGGGGACAGTCAGAAGCACGGGAGGGTGAGAGAATCACCAGAGGCAGAGGGGGGAGCAGAACAGGCAGAAGGACGGAAGTACACTGCTGAGGGGAGCAGCGGGCGGCAGGAGAGTTCTGCGCGCCATGTGGAACCCTCACCCTTTGGCCAGGGATCAAACCGGCGCTTCAGAGGCTGCGGGCAGCTTCGCAACCCAGTGCTCAACCGCTGCGCCCCCTAAGGATTACTTAATAGCATTCAAAGTTCTTCAGTTAATGAGCTAGTCCTAACCTGTGCAAAGAAAAACAAAAGAGCTGGAGAATCCTAGACTGCATCAGGAAGTTTTACAGTTATGACATAACATAAGAAAAGAATATTTTGACAATGGCATTGTTAAATGCAGGCTTGCTGAGGAAAAGTGTAAAGAGCTAGCTCTGTATTAGGCCTATGGGGAAAGTCATTTTTTTGGGGGGTGAATGCAGGAGCGCATTCAGTGATGGAAAAATGGAGAACCAGAGTAGGAAATAGAATTGGGGAAATTCCAGTGATCCATGTAGTGATTTAAGAGTCCAGCCACTGAAATAACAAAGTGGAGTGTGTGTGTGTGTGTGTGTGTGTGTGTGTGTGTTATAGCACAAATTTTATTGGGTTTAGTTACCAAATAATTCATACATAATCTACATCACTGAATGGAAATAATATTAGCTAATTTTAAAAAGTAGCAAGGCTTTCATTGGACTCTTCTAAGAATGTCAAAAATCTTAATGACTATATCTTTAACAAATGGAATAACCAAATTGAAGATAGATTTATTTCAATAAGCTCCCACAATAAATATTGCCAATGTTTTTCTACCTAAAAATGTAAAGCCTCATAATTTAGTAATTACTGTTTCTCAAATTCTGTTCTCAAACATCACAAAAAGATATATAATGAAAGGAAGCAAAGTACCTGGTATCAGCGGCCTTCTTAAAAACATTGAGGTTGCTTTCACAATATCAATGCAAACATTTAGATTCCCATTTGCTAGATTTCCACACTTGTGTGAGTAGGACACTCTCAAAACATTATTTTTCACTCTTGCTTCATACTACAGCAGTTCGATTAAACCACCAGAAAAGTTTCTCTGCATTGGCTCGATTGAATCATTAGATAATAGTTCATTACAAATTCTTCCAAGAAATCAATATAATCTCAACACAAATTTTGTTGGCTAGTACAGTACTTGGGGATACTGATGGCAAGCTTGCAGAGGTCCTTGCTTTCCTTCCGGATGGAATTCAACAGTCTCTGCATTGAGCTGCACACTGCAAGTTTATTAAAAAAGCGCTTGCATAGACACAAATAGGCGCTCTTAAGAACAGGAGCTGTGCTGCCTAGAAGTTGGGGTTGGTTATACATGTCCTTTGAGTAGAATTTTCCATCAGGGTTTTTTTTAAATTTTTTTTTTCTTCTTTGCCTTTTTTTTACTCCCCGCTCCCCGAGCCTCAGCTGTACCTCAGCTTCAGCACCTTTGCTGTCAGCTGTGCTAGCTGCTTGTTTGCTATTTCCTCCCCCATCTCCGGTCTGTGGCTTTGAGAAGCCAGCAGCCTTCTTTTCTGTTCTGAATACCCCACCAGGTACTTTTTTTTTCTCATGGCAAGTATGCTGAAAAATTTGTTGTTAGTAAGGTAATTTCATAACACAAACACATATAAATGAATCTATACAAACATAGCAACATCCATAAATTATCCTCACAGTTCCCAATGACTTTAATTATAAAATCAAATTGTACAAAGATAAAATTTCTTTTTTTTTAAAAAAAAATTATTTTTATGTGGAGAAACTGGGGTGCATCCAGAGGTGTGTGTATGGGGGAGGGGTGAGAAGATTCATCAGATATGGAGTGGGGAGCAGGCAGACCTATTGAAATACACTGCTAAGGGGAGCAGCAGGCAAAACAGAGGTCTGCTGCACCAGATGTCTGGTACAGACTTGATTCCTGGCTGGGGGATCAAATTCAGGCCTTTGTAGTGGGCCTTTGCAGTGGTAGTGCTGAGACTTAACCCCTAGGCCACCAGGGAGGCCCAAAGATAAAGTTTCTTGATCAACTTAACCCTGTATACTAAACAATCTAAGAGTTGAAATGAGAATAATGACAAGAAAAAAAGAGAAAACAATTTTATCACAGATTTTTAACTTGTTTATATCTGTATTTTTTTCCCCACATTATGTTTATTGAGGCAAAGTAGGTTTACATCACTTTATCTGCTTTGGGGTTTATAAGTTTAAAGCTCTACAAATGCATATTTTAATATTCTGCCTACCACCAATGCCCCAATAACCCACTATCATGTTCCATTGGAGCCCTTTTCTTCTCCACTCACACTCCACCACCCTGTCCCACTGGTTGCCTCAGTTTTGCAGTAAAATATTAAAAGTTTATTATTAGTTTAGTTTTGATTGACCCTTTGTTATGTTTCTCCATATTCCACATATAAGTGAGAATAATTGGTATTTGTCTTTCTTTTTCTGAATTATTTCACTTAGCATAATTCCATCCAGCTCCATCCATATTGTCACAAGTGGCAGGTGTTTATCCTTTTTAATAGCTGACTAGTAATCCATTTACAAACACACATGCACACACATATACCACATTTTTTCTGATCCACTCTGCTGTCCTTGGGCACTTAGGTTTTTTCATAACTTAGTTACTGTAAATAGGGCTGCGACAGCTATAGGAGTACATATAAGCCTTCATATTAGTGTTTCTGTATTCTTCAGATATATACTTAGGAGTGAAATTGCTAGGTCATATTGTAAATCCATTTTTAGCATTCTTAGAAAACTCCATACTATTTCCTATCATGTCTGGGCCAGTTCACTTTCTCAATAATAGTGTACAGGGTTCATTTTTCTCCACAGTCTCACCATCATTTGTTGTGTCTGTTATTTTTTATTTATTTTTATTATTTTTAAAAAGTTTTTACATCATTGTTCACTTTGAAACAATATTTGCTTCCCCCACCCCCCTCATGTGTAGTTGCCATAGAGTTTCCTTCACCAATGCACCCGTGCACCATCACCTCAGTCCCCTGTGCTCCTCCCTCTCTTCCTCTGATCCCTCTCCCTCCTCCTCCCCTGCAGTATGTCTCTGATTTATAGTTGTCTGTTTTTGCTTTGTTGTGTTTTGTACTGTTATTTTGTTTCTGGTATTTTTAATATGAGTCATTCTTATAGGTGTGAGATGATACCTCATTGTGGTTTTGATTTGCATTTTACTGATGATAGGTGATGATAAAGATTTCTTCATGTGCCTATTGGCCATCTGTGTGTCTTCTTTGGAGAAGTGTCTTTAATTTTTCTGCCTATTTCTTTTTGTTTAGTTGCATGAGTTCTTTATTCTGGATATTGGTTCCTTGTCTGATATATGGTGAGCAAATATATTCTCCAATTCAATATTGTGTCTTCTGTTTGACTGATAGTTTCTTTCTTTGTGGGGAAACTTTTTAATTTGCTATAATCCCATTTAATTATATATTTTTTTGATTCTCTTATCATTGGAGACTAACTGCCAAGGATGTTTCTGATGCCAATGTTGCAGAATATTTAATCTATTTTTTCCCCAGTGAATTGTATAGATTATGGTCTTTAATTCATTTGGAGTTAATTTTTGTGTAAACTGTTAGATGGTGATCTAGTTTCATTATTTTTTCATGCGGCTGTCCAATTTTCCCAACATCATTTGTAGAAGAAATTTTCCTTTCTCCAATGTATAGTCTTAGATCCTTTGCTGTTCATTAACTGCCCATAGGTTGTGGGTTTATTTTGGTTTCTCAATTCTATTCCATTGGGCTCTGTGTTTATTTTTGTTCTGGTGTCATACTGTTAAAATTACTATAGCTTTGTAGTATAGTTTGAAACCTGAGCATGTGATATTGCCACTCTCCCTATTTTTGTGAGGATTTATTTGGCTATTTAGGGTATTTTGTGGTTTCTTATGAATTACAGTAGTGTTTGTTCTGTTACATTTAAAAATGCCCTTGGAGTCTTGATAGTGATTGCACTGAATTTATATAACCCTAGAAAATTTGTTACTTTTGTACCTGTTGATAGAATCAGATGATTTTTTTTTATATTTCCTTTTGTTGAGGTGATAAATTGCATTGATTGATTTTCAGATTTTGAAGCATTCCTATACCCCTGTAATGAATCCCACTTGGTCATGAATTTTAATCAGTTTGATATATTGTAGGATTAGTTTGCTAAGTTTTTTTTTTTTTTTTTTTGAGGATTTTTACATCTATGTTCATTAGATAAACTGGTCTTAATTCTTTTCTCTTGACATGTCTTTGTCACATTTTGGTATTATCTAGTAAAATGTGTTTGGTAGCTTTCCTTCTTTATTTTTTGTAAGAGTTTGAGTAGGATAAATATTAGCTCATCCTTGAAGGTTTTGTGGAACTCACTAGTGATTCTATCTGGGCCTCAATTTTTGTTCTTTAGGAGACCTTTGATTTCCATTTCAATTTCTTTGTTTGTAACTGGTCTTTCAGGTTTTCTATTTCTTCCTGTTTCAGTCTTAGACGCTTATATATTTTTAAGAATGTGTCCATCTTTGCTAGGTAATTTGATTCCTAGCTTACAAATGTTCACAGTATTCTCTTATGATCCTCTGAATTTCTTTAGTGTCTGGTGCAAATTCTCCTCTATCGTTTCTGGCTCCAACATTGTGAAAACAGACAGCATACCAAAAGCAATATACAGATTAATTGCAGATTTGATGTGCAGAAATTTTCAATGGAATTGAAATCAAATTTTCAATGGAATTCTTTAAAGAAATGGAACAAACATTATTGAAAATCATATGAAACCATAAAGACCTCAAATATTCAAACCATTCTGACAAAAAATAGAGTAGTGGTATTACACTGCCAGAGTTAAACTATACAACAATGTTATAGTAATAAAAAAAAAAGTAGAAAAAGACTGGTGAGAAAAACAAGCATAGATTAGTGGAATCAAATTGAGTACCCAGAAATAAACCCATACTTACATGGACAGTAAATCTATGACAAAGAATTAAAGAGCATATTAGGTAAAGGAGAATCTTCATCCAATGATGTTGGAAAAACTGGATGGCCACATGCAAAAGAATGAAACTAGACAACTATAAATACTTAAATGTAGATCTGAAACCATAGAATTCATAGAAGAAAACATAAGCAAAACCCTCCTCCACATCGATTTCAGTGATTTCTTTGTGCTTGTCTCCAACAACAAGAGATACAAAGTAGAATATAAAAATTGCGACTGTATCTAATGAAAAGGTTTCTGCACATGGAAGGAAACTTTCACTAAAATAAAAAGACACCATACTGGATGGGAGAATATATTTACACACCATGCATATGACAAGGGGCTGATATATAAGATCTACAGAGACCTTATATAACAAACTAAAATAAATAATCAAAAATGAACAGGCCCTCCAGTTTGGTCTAGGGTTTATGTCTCAGTGCTATTACCACTGTGGCCTGAGTTCCATCCCCGGTGAGGGAGCTAACCCACACATGGTGCAGCAGACCTATCCTGTCTTGCCTGCTCTCCCCTTAGCAGTGTATTTCAGTAAAAACCACCTGTTCTGCTTCCCACTCTGTCTCTGGTGAATCCTCTCACACCCTGCACCTCTGGCCTATACCCTAGTTCTTCTATGCAAAAAAAAAAAAAAAAAAAAAGGCAGAAAGCTAAATAGTCTTCTCCAAAGAAAACACACAGATGGCCAACAGCCACAAGAAAAAAAATCTCATCACTTATTCTCAGGATCATGCAAATCAAAATCATAATGAGCTACCATAAAACTCTTGGGGGAATGGGTCATATTAAAGAAAACTCATATAATGCTGGTGGGAATGTAGGATGATCCAGTCCCTATGAAAAATATTATGGAGGTTAGATCTACCTATGATCCAGCAATTCCATGTCTAAGCATGTACTGGAAGAATACAAAAACACTAATTTGAATGTACATATTCACTCCTTTGTTCATTGCAACACTATAGTAGCCAAGCTATGGAAACACCTAAGTGCTCAAAGACAGATGATAGAATTAGGCAGATGTGGCATATATACACAATGGAATATTACTTAACTATCAAAAATGATGGACTATGGTGGAGAACTATAGTGCATTGGTGGTAGGTATGCTGTCTTAACATCCACCTGAAAGGTGTTATCCTATAACTCTCAAGTGTATTCAGAATTGTAAACCAATTTTTTAAATAGATTTATTTATGTATACAAGCACTGGGGTACAAGCCAGAGGTGCAGGAGGGTGAGAGACTTCACCAGAGACAGAGCATGGAGTAGAACAGGAAGAAGGACTGAAATACACTGTGGAGGGGAGCAGTGGGCGAGACTAGAGAGGTATGCCGTGCCATGTGGGACTCTCCCTGGCTGGCTGGGAATTGAACCTGCACTGCAGAGGCTGCAAACAGCTTCACAGCACTACGCTCAACCCGCTGTGCCACTAGGGAGGCCCTTTAAACCAATATAACCTAAAAAATTTTTTTATATTGAAGTTCAATTTATCAGTGGTTTAAGATCATTCAACATTATTTATCATTAAATGACACATAAATATTCATCATAGGCCATGCTCATATGATACCAAAATATATGATTAGAAAAAAAAAGTTAAAAAAATCCAATCTTCTGTAAACAACAAAATAATTAATCTGAATGCTTTAGCTGAAACAATTTGACCAATTGAATGCATTTTATGTCATCCCATAGAATCAGTTTTCATTGAGGAAGTCAGTCTTCATTATTGCATATGCTTAAATATAACATATAGGCCATATGATCAATGTTGGTTTATGACTTTCTTTCAGTACAAATGTAGAATTGTTTTCAATTTATCTCACAGTTTACCTATTCAACAAATGGAAAAATCCAAAGAACTATTTATATTGAATTCTTGTCAGTCAAATCACATTTGAACAAGGATATTATTTCAACTAAATCTACAAATTGCAGCTAATTTGTCTGTGTCTGGGACATGCAGTTTTGGCCCAGTCTGTCCTTTGCCTCCTAGTATCCAGGCTGGTCAATTCATGGTCCTCACTGGATGGGGAATAATAGCTGATTTATGAAAGAGTATGCTGATAAAAATCAGTGTTCCTCTTGTGTGGTAAGACTGGGCAGAAGTGGAGTTCAGTGTTTTGTAATTAGGCAGAGTGATACAGTGTCAAATTTACTTTATCAGTTGAAATTGAAATATAAATGTTTGCTTTCAATTTTTCAATGTTTTATTCTTATGGTTGTCTCTTAACCCTAGCCCAGTGTGTGACACAAAACAGTGGGTGTTAGATCCCAGATGAATGAATGCTCTAGCTTCATTCTCAAGGTAGGACCAATGACTAGCTATAAAGAAAGGATGAATTTGTATTAAATGCTACATTAATGTGCTTTTTATTTTTTTGCAGGGACAAATGTAAGTACTTCAAAGAGAACACTAAACACAAAGGGAACAGCAGATGGGGCTCACTTGAAAGAAAACTTGAACCTTTATATATGAAAGGAAGGTGGTAGTTTATCCTCTCTAATCTCTAGGGATCAGAATCAGAATAATTTGGCTCAAAATCTTTGCATCTACAAAATTAAACATATACAATTTTTAACCCATGGGACAGACTTGTGAATATTTCGGGTGCCACCACACATTTAAAAATCCCTAAGGAAACAAAGGCAGATTTTTGTTCAATCGTGCATAAATGCACAAATTTTTTTGTCATTCATTTTCTTTTTTTTTAATTTTATTTTTATATTCCCCATACAATTGCAATCCCCTTATTTTGACCCCAATCCCTACTTTCCCCGCCCCCCCCCCATAGTGTGTCTCTGGTTTATAGTTGTTTGTTGATTTTGATTTTTCCTTTCTTATAGTTATTCTTTTTCCTGGTTTAGGTTTTCTAGATTCCTGCTATGAGTGAGACCATCCAGTATTTTTCTTTTTCTTTCTGGCTTATTTTGCTGAGCATGATCCCTTCCAGCTCCATCCATGTTGCTGCAAATTGCATGTGTTTATCTTTTTTGAATAAATAATAAAAAATTATTTAAATTTTTTTATTAATTAAATTTTCTTCTTACATAATTTTAGTCACAATAGTTTTCCCATCACTTTATCACCAGTGAGCCATCACCATATTCCCTTGTGTTCTTATTGTCCCTGTTTTGCCCTCCCTCCGACCTCCTCCTTTGCTCTATGCCTCAGTGCTGTGGTCAGTTTGCTAATTTTGACTTTTTCTTGACCTTTTCCTTGGTTTCTCTGTATTCCACATACGAGTGAGACTGGTATTTATCTTTTGCCGTCTGACTAATTTTGGCTAGCACAACCCCTTCCAATTCCATCCATATTGTCACAAATGACATGGGTTTGTCTTTTTGATCACGGAGTAATATTCCATTGTATAAATATACCACAACTTTTTGATTCATTCATCTATTTTGTGGCATTTGGGTTATTTCCATATCTTGACTATTGTAAATAGTGTTGTAATAAACATAGGCTTGCAGGATTCCTTTCAACTTAGTGTTTTTGTGTTCTTTCAGTAGATTCTTAGGAGTGCAGTTGCTGGATTATATGGTAGATCCATGTTTAGTGTTCGAGGAAAATCCACACAGATTTCCACAGTGGTTGGACAAGTTTATATTCCCACCAGCAGTGTAAGAGCGTTCCTTTATATCCACACCCTCTCCATCACTTGTTATTTCTGGTTCCTTTGATGTGGACCATTCTTACTGGAGTGAAGTGGTATCTCATTGTGGTTTTGATTTTCATTTCCCTGATAACTAGAATACACACAAATTTAGATGTGCAAATTTATAAAGATGTAACATTATTATCTGTAAGAGAGCCCTGCTATGTAGGATTTTGTCCCCAGATGTTGGCTACCAAGAAAAGCAAAATATTTCTCAAGTAGTATAGTTTCGTAGCTTATTTTATATATAGTATTTCAGCAATACTTATGAAATACAATAAAGTAGCTTTACTTAATATTACTTTATAAAGACCAGTTAGAATAATTTTCTAAAGGCCACACCAAATGTGAATTATGTCTTTGTATGATAACACTTTATTTCTCTAGGAAGACAACCATTTGATTTGATCAGAGATCATCCATTGTTTTATACATGGGACAAAGCATTACACCTGTACATGCAATAGATATTTAATATATGTTTGCCTTTTTTTTCTAGTTTCACATGGATTTTAATTTTTTTCCCAAAGGTTTAAAACACAGAAAAATGCAGAGAATAACAGAATATATTCCCAGGTATGCATTACCCAAAATGAACAAATCTGAAATTTCATCTTTGGGTTTAAAAAAATATTTATTAAATGAATAAACTGTAAAAAATAAGATATAAGATTATTAATTTGTTTCTAGTTATCATAATCTTGTGCAATGTGGAAACTTAAGAAAATGTTTAAAATATCCTTAAATATAGAAATGCATCTTGCTTATTTTAAATTCAGATATTTTCCCAGAATAATTAGCAAAGATTGTTGCCAAACTAATTTAATTCAAAATATATGTACTGATAGTGAGGCATCCAGTAAGCTCTCTGGTGGAGGTAAATGCAACACTGACTACTGTACTCCACAAGGCTAGCCCTTTTGTTTGTGAGCATGGAATACTTTCAGACACGGACTCTTTCCATCAAGTCTAACAGCACAGCAGGCAGCACTTTCATGTTGGTCCTCTGAGAGCCCCCTGTTCAGTGGAACATTATCTGGTGAGACTAGAACCCTATCATCTGTACAGATTTTCCTGTTACAAACCCCTTCCTACTCATAGCAGCAGGAGTTCCTACTCATAGCAGCAGTTCATTCTCAGCTCCCACTGATGAGTGTATCTGAAGAGCTTGAATAATTTTCCATTACAAGAACTAGGAAAATATCCCTTTTTGTTCTTGGTTTTATCCTTGACTGCAATTATGAGGTATCTTTTACCCCTGAGTACACTGTGTTTTTGCTGACCCTCGGATATTAATCCCTCAACTTGACTATAGGGGTCACTATTATTGGTTCATTTTTTTCACATTACCCATGTCTGTCTCCAGCTTGGATGGCCTTTATATAATTCAGCCTTCAATTTTCCAAGTGTCTGGAAACACTCCAGTTCACCTGAATCTCAGTTCTCCTTGTGTCTGAATGAAATTGGGTAGATTAATTCATATACTAAAGTCAGTCTTAGTTAAGCCTGAATAGTATAAGGATTAAATGTAATATTTTGCTATATTATATTTTATATATTGCTATATTGCTATATAATCTCTTTTCTTGAAAAAGCTGTCTCTATATCTATGTACTGTTTACCCTACAGTTACTTATGCTAACTAATGGTTTATTTGTACTAATGGTTTATTTTTACCCTCTTTAAAAATGTTTTTATATTGGTGAGTATGTGGAGAAGGGGGATTCCTTGAGAATTGTTGGTGGGAATACAGACTAATCAAGCCCCTGTGAAGAACAGTATGGAAGTTTCTAAAAATACTTAAAATATATCTGCCATGAAGGGGGAAGAAACAGATAACTTATAAGGGAAAACCAACCAGGTTAACCTCAGACTTCTCCAAAGAAACATTACAGGCAAGAAGAGAATGGAGTAACATATTCAGCAAACAAGACAGCAAATGCCAACCAAGAATACTTTACCCTGCAAAGCTCTCCTTCCTCTACAAAAAAAATATGGACCTTCTCAGACAAACAGAAACTCCAGAAATTCATTACAACTAAACCCACACTCCAAAAAATTCTACAAGAAGTCCTAAAGCCAAAACCAACACAGGACTGAACAAGAAGAACAGAATAAAGCAAGGAATAAAATCACAAAAAAGACAAACAAAATGGCAAACACAGATGCCAACATATCAATATTAACTCTAAATGTAAATGGATTAAACTCATCAATAAAAAGACACAGAGTAGCAGGCTGGATTAAAAAACAAAATCCAACCTTCTGCTGTCTCCAGGAAACACATTTAACCACAAAAGATAAGCATAGATTGAAAGTAAAAGTGTGGAAAACAATCCTATAAGCAAATGGACCAAAAAAGAAGGCAGGAACAGCCATATTATAACAGATGAAATAGACTTCAAATTTAAAAAGGTAAAAGGAGACATTGATGGACACTATATTATGATCAAGGGGACAATACATCAGGAAGATATAGCACTCATCAACATATACTCACCAAATGAAGGGGCACCAAAATATACCAGACTATTATTATCAGTTCTGAAAACAGACATTAAAGAAAATACATATATAATGGGAGACATCAACACCCCACTCTCACCAATGGACAGATCAACAAGACAAAAAATAAGCAAAGACCCTAGAGCCCTAAATAAAGACATAGAACTCATGACTAAACAAACATCTATAGGACACTGCACCCAAAAAAATCCTAGTACATATATTTCTCAAGTGCACATGGATCATTCTGCAGAATTGATCACATACTGGGCCACAACAAACATCAACAGATACCTGAAGATCAAAATCATTCCAACTACCATCTCCGATCATAAAGGTATCAAGCTAGAAATAAATCATGAAAAGAAAACAAGGAACCCTCCCACTTCCTGGAGATTGAAATCCACACTACTGGAAGACCACTGGACTAAAGAGGAGATCAAAGAAGAAATTAAAAAATACTTTGAGTTGAATGACAAGGAGGACAACATTTTCAGAATGTATGGGATGCAGCAAAGCAGTAATAAGAGAAAAATATATAGCAATACAGGCTCACATCAAGCAACAAGAAAGAACTCAAAGAAACAACCTAATCTCACATATCAAATAGCTAGAAAAAGAACAACAAAAAACCCTAAAGCCATTAGAAGAAAGGAAATAATAAAAATCAAAGCAGAAATAAATGAATTGGAAATTAAAAAAAAAAATCCAAAAGATCAATGAAACCAAAAGTTGGTTCTTTGAAAAAATAAACAAAATAGACATACCTCTAGCAAGGCTCACAAAGAAAAAATGGGAGAAAACACATATAAATAGGATTAGAAATGAAAGAGGAGAAATCACAGCAGACTCAGTAGAAATCAAAAGAATAATCAGAGATTACTATGAACACTTATATGCAAACAAATTCAACAACCGAGAAGAGATGGACAAATTCCTAGAATGATATAATCATCCAAAGCTGGACAAAGAAGAAATAGAACAACTAAGCAGACCAATTACAAGCAGCAAAATTGAAGCAGTAATCAAAGCACTCCCCAAAAACAAAAGCCCAGACCCAGATGGCTTCACAAGTGAATTCTACCAAACGTGCAGCAGTGAATTAGTGCCTATCCTACACAAACTCTTTCAAAAAATAGAAATAGAAGGAATACTACCAAATACGTTCTATAAAGCCAACATTACACTAATACCAAAACCGAACAAAGTACAAAAAAAGAAAATTACAGGCCAATCTCCCTAATGAACACTGATGCAAAATCCTCAACAAAATCCTTGCCAACAGAATCCAACAATGCATCCATAAGATAATTCACTAGGACCAAGTAGGATTTATTCCAGGGACACAAGGATGGTTCAACATCTGAAAATAAATCAACGTAATCCACACATCAACAAAAAGAAATATAAAAACCATATGATAATATCCATAGATGCTGAGAAAGCATTTGACAAAGTACAACACCCATTTATGATAAAGGCCCTTGAAATTCTCGGGATACAAGGAACATACCTCAGCATCATAAAGGTCATCTATGACAAGCCCACAGGCAATATCATTCTCAATGGTGAAAAGCTGAAAGCATTCCCATCAAGATCTGGAACTAGACCAGGATGTTCACTCTCACCACTGCTTTTCAATATAATACTGGAAGTCCTAGCCAGAGCAATAAGACAAGAGAAAGACATACAAGGAATCCAAATAGGAAAAGAAGTCAAACTATCACTATTTGCAGATGATATGATACTATATGTAGAGAACCCCAAAAACTCCACAGAAAACCTATTTAAACTAATCAATCTGTTTGGTAAAGTGGCAGGATACAAAATCAACGCACAAAAATCAATACCCTTCCTATACACAAACAATAAATCTGAAGAAGAAGAAATCAAGAAAACCATTCCTTTTATTACTGAAACAAAAAATATCAAATACCTGGGAATAAACCTAACAAAAGAAGTAAAGGACCTATACAAAGAAAACTATAAAACACTGTTAAAAGAAATAGAAGTAGACACAAAGAAATGGAAAGACATCTCCTGTTCATGGATCAGAAGAATTAACATTATAAAAATGGCCTTCCTACCAAAAGCAATCTACAGATTCAATGCTGTTCCAATTAAATTTTCAATATCATTCTTCAAAGAAATAGAAAAAAATATTGGTGAAATTCATATGGAGCCACCAAAAACCCTGAATAAGCAAAATCCTCCAGAAAAAAGAGAAGGGAATGGAGGCATCACTCTCCCAGATTTCAAACTATACTACAAAGCCATAATAATAAAAATGGCATGGTATTGGAACCAGAACAACACATGGACCAATGGAACTGGATAGAAAACCCAGAAATAAACCCACAGATTTATGGTCAACTAATCTTTGACAAAGGAACAAAGATTATGCTAGAGCAAAGAAAGTTTGTTCAATAAATGGTGCTGGAAAAACTGGGTTGCTACATGCAGAAGAATGAAACTTGACTACTACCTCAACCCATGCACAAAAACCAACTCAAAATGGATTAAAGAACTAGACATAAGACCTGAAACCATAAAAAATATAGAAGGAAATATATGAAAAACACTACATGACATGCACCTCAAAGACATCCTAACAGACACATCGACCAAAGCAGTGATAGTGAAGGCAAAGATAAACAGCTGGGACTACATTAAATTAAAGAGCTTCTGCACAGCAAAAGAGACAATAACCAAAACAAAGAGAGACCCCACCGACTGGGAGAAAATTTTTGCACACAACACTAATGATAAAGGACTGATCACAAAAATCTACAAAGAGCTGATGAGACTCAACAAAAACAAAGAAAATAATCCAGTCAAAAAATGGGCAGAAGAGCTAAAAAGAAACTTCTCTGAAGAGGAAATACAAATGGCCAACAGGTATATGAAAATGTTCAACATCACTTGCAATCAGGAAAATGCAAATCAAAACTACAATGCGATTCCATCTCACATCAGTGAGAATGGCACATATTAAAAAAACTAGCAACAACAAATGTTGGTGAGGATGTGGAGAGAAAGGAACACTCCTGCACTGCTGGTGGGAGTGCAAACTGGTCCAACCACTATGGAGAGCTGTGTGGAGATTCCTCAACCTATGAAAGATAGAGCTTCCATATGATCCAGCAATTCCACTCCTAGGTATTTACCCAAAGGACACAGAAACATTAATTTCAAAGAGCACCTGCACCTCTATGTTTATAGCAGCACTATTTACAATAACTAAGCTTTGGAAACAACCCAAATGCCCAAAAATAGTTGACTGGATCAAGAAGATGTGGTACATATACACCATGGAATATTACTTAGCATTCAAAAAAGATAAACACATGTAATTTGCAGCAACATGGATGGAGCTGGAAGGGATCATGCTCAGCAAAATAAGCCAGAAAGAAAAAGAAAAATGATGGTCTCACTCATAGCAGGAATCTAGAAAACCTAAATAGGGACCAGGAAAAAAAATAGCTATAAGAAAGAAAAAATCAAAATCAACAAACAACTATGAACCAGAGACATACTGTGGAGGGGGGCAGGGAAAGAAGAGTTTGGGGTCAAAATAAGGGGGTTACAATTGTATGGGGAATATAAAAATAAAATTAAAAAAATAAACAAAATAGACAAACCTCTACCCAGGCTCACAAAGAAAAAAATGGGAGAAAACAAATAAATAGGATTAGAAATGAAAGAGGAGAAATCACAGCAGACTCAGTAGAAATCAAAAGAATAATCAGAGATTACTATGAACACTTACATGCAAATAATGTCAACAACCTAGAAGAGATGGACAAATTCCTAGAATGATATAATCATTGAAAGCTGGACAACGAAGAAATGGAACAACTAAACAGTCCAATAACAAGCAACAAAATTGAAGCAGTAATGAAAGCACTCCCAAAAACAATACCCAGGCCCAGACGGCTTCACAAATGAATTCTACCAAACGTTCAGCATTGAATTAGTGCTTATCCTACGTAAACTCTTTCAAAAAATTGAAATAGAAGGAATATTACCAAATAGTTCTATGAAGCCAACATTACACTAATACCAAAATCCAACAATGACAGCACAAAAAAAGAAAATTACAGGCCAATCTCCCTAATGAACACTGATGCAAAAGTCCTCAACAAAATCCTTGCCAACAGAATCCAACAATGTATCAAAGGGATAGTACACCATGATCAAGTGGGATTCATCCCTGGGGCACAAGGATTGGCACAAGGATGGTTCAACATATGAAAATCGATAAGTGTAATCCAACACATGAACAAAAAGAAAAATAAAAACCATATGATCATATCAATAGATGCTGAAAAGCATTCGACAAAGTCCAACATCCATTTATGATGAAGGCCCTTGAAATTCTCAGGATAGAAGGAACATAACTTAACATGATAAAAGCGACATGCGACAAACCCACTGCCAACATTAATCTCAATGGTGAAAAGCTGAAGGCCTTTCCTTTAAGATCAGTAACAAGACAAGGATGTCCTCTTTCACTGCTGCTCTTCAATATAATACCGGAGGTCCTAGCCAGGGCAATAAGACAAGAGAAAGACATACAAGGAATCTAGATAGGGAAAGAAGAAGTAAAACTGTCACTATTTGCAGATGATATGATAATATACATAGAGAACCCTAAAAACTCCACAGAAAAACTACTCAAAATAATCAATCAGTTCAGTAAAGTAGCAGGATAAAAGATCTCAGCACACAAAAATTCGTAGCCTTCCTATACACAATCAATTGGAAGAAGAAGAAATCAAGAAAACCATCCCTTTTATAATTGAAACAAAAAAATCAAATACTTGGGAATAAAACTAACAAAAGAGGTGAAAGACCTATACAAAGAAAATTACAAAACACTGTTAAAAGAAATTGAAGAAGACACAAAGAAATGGGAAGACATCCCTTGCTCATGGATTGGAAGAATCAACATTATTAAAATGTCCATCCTCCCAAAAGCAATACACAGATTGAATGCTATTCCAATAAAAATCCCAATGACATTCTTCAAAGAAATAGAACAAACACTGATGAAATTCATATGGAACCACAAAAAACCACAAATAGCCTAAGCCCTACTGATGAAAACAAAGGAGAAAGGAGGTATCACACTTCCAAACTTCAAGCTCTACTACAAAGCCATAATAATTAAAAGTTTGGTATTGGAACAAAAACAGACACACAGACCAATGGAACCAAATAGAGAGCCCGGAAATAAAGCCGCACTTATATGAACAACTAATCTTTGACAAAGGAGCAAAGAATATGCAATGGAACACGGACAGTTTGTTCAATAAATGGTGCTGGGAATTCTGGACCTCCACATGCAAAAAAAATGAAACTAGATCACTACCTCTCGCCATGCACAAAAATCAACTCAAAATGGATAAAAGAACTGGACATAAGACCTGAAACCATAAAATATATAGAAGAAAATATAGGTAAAACACTACAAGACATACATCTCAGTAACATCTTTAAGGACTTGTAACCCAAAGCAAAGAAAGTGAAGGAAAAGATAAACACCTGGGATTACATCAAACTGAAAAGCTTCTGTACAGCCTAAGAGACATTAACCAAAACAGAGAGACAGACCCCACTGATGGGGAAAAAATCTTTGCACTCCATCCAACTGATAAGGGACTGATCACAATGATATACAAGAACTCACATGGTTCAACAAAAACAAAATAAACAATCCAATCAAGAAATGGGCAGAAGAATTAAAAAAATATTTCTCCAAAGAGGAAATGCAAATGGACAACAGGCATATGAAAAAATGTTACACATCCCTTATAATCAGGGAAATGCAAATCAAAACCACAATGAGATATCACCTTACACCAGTAAGAATGGCACATATCAAAAAAAACCCCAAGCAACAATAAATGTTGGCAAGGATGTGGTGAAAAAGGAACTCTCCTACATTGCTGGTGGGAGTGCAAACTAGTCCAACCATTGTGGAAAGCTGTCTGGAGGTTCCTCAGTCTACTAAAATTAGAGCTACCATATGATCTGGCAATTCCACTTTTAGGGATCTACCCAATGGACAAAATAACAGTGATTCAAAAGAGCATCTGTACACCTATGTTTGTTGCAGCACTATTTACAATAGGTAAAACATGGAAACAACCCAAATGCCCAAAAATAGATGACTGGATCAAGAAGATGTGGCATATATACACAATGGAATATTATTCAGCAATCAAAAAAATAAATTCATGCCATTTGCAGCAACGTGGATGGAACTAGAAGGAATTATGCTCAGTGAAATAAGTCAGAAGGAAAAATAAAAATGTAGGCTGGTTTCACTTATAACAAGAATATAGAGAAACCAAATAAGACATCAGTGTAAAAAAATAATAACAGTACAAAACACAACAAAGCAAAAACAGTTATAAGCCAGAGACATACTGCAGGGGAGGAGGAGGGAGAGGGGTGAGATGGAGGGAGGGAGGAGCACAGGGGATTGTGGTGATGGTGCATGGGTGTCTTTGGGAGGAAATTCTATGGGGACTCAATCTGAGGGGGTGAGGGGGAAGCAAATATGGTCTAAAAAATGATAAATATAAAAATTTAAAAAATCACTATGAGGAAAAAAATATATGTATCTGCCATGCAGTCCAATGCTTCCACTCCTTGTTATCTGCTAGAGGAATGGAGGGCTCTGATTTGAGGGTGTGTATGTACTCCTGTGCTCATTGCAGCACTGTTTACAACAGCCAAGTTATGGCTGTTGTATCAACCTAAGCGTCCAAGGACAGACAAGTGGACAAAAAGGATGTAGTGTGTGGTATGTAGACACAGTGGAGTACACAGCTGTGGAAAGGAATGAACTCTTACCATTTGTGGCAACGTGGGTAGCACTGGAGGGGATTGCATGAAGTGAAATAAGTCAGAAAGAAAAAGACAAGTAAAGATGGTTTTACTATTATGTGGAATACGGAAAAAAAATACAACGGAGCAGATAAAACCTGACCAAAAACAAACCCTAGAACTCTAACCATAAAACTGAGGCTGCTGGAGGGGTTGGGGGAGGTAGAGAGCTGACTGCGGAGGAGGTTGAGTGGACTGTTGGAAAACTGTGGGTGCTTTGGTGGTGGGTGTGCTGTGCCAGTATGTATCTGAAGAGGTGTTTCAATATATCTCAAGCTTAATTTAAATAAAAATTTACAGTTAGATTACAAGCATAAAGTATTTATCAATAGCATAGTACATGTTCCAAAAATGGTGGATACTATTACTACAAGAAACATGCACTGGATTTTCTATATATTTGTCTTTTATCGGTGCTATTTAGACTAGACATACAGAGTAACACAAAACACTAACATGTATGAGAGCAGGAAATTGGTCCTTTATACATTATAAGAAGTTAAAAAATGAAAAAAATTGTAACTAGCGGGACTATTTGCTTATTGCAGTGAATAGAATTCTTTTTTTATGTCAGGGTTTTTTTAACTTATTTTTGAAGTAACATTGGTTTAAATCATTATATAGAGGTGTTCAACATTGTAATTTTGTGTCAGAATATATTATGATTGCCACCGAATCTAGTTTCCATCTACCACCATATGATTGGTCCCCTTAAATTGCCCACCCCTCCCTTTCATTTCCCCACAACCACCATTTTATTGTGTTCTTAGTCTCAGTGTTTGTGTTTGTGTTTGGTTTTGTGTGTGTGTGTGTGAGAGGGATTATACAGTGTTTATCTTTGTCTATTTCACTTTGCCTGGTGTGATGCCCTCTAGGCCTGTCCATGTTGTCATTTACAGCAAGGTTTCATCATTATTTTATAGTTGGGTACTGTTTCATTGTGTGCATGTACCACATCTTCATTCATTGATGGTTGGTGGCTGTCGGGATTGGTAAAGCTGTGGGCATAGTGGCGCATGTGTCTCTTTGAATTGGTCTTTACATATCCATTGGGTGAATACCCATGGATGGTATGGCTGGATCATATGGGATTTATATTCTTAATCTTTGGTGGCATCTCCATGTTGTTTTCTCTGGTGGCGCATTGGTTTACATTTCCACCAACATATGCGGAGGTTCCCTTTTCTTCATGCCCAAGTTAGGTAGTTTTAATAAACCCAATTGTTGTTATGAAAAAAGGAAACATAAATAATGTTTTCAGTTGTTGCCCTTAAGACTTAGTTGTTACCCTTAAGATGATACAACTTTAAGCAATCACAACCAAACTTCTAATATTATGCATTTCATGTGTAATAAGGAATACCAAAATTTTCCTCTTAACAAAATTTATTTATAAAAATATTTTACTTATGCTTGTGTAGAAGAACTGGGGTGCAGGCCAGAGGTGCAGGGGTGGGGTGAAAGGATTCACCAGAGGTTGAGTAGGGAGCAGAACAGGCAGATCTACTGAAATACACTGCTGAGGGGAGCAGTGGGCGAAACAGGAGCAGTCTGCTGTACCAGGTGAGTTAACTCTCTGGCTGGGGATTGAACTCATGCCGTCGAGGTGGCCTTCTTGGTGGTAGCACTGAGACTTCATCCCTAGGCCACTAGGGAGGCCCCACTTAATAAAATTTATACATTTTCATCATATGGTATTTGGAAAATGCAGAGGAAAAATAAGAGCAATAAAGAGAAATAAGCATATATGTTTGTTAATTTTCATATTTGTCACCTCAAAAGAATTATATTCTGATATGCTTTATCAGTACAGGTCTAAGTTATCTTTTCACTTTTTCATGGCTTGGTTCAGAAGTTGTCAAACTTTGTCTGTGTAGGACCAGTTGGGTTTTGCAGGCCCTGACATCTCTATCCCAAATACTCAAGCTCTACCATTATAGCAAGGTAACAGTTAGAGACAATATGAAAACAATGGGCCTGGATGTTTTCTTTTTTTTCCTTTTTGCATAGAAGAGCAGGGTTGTAAGCCAGAGGTACAGAAGGTAAGAAGATTCACCAGACAAAGTGGGGAGCAGAACAGGCAGATTTGCTGAAATGCCCTGCTAAGGGAAGAAGAGGCAAGACAGGAGAGGTCTGCTGCTGCTCCATATGTGGGTTAGCTCCCTTTGTTGGGGGTCATGGATTGAAGTCAAGATGTTTTATTTTCTTTATTTCCTCCCACCAGGTGTAGTCCCCATAGAATATCCTTCAGCAATGCACCCTGTGCACCATCACCTCAGTCCCCTGTGCTCCTCCCTCCCTCCCTCCCATCCCTCTCCCTCCTCCTCCCCTGGAGGATGTCTCTGATTTCTAATTGTTTTGTTTTGTTGTGTTTTGTACTGTTATTATTTTTTTCACGTGATGTCTTATTTGGTTCCACTCTATTCCTGCTGTAAGTGAAGCCATCTGATATTTTTATTTTTCCTTGTGACTTATTTCACTGAGCATAATTCCTTCTAGCTCCATCCATGTTGCTATGAATGGCATGAGTTTATCTTTTTTGATTGCTGAATAGTATAACACATCTTCTTGATCCAGTCATCTATTTTTGGGCACTTGGGTTGTACCTAGGTACTACCTAATGTAAATAGTGTTGCAATAAACATAGGGGTACAGGTATTTTTTTGAATCAATGTTTTTGTGTCCTTTGGGTAGATCCCTAGGAGTGGAATTGCTGGGTCATATGGTAGTTCCATTTTTGGTAGTTTGAGGAAACTCCAGACAGGTTTCCGTAGAGGTTGGACCAGTTTGCACTCCCACCAGCAATGTAGGAGAGTTCCTTTTTTACCACATCCTCACCAACATTTGTTGTTGTTTGTTATTTTGATATGTGCTATTCTCACTGGTGTAAGAGAATTTCATTGTGGTTTTGATTAGCATTTCTCTGATTATAAGGGATGTTGAACATTTTTTTCATATGCCTGTTGTCCACTTGCACTTCCTCTTTGGAGAAGTGTCTTTTAAGTTCTTCTGCCCATTTCTTGACTGGATTGTTTACTTTGCTTTTGTTGTGTTGTGTGAGTTCTTTGTATATTTTTGTGATCAGTCCCTTATCAGTCGCATGGAGTGCAAAGATTTTTTCCCCAATCAGTGGGGTGTCTCTCTGTTTTGGTTAATGTCTCTTTTGCTGTGCAGAAGCTTTTCAGTTTGATGTAATCCCAGGTGTTTATGTTTTCCTTCACTTTCTTTGCTTTGGGTGATGAGTCTTTAAAGATGTTTCTGAGATGTATGTCTTGTAGTGTTTTCTCTATATTTTTCTCTATATTTTATGGTTTCAGGTCTTATGTTCAGATCTTTTATCCATTTTGAGTTACTTTTGTGTATAGTGAGAGGTAGGGGTCTAATTTAATTCTTTTGCATGTGGTGTGGACCAAGATGTTTTATTTTTATTTTATAAGATTTATTTATTTATTTATACAAGAACTAGGGTACAGGCCAGATTCGCGAGAGGGTAAGAGGATTCACCAGAGACAGTGAGGGGAACAGAAGAGGCAGACTGATGAAGTACACTGATGAGGGGAGCAGCGGAAGAGACAGGAGAGGTCTGTTGCGCCATGTAGGACCCTCGCCCGTCAGCTGGGATCGAACAGGCACTGCAGAGGCTGTGGACAGCTTCACAGCATGGCACTCAACCGCCTGCGCCACCAAGGGAGTCCCCCAAGATGTTTTCTATGAGAAATTTATTTATTTACAAAAATAGGCAGTGGGTGAGTTTTGGCTTCTAGATAATTTTCTAACACTTGGTTTAGATAAGTTATTAAAAGAATAGTACTTCCAAATCAGTTTATATGATGTGATAATAAAATATTAATACTTAGTTAGCACCAATTATTGGATTTATAGACAATAAAACAGGGATAAGAGGAGATCCGACTACAGGTAATATTTAAAGATGATTAGGAAAAAAAAATAAAGGGGAGAAAATGTCTAAACCTGGGTCATTATCCTCTATGAATATTATATTACAGACATGGACTGCCTTCACTAAGCATTTCTGTTGAATTCTTTATATCACTTGCATATGATGATGGTATGCCATTTATGCTGATAAAAAGTGCTGTTTTATAATTAGATAAAAATGTCATATTCTTGTGAGCTGAGTTGTGAAAGTAGATGTCTGTTTTTTAGTCTACATCTTGATAGTCCTCCCTTTGATGAGTAAGAGGAAACATTCTTCCTCATCCTGGCACCACATGTAGGAGGGGAGAAAGGCTTTGAGGGTGATGCTGTCTTTTACCTTAAATTTAGGCCAAGTTGAACATAAATTAATAAACAAGCTTTGGAAGCAAGAGAAATGCCTAAAGGTAAAACAGATGTAGAATAAAATAGTAACTTTTCAAGACATTTTGTAGTGTTCATAATGTAACTCTCTCTTAGCACCTTTACAAAAGGTCAAAGTAAAAGTGGATTTTTGTCATATCAATGATCTCAGATGTGAAAAGCTGGCATTTGCTACCCAGTAAATTTCCCTAAAGGCAAATATCAAATATCACTGCTAACTTGGATGGCTCAAACTTAGCGCTCTGAATTTCACCTCAATAACCTAACTTGAGAATAATTTAATAGAGCATTCTAGCTTTTATTGTAATGGACATAATTTATAGATCTTTTACTACTTATACAGGATTTTACAAAAATAAAAGAAAATAAATGAGAATGTAAAGACAAAGTAGCTCACTAATTATATCATTTACCAGTACATAATAGGCATTTAATTGCATTTGTTGAATAAATATCCTTTGCACAACATAATTTTTTAGGGTTTTCCACCCGCTGATGTATGGTTCAAGTACACTACCCCGTATTTGGTTACATATAGTCTAATTACTTTTGCATATTTATCTGTTAGTCATGATTTTACTTATAGACACCCATGTCCTCACTGACTAGTTTAAGAAGATAGGAATACAGGGCCTCCCTGATGGTGCAAGGGGTTAAGCACCATACTGTGAAGCTGGCCGCAGCCTCTGCAGCACAAGTTTGATCCCCAGCCAGCCAGGGAGCTACCCACATGGTGCAGCAGACCTCTTCTCTCTCACCTGCTGCTCCCCTCAGCAGTGTATTTCAGTCAGTCTGCCTGTTCTGTTCCCCACTCTGTCTCTGATGAATCTTCTCTCCACCTGCACTTCTATACCCCAGTTCTTGTATGCATAAATAAATCTTTTTCTTTTTTTGAAAAAAGAAGACAGGGATACAATGAAAGGATTGTAGCTGGATCACTGGATCACTATGTAGCCTGGAAGTAGTCTCTAGGATAAGGACCCAGGAACAACAGGAGAAACCAAGTTGCAGTCCTGAGCTGGTTGGAAAAATAGTTCCTGCTAGTAGTTGACTAGGGTTGCCACTGAAAGTTGCCACAGATTGGAGATTTAACAGAAATTGGTTTTCTCACAATCCTGGATGCTGGGAGTCTGAAATCAGGGTCGTTTTTTCCTGAAAACAGTCTTTCCTTGTGTCCTCACATGCCCTCTCTGTGTGCTCTTCCCTGTGTCTCTTTTTGAGTCCAACGTTACCTCCTCTGTAAAAGGCAACATTCAGAAATAAGGCCCCATCCTAATGACCTCATTTTACCCTATTCATCTCCTTAAAGAGCTTATCTTAAATAGAGTCATCTTCGATGTGCTACTGGGTATTAGGGCTTCAACATATGAATTTGAGGGTGATACAATAATGAGATTTAGCCATGAGAAGAGCTACTATTTGCATTGCTCCAGGGACTTTGCTTTCTAGTCACTGACACTGTGGCCAGCAGCAACGCCTGGAAGACACCTCACAAGAGAAACCAGCATTGTGATTGAGTGAAACGGATGTATGTCCTGTGTTAAGCCTCTTTACCGATCAGTCTTGGTGGGTGAATTTGATTGGCAGAACCAAGTTCATATGCTTGAGGTCAAGTTGTAAGGGAGGGCGATAGTTTTGGTAGTTCACATGGGGAGATGAAACTCAAGAAGCAAAGAGGCCCACAAATATTGAAGGCTATTTTGAAGGTGATGGGCAGCCCCAACACTAGAATATATGAACTTATGTCATCAAAACATGGCACGAAACAGATCTTTCACAATAGTCAAAGGGCAGAAGCAACTCAAGGGTACATTGATAGATGAAGGGGTAACCAATATGTGGTATATGCTTATAAAGGAAATTTATTCAACCTTAAAAAGGAAGGAAACTTGGTGGCATGCTACATCATGGATGAAGCTTGAGGACATTATGCTGAGTGAGGTACATCAGACACAAGAGAATAAGTAATTTATGATACCACTTATATGACCTAGAAAGGTCACATTAATAAAGACCAAAAGTAGGATGGATGTTGCCAGGGGCTGGTGATGGGAGGAGAGAAGGATGAAAACCTTTTTTTTTAATGGCTATAAAGAGGATGAAAAAGTTCTGGAAATGGATGGTGGTAATGGTTGTATAACAACCAAGTATACTTATGCCAATCAAGTATACTTAATGAACACTTAAAAATCATTAAAATGTTAAATATTATGTTACTCTTATGTTAACAAAATTTGAAAAAAAAAGCAAAGAAATGTTGTTACAAGAGATCAGGTCTAATTCTGTCCAGAAAGCACCCTTCCATGACAGGCCCATGATTAGCAGGGGAAACACCTGGAAGAACTGACAGTCAGCCCAGCAGGGCTTTGCCCACCCCACTGCCTCATGCATTTAAGTAGAAAAGCAGCCTCAAGTGTTTGCTCTGCTTTTTTTTTTTTTTCCCCTTTAGCTGTCTTGCCTTTAAGGAATGTCATACTTTATCTCTTCTTTTTATTTTTTTTTAAAGATTTATTTATTTATACAAGAACTGGGGTACAGGCCGGATGTGCAGGAGGGTGAGAGGGTTCACCAAAGACAGGGTGGCGAACAGAACAGGTAGACTGACTGAAATACACTGCTGAGAGGAGCAGCGGGCGAGACAGGAGAAGACTGCTTGCCATGTTGGTATCTCCACTGCCAGTGGGGATTGGGGATCGAACCGGCACTGCAGAGGCTGCGGACAGCTTCACAGCTTTGCGCTCAACTGCCTGCACCACCTGGGAGGCCCTTTTTATTTTTTTTTTTAAGATTTATTTATGCATATAAGAACTGGGGTACAGGTCAGAGGTGTGGGGTGTGTGTGAGAGGATTCACCAGAGACAGAGTAGAGAACAGAAGAGACAGATTGATTGAAATACACTGCTGAGGGGAGCAGCGGTTGAGTCAGGAGAGGTCTGCAGCACCATGTGTGTAGCTCCCCGGCCGGGTATCGAACTTGTGCTGCAGTGGCTGAGGATAGCTTCATAAGTTGTGTCCTAACACCTTGCACCACCAGGGAGGCCCTTTATCTCTTTTTTGATTGACATTGTTCTTTGATTATATATATATATTTTCCCCCACCTTATATCCCTTTGTTCCTTTCTCTCCCTCTTAACCTCAGACCCTTCACTAATATTTATATTAATATTTATATTAATGAGCACTAGGTTGGTGTTTTTTTTTTTTTTTTTTTTTTGTGGGACCCTTGCTGGTGGCCGGGGAATGAACCGGCACTGCAGAGGCTGCGGGCAGCCTTGCAGCCCAGAGCTCAACGACTGCGCCACCAGGGGAGGCCCTATTTTTTTTTTTAAGTAAGTGACATCAGTCCTGATTTTTTTTTTTTAAGATTTATTTATTTATTTATACAAGCACTGAGTCAGAAGTGTGGGAGGGTGAGAGAATTCACCAGAGCCAGAGCAGGGAACAGAACAGGCAGACTGACAAAGTACCCTACTGAGGGGAGCAGCGGGCAGCAGGAGAGGTCTGCGCCACTTGGGACCTTCGCCTGCAGCCAGGGATTGAACTGGTGCTGTAGAGGCTGTGGGCAGCTTCGTTACCCAGCACTCAACTGCTGCACCACCAGGGGAGGCCCATGACCACTAGTTTTTTTAAGTACTTTAGTTTGGCACATTATCCATTATATAAATGTCTAATATTTGTCTTTGTCATCCCAACTTGGTTTATTATACATAATTTTCTAAAACCCAGCCCATTTTGCTATAGATGACAATATATTGTCTTTCCTTGCTTCTGAATAAATTCTATTTTGTGGATATACCATATGCTAAATTTATTCTTCTATTAGTGGGCACTTGGGCTGTTTCCATGTCCTAGCTGCAATACATAAAGCTGCAATACACATTGTAAAGTATATAATATCTTGAGTTGATGGTTTCAAGTTCTTTTTATAAATACTCTAGAGTAGGGAATGCATACAGTTTTTCCAATTTTAGCTTTTTAAAAAAAGATTTATTTACTTATGCATACAAGAAAAAGGGGTATAGGCCAGAGGTGTGGGGGGGCAAGAGGATTCACCCGAGACAGAATGGGGAAGAGAACAGGAAGACTGACTGAAATACACTGCTGAGGGGAGCAGTGGGTGAGTCAGGAGAGATCTGCCGCCCATGTGGGACCCTTGCCGGCTGGCCAGGATTGAACCGGCGCTGCAGAGGCTGTGGACAGCTTCACAGTGCTGTGCTCAACCACCTGTGCCATGGGGGGAGTCCCCAGTTTTAGTTTTTTTTTTTTTTTAATATTTATTTATTTATTTATTCAAGCACTGAGTCAGAAGCGTGGGAGGGTGAGAGAATTCACCAGAGCCAGACAGGGAACAGAACAGGCAGACTGATGAAGTACACTGCTGAGGGGAGCAGCAGGCGGCAGGAGAGGTCTGCGCACCATGTGGGAGCCTCCCCAGTGGCCGAGGATGGAACCGGCGCTGCAGAGGCTGCGGGCAGCTTCGCAACCAAGCGCTCAACTGCTGCGCCACTGGGGAGGCCCCCCAGTTTTAGTTTTTTAAGGTAAATTCAGATCACTTTCCAAAGTGGCTGTACCAGTTTACATTCAGACCAAGGTGTACTAGGATTCTGCTTTCTCCTCATCCTCTCACATTTGTTGTTGGGGATGTTTTAATTTTTAAAATTAAAATTTTAAATTTTAATTTAAATTTATTGTTATATATATATGTTTATATTTATATTTTGTATTTATTCCCTCCACAAAACAACTCATGCCCAGACCCCATCTGTCTCCCTTTCCCATTCTCTCAACCCTTTTTCCCTAATCCTTCTTGGTAAGCATTACTTTCTTTTTTCTGAGTTCAAAATTTTGTTTTTTCTATCATTTGTGTGTAATTGATTTTTTGGTATTTATATTCCACAAATGAGTGGAACCATCTGAAACCTGTCTTTCACTTTTGACTGGTTTCACCCAACATAATCACCTCAAGATCCATCCATTTTATTCCAAATGCTGCTGTTTCACCTTTCTTCATAGCTATGTAATATTTCATCGAATATAGATAGATAGATAGATAGATAGATAGATAGATAGATAGATAGATAGATAGATAGATATATCTCACATGTTCCCCATCCACTCATGTGCTGAAAGGCTCTTGGGTTGGTTCTATGCTTTGGCAATTGTAAACAGTACTGCTATGTACAAAGGTGTGGATAGATCTTTTCATATTAGATTTCTTATGTTAATTGGATTAATACCTAGTAGTAGGATTGCTGGGTCAAACAGAATTTCCATTTTTATTTTCTTGAGTTTCTCCATACCGTTTTCCACAGGATCTGTACCAGCTTGCATTCCCAACAAAGTGGATAAGATTTCCTTTTCATTGTGATCTTGTGAACATCTAACAATTCTGTTCTTTTTCTTATGGGCCATTCTCAATGGGGGTGCAGTGCTTTCTCAGTGGTGATGTCGAACATGTTTTCATTTGTCTATAAGCCATTTGAATGTCTTCTTTAGAGAAGTGTCTGTTGAGGTCCTTTGCCCAATTTTTAATTGTGTCATTTATTTCTTTGTTGTTGGATTGTGAAAGTATTTTTCAAATTTTGGAGCTTAACACTATCAAATATGATGGAATGCAAACATGCACTTATTTCTGAGCTTTTAGCTTTGCTCTGTTGATGGAGTTTTTGTTTTTGTTCTATTACTGTATTGTTTTGATTACCTTGCTGTGTAATATTGTTTGCAGTTAGGAAGCGGGGTGTGTGGTCCCTCCACTTTTATCTTTTCTCTTAAGATTGTTTCAGTTAGGGGACTTTTGTGGTTCTATATAATTCTGATAATTGTTTGCTCAATTGGTATTGGTGTTTTAATAGGTATTGCATTAAATCTGTAAATTGGTCTGTGTAATATGGCCATTTTAATGATGTTAATTCTTCTTCCCTTGAGCATGGCATATCTTCCATTTTTTTGACTTCTTCTATTTCCTTTAACAGAGTTTTATAGTTTTTATTGAACAGGCCCTTCACCTCCTCCATTTGGTCATTCCCAGGTATTTCATTCTTTTTAGGGTGATTGCAAGTGGAGCTGTATTCCTTATTTCCCTTTCTTTTCATACATTGTTTGCATATAGAAATGCCACTGAGTTTTCTGTATTGATTTTGTATCCTGCCACCTCACTGTATTCATTTACTATTTCTAGAAGATTTTTGTAGAATCTTTTGGTTTGTTTAAATAAATTACCATGTCATACTCAACAAAAACAAAGAAAATAATCCAGTCAAAAAATGGGCAGAAGAGCTTAAAAGGAACTTCTCCAAAGAGGAAATGCAAATGGCCAACAGGCATATGAAAAAATGTTCAACATCACTTGTAATCAGGGAAATGTAAATCAAAACTACAATGAGATACCATCTTACACCAGTGAGAATGGCACATATTAAAAAAAAAAAAACTAGCAATAACAAATGTTGGCGAGGATGCAGAGAAAAAGGAACTTTTTCCTATGCTTCTGGTGGGAGTGCAAACTGGTCCAACTACTATGGAAAGCTGTGTGGAGATTCCTTAATCTGCTAAAGATGGAGCTTCCATATGATCCAGCAATTCCACTCCTAGGTATTTACCCAAAGGACACAGAAACATCAATTTCAAAGAACACCTGTACCCCTATGTTTATAGCAGCTCTATTTACAATAGCTAAGCTTTGGAAACAACCCAAATGCCCCAAAATAGATGACTGTATCAGGAAGATGTGATACATATACACAATGGAATATTACTCAGTAATCAAAAAAGATAAACTCATGCAATTTGCAGCAACATGGTTGGAGCTGGAAGGGATCATGCTCAGCGAAATAAGCCAGAAAGAAAAAGAAAGATACCACATGGCCTCACTTATAGCAGGAACTTAGAAAACCTAAATAAGGGACCAGGAAATAGACTAATTATAATAAAGTAAAAATCAAAATCAACAAGCAACTATAAACCACAGACACACTATGTGGGGGGGAGGAGAGAGGGAATTGTATGGGGACTATAACCAAAATGAAAATGCATACATTGTGCAAAAATGAAAAATGATCTAAAAATATATAAAATAAAAAAATAAATAAATAAATTATAAATAAAAGGGAAAAATAAACACTATTTCACTAAAAATAAATGAATGAATGAATGAATGAATGAATGAATTACCTTGTCATATGTGAATAGTGACAGTTTCACTTTTTTTCCAATTTGGATTCCTTTTATGTCTCTTTCTTGCCTAATAGTTTCAGTTGAAACTTCTAAGACTATGTTGAATGACAGTAGTGATAGTGGACATCCCTTGTTCCTGATCTTAATGGAAATACTTTCAGCTTTTCACCATTAAGTGTGATATTGGCTGTGGGTTTGTCATATACAGTTTTTATAATATTTAGATAGGTTCCACTTAGTCCCATTTTTTGAAGATTTTTTTGTTATAAATGGATGTTAGATCTCATGAAATGCTTTTTTGGGCAAATATTGAGACGATCATGCGATTTTTGTTTTCCTTTTGTTGATCTGATGGATGACATTGATTGATGAACATATGATGAACCAGCCTTGCATATCTGGGATGAAGCCTACTTGGTCATGATGGATACTTAGTCCCTATATAGTGCTATAGTTCGTCTTCTAGGATTTTGTTAAGGATTTTTACCTATATGGTCAACAGAGATATTGATCTATAACTTTCTTTTTTTGTACTGTCTTTGATTTCGGGTCAAGGTAATGTTGGTCTTATTGAATGTATTGAGGGGTTTTCCTCCCTCTTTGAATTTTTTGAAAGTGTGAGTATGATAGGTATTAGATCTTCTTTATAGATTAGATAGAATTCACTGGGGTTATGTTCTTTGGAAGATCTTTTATTAATCTTTCAATTTCAGCACTTGTGATTGAACTGTTTAAGCTCTCTCCTTCATCCTGATTCAAAAATGGGAGGTTCTATGAGTCTAAGAATTTGTCCATTTCTTTTAGGTTGTCCAACTTGTTGGCATAGAGATTTTTCTAATGGATTTTTATGACCTTGTGTATTTCTGCATTGTCTGTTGTGTTTCTCCTCTTTCATTTCTGATTCTGTTGATTTGGGTTTCCTTTCTTTTCTCAATTTTCTTCCTTTCTTTTCTCAATTTTCTTTACTTTTTTCAAAGAACTGACTCGATTTCACTGATTTTTTTTGCAGTCTTTATTTCTAGTTCAATTATTTCTGCTCTATTTTTAATTATTTCTTGCCTTCTACTGGGTTTTGGGTGCTTTTGCTGTTCTTTTTCTAGTTTATTCAACTGCAGAGTTAGATTGTTAAATTGGGATCTCTCAATTTTTTTAAAATATGGGCCTGTATTGCTATGAATTTCCTGTATAATGCTACTTTTAAAGCATCCCATATGGTCTGGTAGCTTGTCTCTCCATTTTCTTTGTTTTTTTTTTTCAAAGATTTATTTCATTTTATTTATTTATGCATACAAGAACTGGGGTCCAGGCCAGAGTTGCAGGGGGTGAAAGGATTCACCAGAGACAGAGTGGCTGATCTCCTAAAATACACTCCTGTGGGGAGCAGCAGTAAGAGAGGAGAGGTCTGCTGGGCCAATGTGGGTTAACTCCCTGGCTGGGGATCAAATTCAGGCTGCAGTGGCTGGAGATAGCTTGATAGCACTGAGACTTTAACCCTTGCACCACCAGGGAGGCTCCATTTTTATTAGTATCTCTATTTTAAAAATCTCTTTTTTGATTTCTTCATTGACCCAAGGATAGTTCAAAAAACATCCTGTTAATATCCACATATTTTGGTTTGTTCCAGGATTCATTTTATGGTTAATTTTATTTTATTTGAAGATTTATTTATTTATGCATACAAGAACTGGGGCATAGGGCAGAGGTGTGGGAAGGTGAGAGGATTCACCAGAGATAGAGTGGGAAGCAGAACAGGCAGCCTGACTGAAAATCACTGCTGAGGGGAGCAGCGGGCGAGCCAGGAGAGGTCTGCTGCATCAGGTGGGTTGCTTCCCGGCTGGCTGGGTATCAAACTCATGCTGTAGAGGCTTCTGGATAACTACATAGTGTGGTACCTAATGTCTTGTGCCCCCAGAGAGGCAACTTTTATGGTTAATTTCTAGCTTTATAGCATTGTGGTCCTTGAAGATGCTTGATATTATTTCTACCTTTGTATGTTTTCTGAGACTTTTTTATGTTTAAGTTAATTATTTATTCTTGAAAATGTTCCACATGCACTGGAAAAGAGAGTGTATTCATTGTTTTTAGGATGCAAAAATCTGTAAATATCCAGTAAATCCATCTGATCTAATACTTCATTTAAGGACTTTGTTAATTCTCTGTCTGGGTGATCTATCACTTTGTGTCAGTGGTGTGTTTCTCCAAAAATGATTGTATTTTTGTTGATATATTCTTTTAGATTTTTAATAGTTGTTTTACATAATGGGGTGCCACTATATTTGGAGCATAGATATTAAAAAGCATTGTATCTTCTTGGTGAGTTGTTCCTTTGATCATTCTATAGTGTTTTTCTATAGTGTTATTCTATAGTGATACTCATTGTGGTTTTTACCTACATTTCTTCTATGGGAAGTGATGATGAACACTTTTTATATATCTCCTATATTTCTGGATATCCTTTTAGGTGAATTTTCTGTTTATATCTGCTGCCCCTTTATTACTTGAGTTGTGTATTTTTCTGTTGCTGAATTTTATATATTATTACTACATGTTGGAAATTTATTTCTTGTTGGTTATATATTGTATAAGCTCTGATTTTTCTGCACTTGAATGTTTCCTAGTGATTTGCCATCCAGAGAATGTATTTATTAAGATTGCACTCAGTTTTAAGTGACACAAAACTTAGAAAAGTCATTGAAAATTCACAGATGACAGGAACAAGTGCCCTGTCTTAGATCTAGGAGCAGTGCCTGAAGCAGGTGTTTGTGTAAGTAGACTCTTCTAGCTGTGCTTCTGGTGAATTTGGAGGGGAGTCCAAAGAGCAAGATAACAAGAGCAGGCAAGGAAAGGAGCAAGGTAAGGACTGGTGGCTCAGCTGGGACTGGCTGGGACCTGACCCTGGCATGCTGGCAGTGGGAGTTTGAGGGGAATGTGGTGGGGTAGGGATGGGGAGCACTGGAGTTTGTGTTGTACCACACTTATTCCCCTGAAGTCAGCCATTTGCTTTGGGCCTCCACAAGGGGGGCTTAATGTCCCAGGACATTTCTGAGAAAGACTGGGGGCTTTGGGGAGCTGCTGTGAGCCAGTGGCAGCCAATACCTCCCAAAGTGGGGAATAAATATCCTCATCCAGCAGAGGGCACCTGGGTGGAGGGCTACATGCATATACTCTGTCTACTGCAGAGTACATTGACTAATACAGTAAAATATCAGGGACCTGGGTGGTCTGACCAGGTGAAGTGAATTCGATCCTCTCCATGTTTACCACTTTTAGCTCCTACATTTCTACCTGAGAAGGAAGCTATTGCACCTTAGGAAATTAACTTTGCATTCCAGGCAAGAAAAAGATAGAAGTGTATAGAGAGTATAAGTGAATGCAAAGTGGCAACAGAAAACAGCAATTGTTGCTTTTAAAAGGCCCTGGAACTTCCACATGTAGCTCTCGAGCCAGAACAGGCAACCTTGGCCATCCCTGGGATAAAGGAGGCTGGATCTTCAGTGTTTAATGTCTAACTCCATAATTGAGGAAGAATGGAGAGGGGAGGAGGTGAAAGGTATTGGGCTACTGACTAAGGAGAGTTTCACCCAGGTTCCTCCCTACTTCATAATGTGTGCACTTAGGTTACTATACCTGTAGGGGGAGATCTTATATTTCCAAAATACTAACAATTACGTAAATGAATGGTACTACAAAAAATATATATATTAAAAAAAAGAAATTAGATAATATGATTAGCTTACTTTTTGAAAGAACTGAAAAATTGTCAAAATCATAAGTTGGTATATATTTTCCAAAAGAGTATAATGGCCAAAATGGGACTTTTCTTTGATTTTTTAACTTATACTATCTCAGAAATATAATACTATTGATATAATATTGTACTTGAAATAGATATTAGACCAAATCTCAACTAATGTTAAGGTTAAACCATGACATTCTTCTAAAATAAACCCTGTTATCAACCTTGAAAAAATGAAGCTGACTTTTTTCAATCAATATCTAGTTATAATTTTATGCAGTTTAACTGTGAATGCCTGGGAGATACCAATCTCCTTCCAAAACAAAAACTTTCAAAGTTTTAAAATGCTTATGCTTCAGAGATGATTAGAAGAAAATTCATTTTGAAACAATTCCAATTGCTTCATGTCAATAAATTTCATGCTGGTGGAATCATCATACATGATTACTTGCAAATTTATTGTCCTTTCTTTTTTTTTTTAAAGATTTATTTATTCATGCATATAATAACGGGGTAGGGGAATGTTGAGAGGATTCACCAGATACAGAGTGGGGAACAGAACAGGCAGACTGACTGAAATACACTGCTGAGCGGAACAATGGGAAAGACAGGAGAGGTCTGCTGTGCCATGTGGGTCACCTCCCTGGCCAGGGATCCAACTCATGCTGCAGTGGCTGCGGATTGCTTCATAGTGCTGCGACTTAACCCCTTGCGCCACCAGGGAGGCCCCTGTTGTCCATTTTTCCAATTATATTTTTAGGCAACTGACTAATATTTGAACTTTATTTCAGCTTTTTTTTTTTTCATTCTTTTGGACACTATAGTTAATGTTTGGTGATGCAAATTAATGTTTATATCTGTCACAATATTGACTGAATTTCTACTTCCTGATTGGCTTGTCTCTAACCACTGAGCTGATTGGTCAACTATTGATAAATAAAGCCCCACACACCTGTCTTTTTTAAGCCATTATACTGAACATTTGACATCTCAACACTTAATCCTTTTGTAAATTGTCAAATAAAAATAAATGTAAAGGAAAAAACAGAAGTGGAGTGTTTTTCTTTATAAAAACTATCCTTATGTTAATTCATGGCAACAATATGTTTTAGGAACATGAACTCTTTCTCCTTATCAAAGGGAAATTTAAGAAAACAAAACAAAATGCAGCAGCAAGCAAAATTTTTGGCAAATATCCGAAATCTTATTAGTGCTCATGATTGGGTGAGAGCCCTTAGTCTCTGTGGAGATTGATTCAGAAGCAACAGACAATCTACGTTTGCTATTAGACTTGCATGTTCGTAATTTTGACATTCTAACAAAGGAAACGCGGTCCACAAAATAAAGGTGTTTTAGGAGTAGAACTTGCGCATTAAATGGTGCTGCACTACTCAAAGTGGATTGGTGCTTACTTTACCCAGTTTCAGGACACATGTGAGAGACAAAATTAGGAAGTTTACAGCGATTGAAATCTAAAACCAAAATATTTGGTATGTCTGTGCATTTTATGTACTTTTCAGTTCATTTTTCTAAAACTTTATCATTTTTCACAAAACTAGTGTTAGTCCATGATACGTGGGAGGGCAAATAAACCCTCCCTCTCCAAGCTCCCAAACTTTGGCCACCACACTGGCGTTCTTCTCATGCACTGCCTCTGTTTTTCCACAAGATGTCACCTTACTTTCAGAATTGCTCTCAATCGCCTTTCTGGAGCTCAGCAACCCCCAAATTAGCTTTGTACTACACTACTACCGTTGAAGATTTAGAACAAAATTTCCCTCCTTAACACTAATTGCTGATTGACTTCTACTTGGTATAATTCTTTATTCTCAGCAAACAAATAAAGGTATAATTCCACTGACAGATGAATAAAGTTTCCGAGAGCCGTTATCTGAATGTCCCCTAGATTGTTGCTCTAATACCTCTCACACCAGGGGAAATTAAATAGATTGTGATGGTACAGGGGTGTCTGCTAAAGAAGGCTATGATGATGGGGTGATTTTTATTGACCTTCCAGACCAGAGGTTTTAGTATATTTTATGGCAGTAAACTTTAGAGTGCATTAGAATCACCTGGGAGCGCTTGTTAACAAAGGGATTATAGGACTTTAATTTGGCGGGTCTAACACCTCCCCAGAATATCTGACGCATTCTCAGGAGATCTGATGCAGCTGGTCCAGAAACCACACTTGGAAAACTCTGCCCTGTGACAAATGTGCAGGTGTAAGAGGTAAACCCTGGCTCAAATCCAAGCCCTGCCTCTGAGATAACTGAGTAAGAATAATCTGGGGCATGTGAACTTGCCTTTCTGAGTCTCTATTTCCTTATGTTTAAATGGGGAAGCTGATGGTGGTCCAAATAGGTGGGACATCCATGTGGGAGTTTATTAGAGACTGGTCTCCTGGGATAATCTGGATTTTGTGGAACCTGGAATGTATACATTTTGAAAAAGAATACAAAACTATAAATGTAAAATTAAAGTTTATATGTGAAATTTTTAGTGTTAAAATAAAAGCAAATTCAAAGATTTAAAATATGAGCAATGTCACAATTTTCAGAAAATCTAGCAAAATGTATTTTAATTAATTACTTGATGTCTCTTTAATAGCTACTTTTCGGCATTTTGACTGTCGCTTTCCGTAATTGTCTCTCTCTCAATTTGACAATTATTCTGTACTATGATTGTCTATACTAAAATTAGAACAATAATTTGTTAGCAGAATGCCTCTGTCTATGTTCCTTTGGCCAATAAAAGAAAACAGAGTTTGAGGAGAAGGAAAGTAGTTTAATTTGTCAACAAAGTGAGGAAGGCAGCAGATTTGTGACCTCTGTCCAGTGCTTTGGCAGAGGGCAGGGGTATTTATGCAGAGTTCCAAGGGAGCAGAAGCGGGGTGGGCAAGGCCAGCACGTCCATCCTTGTAACGCAAGTGTCTGGAGGTTTTGGTTGACGCCAGCTGCTTTTCCTGTCACTGGTGTTAAACAATTCAGATGTTATCTTCCTAGTGATGCTCTTATTTCTTCTGAATGTAAGAAAACAAAGTTCCTGAGACCTAGAGGGTAAATTAAGAAAGGAAAGGGAGAGCTTATCTGGAGGCCCAGAGAGAGACATATACTTTGTTGCTGCATCGAATTCAGTCTTACCTCTGGGTTGATCAGTATAAAAATGCTAGGATTCTTATCAAATTAGGAAAAACCTTTATCAATGCTCTTCCATATATGAGCTATAAGATTTTAGGGCATTTCATGGTTTCCTTAGCTGTATCCCAAAACTGTTGTCCTAACAAGTTACAGTTAAAGTATCTTATTTTGCACATTATATGAAACCATGTGACTAGAGAGTCCTTCTCATGGCCTTGGAAAAGTCCTGAGACTTAAAATTCATGAACCTTCTGGCAGAGCTGCCTCTCCATGGTCTGCTTCTCCTGTAGCACATAGCATTTACCTATACAGACAGGTTTAAATGAGCTGAAAAAAGTGTATGGTGTCATTAACTTTTGTTAGTATTTGGAGTAGCATACCAAATATATACACTAAATAAAAATCTAAATAAAGGGCCTCCCTGGTGGCACAAGTGGTTAAGCTCAGCACTGTGAAGCTGTCCACAGCCTCTGCAGCACATGTTCCATCCCCGGCTGGCCAGGGGAGCTACTCACATGGCGCAGCAGACCTCTCCTGTCTCACTGTTGCTCCCCTCAGCAGTGTATTTCAGCACATCTGCCTGTTCTGTTCCCCACTCTGTCTCTGGTGAATCCTCTCACATCAGTCCCCCGCCCCACCCCGCACCTCTGGCCTGTACTTCAGCTCTTACATGCATAAATAAATCTTTTTTAAAAAATCTATGTATGTAAAAAATATACTTTTTTTTGGAAAATGAAGAAGTCACTTTTTTTAAAGTCAGGCATCGAATTGCAAAGTTCAGGAACCTTGATATAGACAGAATATTACTTTTAAAACTATATTCAGCTTCTAAAAAATTATTACAAATCAGAAGCAGTAAGTTGAGCAATAAAATACAATGGAACTTTCAAGTGTCTGCCAAATCTGTGTTCTATGACTTAGCCCCAAAACTCCATTTACTTAACAAAGGCAAATATATTCCCTTGGGGACAAGGCGACTAGGTTCTTCCAGAACCAGGTACCCACACTTGAATTCCACCAGAAAAGTTTCAAGATTTCTACCAGAAAAGATGGCTTAAGATAGTAACAAAGGAGTTTCTTTTCTTCACTCCTGTGAGTATCATCTAATATTTAACCAAAGGAACATTCCACTTAGAGGGTTCCATGACTTGGGGTAAAATTGGAACACTCCTTGGGCATAGGAGACCAACACAAAGGGCACAGAGGAGGTACAGCAGAGAGTCACAATTGGATAGGAGGTGGGTGGGGAGAAAGGCCTGAAGGCTGTTGGCTGGGGCTCTGGGATACAGACAGCAGGAGGCACCAAGCAGGAGAGAGCTGAACACTGGAGGGACACGTCCCTGACTGAGGGGAAACACATGTGGAAGAGCTGGGGTACTCCTAAAAATTTAGGTCCCTAGTTGAAAAAATAGTCACTGTACATCTTTGGACTGGTGAATTCAGGCCACTTACTTTCACACTAATTGTTGGGTTTTTTTTTTT
>NW_026555331.1:67756026-67967562 GCF_014898055.3 Talpa occidentalis
AAGGCAAGGAACTTTCCTACCTCATGGACACTGAAAACCACACTACTGGAAGACCACTGGACTAATGAGGAGATCAAAGAAGAAATTAAAAAATTCTTTGAATTGAATGACAAGGAGGACACCAATATCCTAAATGAGTACGGGACACAGCAAAAGCAGTAATAAGAGGAAAATATATAGCAATAGAAGCTCACATCAAGAAACAAGAAAGAACTCAAAGAAACAACCTAATCTCGAAGCTCAAAGATCTAGAAAAAGAACAACAAAAAAACCCCAAAACCAGTAGAAGAAAAGAAATAATAAAAACCAAAGCAGAAATAAATGAAATTGAAACTAAAAAAAACAATCCAAAAGATTAATGAAACCAAGAGCTGGTTCTTCGAAAAAATCAATAAAATAGACAAACCCCAGCCAGGCTCACACAGGAAAAAAGGGAGAAAGCACAAATAAACAGGATAAGAAATGAAAGAGGAAAATCACACGGACACAGCAGAAATAAAAGAATAATCAGTAACTACTATGAAGAGTTGTATGGAAACAAGTTCAACAATCTAGAGGAGATGGACAAATTCCTACAACTCTACAATCACCCAAAGCTAGATAAAGAAGAAATAGAACACCTAAACAGACCAATTACAAGCAGCAAAATTGAAATGGTAATCAAAAACCTCCCCCAAAACAAAAGCCCAGGACCTGATGGATTTACAAACGAATTCTACCAAACATTCAGAGATGAATTGGTGCCTATCCTTCACAAACTCTTCCAAAAAATTGAGAAGGAAGAGACAATACCAAACACGTTCTATGAAGCCACTATTACACTAATACCAAAACCGAATAAGGAAACAAACAAAAGGAAAACTACAGGCAAACCTCCCTAATGAACACTGATTCAAAAATCCTCAATAAAATTTTAGCTATCAGAATCCAACAATGTATCCATAAGATAATTCACCACGACCAAGTAGGATTCATTCCAGGGGCACAAGTATGGTTTAATATCCGAAAATCAATCAACGTTATCCAACACATCAACAAAAAGAAATATAAAAACCATATGATAATATCAATAGATGCTGAGAAAGCTTTCGACAAAGTGCAACACCCATTCATGATAAAAGCCCTTGAAATTCTTGGGATACAAGGAACATACCTCAACATAATAAAGGCCATCTATGACAAGCCAACAGCCAGTATCATTCTCAATGGTGAAAAGCTGAAAGCATTTCCATTAAGATCTGGAAGAAGACAAGGATGTCCAATCTCACCACTGCTTTTCAATATAATACTGGAAGTCCTAGCCAGAGCAATAAGACAAGAGAAAGACATCCAAGGAATCCAAATAGGAAAAGAAGAAGTCAAACTATCACTATTTGCAGATGATATGATACTATATGCAGAGAACCCCAAAAACTCCACAGAAAAACTAATTCAACTCATCAATCAGTTCAGTAAAGTGGCAGGATACAAAATCAACACACAAAATTCAGTAGCCTTCCTATACACAAACAATAAATCAGAAGAAGAAGAAATAAAAAAAAAACCATCCCTTTTTTTATTGAAACAAAAAAAAAATCAAATATTTGGGAATAAATCTAACAAAAGAGGTAAAGGACCTATACAAAGAAAACTATAAAACACTGTTAAAAGAAATAGAAGAAGACACAAAGAAATGGAAAGACATCCCCTGCTCATGGATTAGAAAATAAACATTATTAAAATGGCCATCCTACCAAAAGCAATATACAGATTCAATGCTATTCCAATCAAAATTTCAATGTCATTCTTCAAAGAAATAGAACAATTATTGATGAAATTCATATGGAATCACAGAAAACCCCGAATTGCCAAAGTTCTCCTGAAAAAGAAAGAAGGGAATGGAGGCATCACACTCCCAGACTTCAAACTATACTACAAAGCCATAATCATCAAAACTGCATGGTATTGGAACAAGAACAGACATACAGACCAATGGAATCGAATAGAAAATCCAGAAATAAACCCACAGATTTATGGTCAACTAATCTTTGACAAAGTAGCAAAGACTATGAATTGGAGCAAAGAAAGTTTGTTCAATAAATGGTGCTGGGAAAACTGGGTTGCTACATGCAAAAGAATGAAGCTTGACCACTACCTCACACCATACACAAAAATCAACTCAAAATGGATTAAAGAACTAGACATAAGTCCTGAAACCATAAAATATATAGAAGGAAATATAGGCGAAACACTACGTGATTTGCACATCAAAGACATCTTTACAGATATATCACCCAAAGCAGTGATAGTGAAGGCAAAGATAAACAGCTGGGACGACATCAAATTAAAGAGCTTCTGCACAGCAAAAGAAACAATAACAAAAACAAAGAGAAACACCACTGACTGGGAGAACATTTTTGCACACAACACTAATGATAAAGGACTGATCACAAAAATCTGCAAAGAGCTGATGAGACTCAACAAAAACAAAGTAAATAACCCAGTCAAAAATTGGGCAGAAGAGCTAAAAAGAAACTTCTCTGAAGAGGAAATGCAAATGGCCAACAGGCATATGAAAAAATGTTCAACATCACTTGTAATCAGGGAAATGCAAATCAAAACTACCATGAGATACCATCTTATACCAGTGAGAATGGCACATATTAAAAAAACTAGCAACAAGAAATGTTGGCAAGGTTGTGGAGAAAAAGGAACTCTTCTGCACTGTTGGTGGGAGTGCAAACTGGTCCAACCACTATGGAGAGCTGTGTGGAGATTTCTTGACCTACTAAACATAGAGCTTCCATATGATCCAGCAATTCCACTCCTAGGTATTTACCCAAAGGACACAGAAACATCAATTCCAAAGAGCACCTGCATAACCTATGTTTATAGCAGCACTGTTTACAATAGCTAAGCTTTGGAAACAGCCCAAATGCCCAAAAATAAATGACTGGATCAAGAAGATGTGGTACATATATACCATGGAATATTACTCAGCATTCAAAAAAGATAAACACATGCAATTTGCAGCAACATGGATGGCGCTGGAAGGGATCATGCTCAGCGAAATAAGCCAAAAAGAAAAAGAAAAATACCAGATGGTCTCACTCATAGCAGGAATCTAGAAAACTTAAATAAGGGACCAGGAAAATGATTAACTATAAGAAAGTGAAAATCAAAATCAACAAAAAACTATGAACCAGAGACACTTTTGGGGGGTGGGGGGCGGGAGGGGAGGGATTGTGGTCAGAATGGGGGGGTTCCAATTGTACGTGGAATATAAAAATTTATTATAAAAAATAAAAAAAATAAAGACAATTATACTAAAAAAATAAATAATTTCAATTCTATTATGTGTTACTTCTGTTAATTCTAGTGAGGGTTCTTTTTTTTTAAGATTTATTTATTTATACATGCACTGGATACATCAGAAGTGCGGGAGGGTGAGAGAATTCACCAGAGCCAGAGCGGGGAGCAGAACAGGCAGAAGGACACGGAAGTACACTGCTGGGGGGAGCAGCGGGCGGCAGGAGAGGTCTGCGCGCCTTGTGGGACCCTTGCCGGGCCACTGGGGATCAAACCGGAGCTGTGGAGGCTTCAGGCAACTTCGCAGCACAGTACCCAACCGCTGTGCCACCAGGGGAGGCCCTAGTGAGGGTTCTATTGAGGTTAGTTTATGATGGTCTGTTTGTGTGACCCATTGTCTGATCTCTGACTGCTGTTATTCACATTGTCACTCTCTTCCTCCTACTCTGTGTTAAGTAATTTAAGTGTCTATTGCCTTGATAGTCATTGTTCTGTTGCGGTATTAAAACCCTCTAGAATTTCTTTCATATGTGGCTTGGTATTAAAAAATACTTTTAGTTTTTCCTACTCAGTGAAAATCCTTACTCTTCCTTTTATCTGGAGTGTTACACTGGTTGCATAAAGCATTATGGGCTGGAGGGAAGGAGGAGGGAGAGGGGTAACAACAGGGGAGGGAAGAGCACTAGGGACTATGGGGATAGTTCATAGGTGATTTGGTAGGGGAAGTTTTAAGGGGATTATACCTGAGGGGAGAAATCAAATATTGTGCAAAAATGAGCAATGTAAAATAAATAAAGCCACACACAAAAAAGCATTATGGGCTGGAATTATTTTTCTTAAAGTACTTAAAAATATCTCTTTCCAGTCCCTTTGTGCTTATGATGTTTCTACTGAAAAGTCTGCTGGCAGTCTAACTGGTGTTTCCTTATAGGTTACCCTATTTTCTTTTTTTAAGATTTATTTTATTTATTTATGCATACAAGAACTAGGGTGCAGGCCAGAGTGTGTGTGGTGGGGTGGGGGGAGAGGATTCACGGGAGACAGAGTGGGGAGCAGAACAGGTGGATCCACTGAAATACACTGCTGAGGGAAGAAGTAGGTGAGATAGAAAAGGTCTGCTGCGCCATATCTGGGTTAACCTCTGGCCAGGGATTCAACTCATGCCACAGTGGCTGCTGAAAGCTGTATAGTGCTGAGACTTAGCCCCTTGCACCACCAGGGAGGCCCCAGTTTACACTTTTTCTCTTGAAGTTTTTAACCTTCTGTCCTTGTTGTTGGTTTTCAATAGCTTTATTATAATGCGTCATGATGTCTGTCTGTTATTAATTGGTTTGGAACTCTTTGAGCTTCTTGGATCACAATGTCTGTTTATTTTTTTTCTCAGATTGAAATGATTTTCACTAATTATTTATTCAAATAAATTTTCTTTGCCATTCTCAATCTCTTTCTTGAATTCCCATGTTATGGGTGGCATTTTTATTTGAGTTGTTTCAAAATACTCTTGCATTATTTTCATATTTTTGTCCTTTTCTCTCTACATTTTCTTTCTCTCAAACATCATGCTTTGAGCTCATTAATTCTCTCCATTGCTTCTATTTATCTCCTCTTGAGGTATTCAATTGTATTTTTAAAATCTACTGTAGTGTTTCTTAGCTCTGTTATTTCTAGTTTTAGCTGCCTTGTATTTTCTTTATTTTTATTCTCTTGTTTTATACCCTCCATTGTTCTTTGTCTTCCATAGGCATTGTTATAACTGCTACCTTGAACTCCTCTTCAGTCACGGTCTTGCAGTTCTGCTAGTTTGGGGCTTCTCAGGATATTTTTTGTACTGGCATTTCCAATTGTTCCTCTGTCCTCTCATTTTTCATTTTTTATGGGTTGTAATAGGAATAGATTTTGAGATTGTTGTTTTTGCACCTGTTGAAATAACCTGAAGATTTGTCCCAGTGAGGCTTTGTAGGTATAAAAGCAGGGGTAGTAGGCATCAGAAGATCTTCTCCAGTAAAGTCATGAATTTGAACTTCCTATTGTGCTGTGGGTGCGAAAGCTGTGTGATGGGGATTCAGTGTGATCTCCTCCCCTATACCAGCTTCTCACACTTAGTGGCTCTTAGAGTCTCTTGTCCATTTCCACTCAAGGCTATTTTTAAGCGCTAGATGCAGTGTGCTGGGCATGATTGTAGTTGATAGGGGTCATATGCCAAGAGTTGTTCTCTTTTCTTTTCTAGCACAAAGCCTTATCCTGGGGTGTTTGCACCTGTTATTGGCAGGTGCTTGCATCTAGTGTGTTCAAGCATTTCTTTTTGTTTTAGTCCTGGTGGGAGAGGTGACAGGTGTTTTGAATATCTTAGCCTGGGCTTCCAGTAGCAGCCTCTTCTATGAGGAGACCCAGGTGCTTTGTTCTGCTTTTTCCTGCTGATTCTGGCACCAGGTGTTCTATGCTATACTCAGGTTCAAGTCACTAATCCTTGCTCTGTTCTCCCAATCCAGCAGCTCTCCAACAGTGCATCCTCCATCCTTACTGCCAATTTATGCACATCCTTATCCAGTTCAGGGTGGGTCTCATCGGTCCCTAATATTGGGGTGTGCCCAAGTCAACAACCATAGGCAGAGCACACACTCCTCCATTGTGGGGTCTACTGTCCCATTATAACTATAAATAAAGTTATCTTAAAAATGTTCCTATCCCTTTCTGGCCCATAAGCTGCTTCTAGTGTGTGTTGTGGTCATCCAGTTCCCCCCTCAGGGTTTTATTGGCTTTGTTTTACTGTAACCTAATTGTGAGTATCTGGATGAGGTGAACCCAGTGTCTTTATTTTGTTACCATCTGCCTGACTCCCTGTATTATATTTTCATTTTAATGATAGGGTTTTTTTTTTTTTTTCCACATAGAAGATTTTTAGTTTGGTGTAATTCCATTTGTTTATTTTTGCTAATGTTTCCTTTGTCATCAACATGTAATCCCCAAAAACATGTCTGAAGTCAATGTTATTGAGGGTTTTGCCTATGTTTTCTTCAATTTATTTTATATACTTTCAGGTCTTATATCCAAGTCTATAATCCATTTTGAGTTAAATTTTGTGTTGAATAATGGTCTAGTTTTACTCTTTTATATGTGGTTGTCTAGTTTCCTCAGCACCATTTATTGAAGAGATCTTCCTTCCTCCATTGTGTACTTTTGATTCCTCTTTAGAGTGATTGTCCAAATATGTATGTGTTACTATTCCTTTGTATTGTAATTTGAAGTCTGGAAAGATCAACTCTCCTAGAAATTTTGAAGTTCACAGTGTGGTATTGTCTATGATCACTATGCTGTGCAGCAGCTCTCCAGAACTTATCTACTCATTGCAAAAATGTAGCCTTAATAAATATCTTCCAATGGCCCCGTCTTGGGTAATTGCCATTCTACTCTCTGTTTTTGTTAGCTTGACTTTTTTGGATTCCAAATATCATTGATGACATATAGTATTTCTTTTTTTTGGCTGACATATTTCACTTAGTATAAGGCCCTTTAGATCACTTTATATTGTCACAAATGGCAGGATAACTTCTCATTTCTAAATAAGCTTCCACTGGCTATACACACTATTTTTTTCTATTTGTCCATTAGCAGGCAATTAGGTTGTTTCTGTATCTTGTTTATTGTGAATAATGCTGCAATGAACAGAGCATTGCAGATATCTCTTTGGTATCCTGTTTTCATTTCCTTTGGATAAATACCCAGACGTGGAATTGCTGGATCATATAGTAGTTCTACTTTTTAATTTTTTTAAAAAGATTTATTTATTTATTTATATAAGCACTGGGTACAGTCAGAAGCGTGGGAGGGTGAGAGAATTCACCAGAGCCAGAGCAGGGAATAGAACAGGCAGACTGACAAAGTACACTGCTGAGGGGAACAGCAGGCACGGCAGGAGAGGTCTGCACACCATGTGGGACCCTCACCAGCTGCTGGGGATCGAACCGGCACTGCAGAGGTTGCAGGCAGCTTCACAGCCCAGTGCTCAACTGCTGCGCCACCGGGGGAGGCCCCTCTACTTTTAATGTTTTGAGAAACCTCCCTAACTTTTCCCAAGTTGATTGATCCAATTTACATCTGCAGCAACAGTGTACAAGTATTTCTTTATTTCTACATCCCACTTACATATGCTACCTCTTTTTTATTACTTAAATTTTATTTTTATATCCCCCATACAATTACAACCCCCTTATTTTGACCCCAACCCTCCTTTCCCTGCCACCCACCCCCTATAGAGTGTCTCTGGTTCATAGTTATTTGTCGATTTTGATATTTTCTTTCTTATAGTTATTCTTTTTCCTGGTTTCTTATTTAAGTTTTCTAGATTCCTGCTATGAGTGAGACCATTCGGTATTTTTTTTTTTTATGCTACCTCTTTTTGACAATAGTCTAACCAGTGTGAAATAGTCAACATATGTTTTAATAATACTTTTAATATTCATTTTTCTGACCTATAATCAATCATAGCATGAACTAGCTAAACAAGCATAGAGTTCAACTTTACATCTTATATGAGGCAAAACACTGACAAAAACACTGAGACCTATACCCACATATATAGTATTGTTTGTTCAATCGGGAACATTAGTATGCATCTCTTTACAAGAATTTTTATCTTTATTCCTAAACAAGTCAACATTTGTCATTATTTTACTTAAGTTTCCGTTTCTTTCTTATCTGTTTGATTTATTTAGAAACATGAAGACTTCCTGTTGATTCGTCAGCTCTTGGAGGGCATGCATCACATCCTTTATCTCACCATCCCCCCATGTCCACACCAGCTTTCACAGTTAGAGCTGCTCAATAAATTTTCTAAATACATAAATATGATTGTGTCTGTTTGTTTAGGATAGAGAGTTTAGACTTGATGATCTTAGAATTCTACTCAGGTTCTAATATTCCTAACAGAAAACATTTTAAACCTGTTATTTTATTCATCCATTAAATATTTAACAAACTTATAAAAAGGTTCTTTTAATTTAAGAAATAATATCAGGGCCTCCCTGGTGGCACAGTAGGTTGAGCACAGTGCTGTGAAGCTTTCTGCAGCCTTTGCAGCGCGGGTTCAATTCCCGGCCGGCTAGGGAGATACCCACATGGTGCAGCAGACCTCTCCTGTCTCACCTGCTCCTCCCCTCAGCAGTGCTTTCTATCTGTCTGCCTGTTCTGCTCTCTTCTCTGTCTATGGTGAATCCTCTCACCCTCCCACGCCTCTGGCCTGTACCCCAGCTCTTGAATAAATAAAAAAATCTTTTAAAAAAAAGAAATAATATCAAACATCATGGTCAGGGAGGACTGATTTTGAGAGCACTGGCTGTAGGGTCTGTGCTAACAATAAATCTTGACTCCATTATTACTGCTGATGACAAGGAGAAGTTTGAAATATGCCTACTTTATAGTGTTGCTGCATAGCATAAACAACAACAGCAATAATAGCAAAAAACATGGGTAATGCATTTTGAGTTCTTGCTATAGGCAGGGAACCTACTATACACTATATTATTCATTATATGTGTTGTAAGCCACACACAGTCACCCAATGACCAGAGCCATTATCCCACTTTGCAAGTGAAGCCAGAGAGGCACAGAATCTGTGCAACACCCCAGGTTTGAACAAATGGAGAGTGGAGAATAGAGGAGCAGATCTATGTAGAGAAAAATGAGGCCCTGCACATAGTAAGTGCAAATTAGGCTACAGGTGTGCAGGGAAGTTTTTGAATGCATTTAACAGGAACACATGTGATTGGTGAACATCAGCTCGGAGGAGCAGCTGTCACAGCAGTGGCAGGCAGGTGGCAGCTATAAGGGGCTGGGCAGGATACAAGTCCCAGTGAGCCAGGCAGAGTATCTTCCCTTGAAGGTCTTGCAGACTAATAGGAAAGAAAAACTTCTAGACCTAAATGATGGAATGTAGAAAAAAATCAAAGTGCTATCAGTGCACAAAAGAGTAATCTGTACTAGGGAGGAGGGTTGTTGGCACTGTTATAGGATGTGGCCTTCAGTGGTGCCTGGGAGGTTTTTGACAGATGACCAGGAAGGGCATCTCAGGCTAGGAGACTGTAAGGAAGTAGCAGAGAGTGTGGTGTGAGGATGGAATGATGATCACTTCAGTGGAGTGTGGCTTTTAGGAAATGAATGTGAGGGACCAACTTGCAAAGTTATGCAAGACTGCACTGTGGCAACCCCTGAATGTCATACTAAGGAGTTTGGACTTTATCCTGCAGGTAATGAGGATTTTAGTACCAGTGTGAATAGTATCTTGAGTACTTTCATGGAACGTCCTGCCCTGCCTTTGGCTAGATTGGAGCCACTGTAGCTATTGGCCTAGGATTTGAGCTAAACAAATGGGTGTAGTGTAGAAACTGGCTGCCAGGACGCACAGGCAGACACAGGGCAGGGGAACAGGGAGCATCTGCTCCTCCACGCAATGCTCTCTCCGGCTTCCCCCCAACGCCACAGTTTTAATACCAGAATCATTTGGTAGTGTTTGCCACCTGCTGAAAAATCTCAAAGTCAGGTTGCTGTTCTCTCCTCAATCTCCCCTCCCCTATCACTACTCCACAGGCTACTTGGCTTTGTAGAATCATTTTCAAAAATGTTTGTAATGCCTTACTACTGCCTGTTCCATCTGCTCCTCACTCATGGAGGCCTGGCTCTTTCACAAGGCCTGGAAGTCAGGCACACAGTGCCAGGAAAGGTTAAAAATGCAGCTTCCCTCTTTCTCTCTTGCGGTCTTCTCTATCTTTTCATCTATCCTTCTACAGACTACTAAATCCAGGCTTTCCTTTGAATGAAATCAAACTTATAACTAATTCTCCAGTGAGGAGAATAAAAATCAATGGGCCAGCACAACAGTGCTCATACATACATGCTTCGGAACATGTTACCTCTTGTGCGCGCGCACTCACATACACACACACACACACACACACACACACAAACACGGCCGTTCACGATAATGAAAATGACCATAGATGAAAATTTTGCTAAAATTCTGTGAGAACTTATATTTATAAACTTAATTTTTCTTAATAAATGCTCAGCTGAAATTCATGTAAAGACCATCCTTTCTTAAGAGATGGGGAAAGTCAGTACATTCACAACATGAAGAATCCAAGTCATCTGAGTGAATTGAGGTAGGTATGCAGGTAAGTTTCCAAACTGCGGGAACATTTGGCAGGAACACATTTGCTTGCAAGACTGGAACAACTAACAGCCAATAGTGATAGAATGTTTCTGAAATAGAAATGTTTTATTGAAATTAAAAAATCCTGTTTTGTACCATCCTGTTAAAATCCATTATTATTTTGAAGAGATTAGTCACATTATATCATCTTCAGATGCACATATTTTTTGCCTTGGTGGTAATATAAATTTCATAAAAATTGGCCAAGATTACCATTGCTTCTTTGATACAATAAATATTTTAATATTTCATATTTGCAAATATGAAAAATTTAAAGCAAATACCAACAGTTTCAATCAGCAAAAAGGAAGAACCGTCTTTTGTTTCACAGTTGTAGCAAGCACTCCTCCCAGTGGTCTTTCTCAGAATTTATTTACTGCAGTTTCTGAGGCAAGAGGAAAAAGTAAATCAGTAAATCATAATAGCTGATTCAGTTTATCAGTGGGGAATTAAAATTGCATTCTGCTTTTGTGGAATAAAGTGAAAGAATTTAAAAATTACATAAAACAAGTATTGGTAATAGAAAAATTAGATGCACTTTCTGGTTATTATCTACCGTATACCATGCTATTTATTTGAGAAACAAACAATTCTAATTATAGAATGATTCAGATACATAGATGAATATGTTAACATTTTCTAGGTCTACTGTTGATATTTGAGAACTTGCCTATGAAGGTATTTTGCCAGCTAAATGTTAAATATACCTATGTGGTGACTGTGAGTTATTATTTTGTTGAAAATAGCATACTCTGAATACTTTCTCACTGAGAACAACAGATTGTAAAGCTTTTAAAAATAGCTTGTGTCAAATTATAAAATATTAACAAACAACAATGAACTAAATTCTACAATTAAAGAAAGTATTATTTGTGAATTAATTTCTAGTATGTTTACTCTGCAAGAAACAAAGGAGTTTAGCAGAAGATAACATAATTGCAGTTATCGAAATGACACAGACACTATTATGTTTTAAATCTAGTGCCCAGATTCTGTTTAGCTTTTGCCCAGAACTCTATGTGGGAAATTTTCTCCAAATTCCTATTTATAGAATATATGTAAAGTAAAATCCCAAGCAAAATTATTGATCCTAAAATACAAAATTTACTATTACTGTGTTTATGATAACATTGCTGCACTAACCACCTTCCCCTTTTAGTATCTACAAAATGACTCTTGAGCAAAGGTATGCTTAGTTTTTAACATTACTATAAGGTGAACAATCACAAATTTTATAGAACAGTTTATTTTACAAATACTAAAATGAGACATTAAAGCAAAAAGCTGTGTCCCTCCAGTTCACCAAAATGAAATAGAACTTTCACTGGGGTCCATCCAGCACTTCCTTGTGTTTGTTCTCACAAAGAGATGATTACAGTGTATGACATTGCCCCAAATGTTTGTAATATGAGAAGTTGTAAGACACAGTTTTGACTCAAACTGTTTCTGACTGGTAGTTCAAATTGTGCAAATCACTTTTTAAAATAAAGCTTTTTGTGATTAATGTACCTCTATTCTACAATTCAGTGAGCTCATAATATTATTTATTGCCAACTACAACTCTTTAATTATGAGATACTAGTCTGTACATGTAACATATTGGATCCACATATAGTTTACTAAGCATTGCCACTTTGAAACCTGTTGTCTTATTACCACATTCAAAGAACACACTCTTTTTTCCCAGTGTCTGAACAAATTTATGATTTAATTGGTACAGATGGAATGCTAAATGTAAACTAAACAAGCACTGTAAAACATAACACCATCTTATGGTGGTCTTTATACACCAGCCATAATTTACTCAGATGGCTACAGTTAAATATGAAACTGTTAAGAGCAACTCTTACATCCAGACTAATTTTTCACTATGGCAGCAGGACTATGAGTAGATAGAACGACCAACAGCCATGAAAGGAAAATATTCATGATTTACAGGTAACTGTCATACAAAAATCAAGGGTTCATATGGCAGTACAATTAATGGTTGGTTTGTTTATAACAGATTTTACTTTGAAGGCATTACCCACTGTCCTCTGAAAGCATCAGGTGTAATGTGATTCTTAATTCCCGTACATTTCCATCATGCTCTCACTCCCTTCTTTCTCTCCATCTCAGTGATGTTCAAACTTGTGCTGGGAGGCCTTTCCAAAACCCAGATTGCCATCAAACTATAATGAAATATCACCTACATGTGTTAGATGGCTGTCATCAAAAAGACCGGAGATAACATGTTGTTGTCAAGGATGAAGAGAAAAAAGAACCCATGTACACTGTTGGTGGTAATTGAAATTTTGCAGTCACTATTTGGAGAGCATTCCAAGTACGGAGAGTACTTATTGCAACATTATTTGCAATAGCCAAGATACGGAAACAGACTAAGCGTCCATCAACAGATTAATAGATAAAGAAATTGTAGTATATATACACAATGGCATATTATTCAGCCATTTGTGACAGTATGGATGAGGGTGTTATGCTAAGTGCCACTTATGTGTGGAATTAAAATAAAAATCCTCACCCAAACTTAGAAAATAGAAAATAGACACCAGATTTGTGATACAACATGATGACTATAGCTATCACTACTGCTTGGTAATTTGAAAGTTGCTAAGAGAGTAAACCCCAAAAGTTTTCATCACAAGGAAAAAAAATTGTTTTTACTTTTACTTTTTTTGTATCTATATGAGATGATGGCTGTTTCCTGAATTTACACCTATGTGTCAAGCCATTATACTATATTCCTTAAACTTATATTGTACTTTATGTCTATTTGATCATGATAAAACTGAAAGAAAGAAAACAATGCTTTATATCACCATAGTATTTTAGCAAAGGGGAGAAAATGCATATTTTGTTGGGCTCAACCACAAGACTGTTTCTTTTTTTTAATTTAAATTTTATTTTTATATTCCCCATACAATTACAACCCCCTTATTTTGACCCCAATTCCCCCTTTCGCCGCCTTTTCTTCCTTGAGTCTGAGTACAGAAGACACATTTCTGACAAGTGCCAGAAATGTTGACACTCCTGGATCGGACTGCATTTTAAGCTGCACTGCTGTTCCTAAATCTTACCATTATCAGACCCAAGATAAATCCCACATCACAGCAAAGGAGGCGAGAGAGGTGAGTTTAGCTAGCTCTAGAACTGAGGCTAAGTGGTTAAATTGCTTTCAGTCCCGAAAGGGCACAAAAGAAAAAAAAATATTATCTGAACTTTTCTCTCTGAGGCTTGTACTTATAAGTACTTATTTGTATTTACAAAAGCAGTAATAGAAGGTTTTAAGGTTTTAAGCTGAACTCCAAGTTCAGTTGAGAACTGAAATCACAGATGTGATGCACCTGGAAAAAGCTGAATTGTGGCCCACGGCTCCTATTATAAAACAAGTCTTTTCTAATTGATTTGGATGGATCAAAACTTACTTGGTCCCATTGTCACTGTTGTGATAATATGCTTGCTTCTTTAAATCTTTGGCCTTTCTCTCCTGGATTACTTAGTTCTCTTTGACTTCCAAAGGCCAGAGACTGTAAGACTTTCAAATAATTGTATAAAACAATTGGGATTACAACCCTGTGACACTTGCTATATCTCAAGTTAGCTAGGATAAGAGGCTGCTCCTCTCTGCGTCCCCAAACCTCTGCCCCTATTTATCATGAAATAGTTCCAGGATATGGACCTGCACCCATTATCCCTCAAGAATGTGGACCAGAGTGTAGACAAAGGAGAAAATCATTACCAGTAATCTTAAATTCCTCATCCTTGCTCTGTTGGGTTTATCTTTTCTTTTTTTTTTTTTTCTTCACATTATTTATTTATTTATTTTTGTGGGACCCTTGCCGGCTGCCGGGGAACGAACTGGTGCTGCAGAGGCTGCGGGCAGCCTCGCAGCCCCGCGCTCAACCGCTGCGCCACCAGGGGAGGCCCGGGTTTATCTTTTCTTGCAGACAAAATCAGAAATCTGGGGAAGACCAGCTGAAACCATGATGGAGAGAGAAATAAGACAAGAATTAAGCCACAGCCTCATTACCAGAGAGAAATGGATCCCCACCAGTGCCATGACAGATCCAGTCAAGGCCAAACTTGAGAAAAAAGAGGCATAGATGCAGTTTCTAGAGACCTTTGTCTACTTCTTTGAAATCTTGTGGGACCCTGTAGCCTCCCACTCTCACTAATGTAAGTGCAACTATTCACCATTCTAAAGCCTAAACTCAAGAGAAAAGAGTTGGTAAGAGGAAGTCAGGTTTAAGCAGGAGCCTACAACATCTACTTTCAAATTGCAAGGGAAACTTGTATGATTTATTATGAAACAATTACCACAATAACTTAACTTCACTGCTCGTAGTCACAAAATTTGATTCCTTGTGATGAAAACTGTTAAGAGTTACTCTCTTAGCAACTCTAAATATACGTTGTTTACTACAATCACCATGGACATTGCATCCCAGAACTCATTTGTCTCATAACTGGAAGTTTTTACCTTTTAACTTCACTCATCCACTTCCTGCCCAAACCCACACAGATTGGCAAGTACAAATCTGTTTCCTGCTTCTGTTTTTTTGCCCCATATTCTACATATAAGTAAGATCATACAGATTTTTCTTTGTCTGATTTATTTCACTTAATATAACTCTCTTGAGGTCCACATGGCAGGAGTTCTGTTTTTATGACTGAATAATATCCTATTGTTATCAGAACCCAGCCGCCTTAGCAGCAGGGACTGGCAGCAGCAGTGTTCTCTCACCCTGCTGCTCCACTGTGGCCTCTTTTCCACCTAGGGCCTCTGCACCTGTGTGTGCATGGCTTCTCTATGCACCTATGTGTGTGTGAAAGATTTGGATAAGGCACTCCCGCTTGACTGCCCTGAGACAATGGGGCACATCATGAAGTGGCTGGGGACACCTAGGTAACCGTTGATTGATTGTATGGTCAGGGTCCGAGATGGTCTGGGAGTAGCTGGAAAATTATACCATGCACCTGCATGGGAAGTACTCCCTGTACATGCGGCCCACATATCCTCCCTGCTTCCGATAAAATTGATCACCCTTTGATTCCTCTGAAGTCCTGTTCCCCAAAAGATGATTACCTTTTGTTTCTCCTGGACCCTGCTTCTACTGCCATTGTCATATAATCAATCATGCTAGTTCACTATTACTTAATAAATAGCAAGAGGGCTGTTTCCTGGATAGCAGAGTCTTGCCTTGCAAACCTGCTCCACAACTCATCTCTCAAGCATGCCCTCAGGGACTTGCGCGTCTGTTCCCGACCACAAGACTCCACCACAAGTCAGTTGTGGCAGTTGCTCCTCAGAGACCTTTCATGTAACAGTGTACTTCCTGGACCATGGAATGGACCAATCAGGTGTGAGCTATGAGCTGACTGGTGCTAAATGGCCCAATCAGTCACAGGATTGAAAAATGATCCCATCATACTTGTGGGAGGGCACCCTGATAGAGGATACAAGCCAAGGTCAGAGGGAGCTGAGGATGATGAACAGTTCCAGCTTCATAAGAGGAGACATGACTCCAGCCCCCAAACAGAGAGACAGTTCCAGCCTCTGAAGGAAGAAGAAAAGAAGCATCCAACAGCATAAGAAGACAGAAGGAGAGAAGAGAAGTCGAAGACCTCTGTCAGAGATTGGGCTCAGTCTCTGACATTGCCTGAAAGAAGCAATAAAGGCCCTGGGCCTGGTGTCTCAAAGAGCTATTTGTTGTTGGTATAGCCCAACAACTCACAAAGAGCTGTTAACACTGGGTGTCTCTAACACCACCCCTCAGGGACCAGCAGTGGCCATCACTACTGGCCAGTGCTGTCCAGCACTCCTGGTGATCAGTGGTGACCATCACTGATACTGCCTAGGTGAGATGGCTGACCACTTGTGCCTACAGTAAGCTCTTTGTTTCCCCTTTTTTTTTTTTAAATAATAAATTTTATTTTTATATTCCCCCATACAATTGCAAAAGCCCCATTCTGACCCCAATCCCCCCCCTCCCGCCCCCCACCACCCAAAAAGTGTCTCTGGTTCATAGTTTTTTGTTGATTTTGATTTTCACTTTCTTATATTCATTTTCCTGGTCCCTTATTTAAGTTTTCTAGATTCCTGCTATGAGTGAGACCATCCGGTATTTTTCTTTTTCTTTTTGGCTTATTTCGCTGAGCATGATCCCTTCCAACGCCATCCATGTTGCTGCAAATTGCACGTGTTTATCTTTTTTGAATGCTGAGTAATATTCCATGGTGTATATGTACCACATCTTCTTGATCCAGTCATCTATTTTTGGGCATTTGGGCTGTTTCCAAAGCTTAGCTATTGTAAACAGTGCTGCTATAAACATAGGGGTGCGGGTGCTCTTTGGAATGGATGTTTCTGTGTCCATTGGGTAAATACCTAGGAGTGGAATTGCTGGATCATATGGAAGCTCTATGTTTAGTAGGTCCAGAAATCTCCACACAGCTCTCCACAGTGGTTGGACCAGTTTGCACTCCCACCAACAGTGCAGAAGAGTTCCTTTTTCTCCACACCCTCGCCAACATTTGTTGTTGCTAGTTTTTTTAATATGTGCCATTCTCACTGGTGTGAGATGGTATCTCATGGTAGTTTTGATTTGCATTTCCCTGATTACAAGTGATGTTGAACATTTTTTCATATGTCTGTTGGCCATTTGCATTTCCTCTTTGGAGAAGTTCCTTTTTAGCTCTTCTGCCCATTTTTTGACAGGATTATTTTCTTTGTTGTTGCTGAGTCTCATCAGCTCTTTGCAGATTTTTGTGATCAGTCCTTTATCATTAGTGTTGGGTGCAAAAATGTTCTCCCAGTTGGTGGTGTTTGTAAAATAAACCCCATGGTGTTCCTGGAGCCTGAGGTCTCTTGCAATTGTGCACAAGGATGAGAACATACAGAATGTGACCTGTCCTTTTATCGGGCACTGTCCTTTCATTTAGCCCCTATTGTGCAGAAATTGTATTGTTATAGGCTTTGGTTTTGGGTTTTGACCTTTTGGGGCTTTTTGGTGCCTTTCTTGTCTTAGAGCCTGGGCCTCCTGCCCTCCTGTCCCGTTCGCCCCTATTACACTATTGTGTAGGTGTATACCATCTTTTTATATATTTTTTTAACCAAATATGCAAAGTGGTTAGAATTGCTAAGACAGTGATAGGTATGTAATATTTGTTGATTTTTAAAAAAGATTATTGGATATTTGTTATTTTTTTTAAATTGAGTTAGTATTGATTAACATCATTATTTGTGCTTTAGAGATATAGGATCTCCCTCTTCAGGTATTGTTAGTATGCCATCCCCACCACCACAGCACCCACAGACCATCCCCAAAGTCCTTCATGCTCCCTCCTCACTTCGCTCTCCGCCCTTCCCTCCAGCCTCCAATAACCTCAGTTCCATGATCAGCTTTCGAAGGTTTGTTGTTAGCTGACTTTATCTGACCCTTTGCTATTTCTATACTCCATATATAAGTAATGTCATTCAGTACTTTTTTTCTCCTTCTGACCTATTTTGCTTAGCATAATCCCCTCCAGTGCTAGTGAGGATGTGGAGAAAAAGGAACATTTTTACACTGTTGGTGGTAACGTAGACTGATTCAGCCCCTATAGAAAAGAATGTGGAGGTTTCTGTAAATATTAAAAATGGATCTACCATATGATGCAGAATTCTACTTCTAGGTATCTATCCAAGAAATAGAATAGACAAAAACACTAATTAGAAAGGAAACATGCACTCCCACATTCACTGCAGCAGTTTACATAGCTAAACTATGGAAACAACTTAGGTGCTCAAATACAGATGATGAGTGGATTAGGACAGTATACACTCTTTTATTTATCAATTCACCTTTCCACAGACATGTTAAGTTGTTTCCATGTCTTGGCTATTGCAAATAATGCTGCAATGAACATTAGTTGCAGCTATCTCTGTTAGATTCTGATTTCATTTCCTTTGTCTGTATACTGAGAAGAATTGCTGAACGATGTGGTATTTCTATTTTTAATTGTTGAGGAGCCACTTGTTTTTAATTGTTATTAAGCAAGTAAAAATTTGCACATGTAAAGCCCAAAATGCAGAACTAGTCTTACCTATGTCCATCCATCCATCTATCCATCCATTTGTCCATGATTTAATTCAACAGTTACACATTGTGTGCTTCCCAAAGGCCATCATTTCTCTGAGGCCCTGAGAATGTTGTCAGGAGCCTTGCGACCAATTTCTTAACTGTGGTAGCCTCAGTTTCTTCAATTGTAAAATGTGAGTAGTTATGTTAAGAGGGTGCTGCCTACACTCAATCATTAGATATGTTTACTCTTTAAAGAATTCAAGTGTCCAGCTGAGTACCCCAAGTGCTTGGTGTAGGGCATGGAGTGCTGCCAAGACTCATACTGGAAGGATCTCCCTCAGAACTTTCTGGGTGTCTTCTTAAGAGAGTGTGACAATGGAATATTGCTCAGCAATCAAAAAAGATAAACTCACTCAATTTGCAGCAACATGGATGGAACTGGAAGGGATCATGCTCAACGAAATAAGCCAGAAAGAAAAAGAAAAATACTGGATGGTCTCACTGATAGCAGGAATTTAGAAAACCTAAATAAGGGACCAGGAAAAAGACTAGAATAAAATAAAAATCAAAATCAACAAGGAACTATAAACCAGAGACACACTACAGGGAGGAGAGGAGGGAGTAGAATAAAAATGGGGGGTGGTGGGAATTGTGTGGGGATTATAACGAAGATGAAAATGCATACATTGTGCAAAAATGAAAAATGATGTAAAATATATAAAATAAAATTAAAAAAAGAATGTGAGGTTTGGAATTTGGTGGTTGGTTATAGATTCAGAATTCCATACTTACATGGTGAACTTGAACAAATTCTGCCTGTTCAACATTCTTCTTTGAAAAACAGGTATAATAATACCCACAGAGAGACAATGTAAGAGTAAAGACCTCCTGCAGTCATGGAGAATAGGCACTTAGACATCAGGTTATTTTGGAGGAATGTGAAAATCCCTTTTGCCTCCAAGAGTTCCCCCCACTGACCTTAATATGCTTCAAAAGTATGTAATCCTCTCTATTTAGACACTAAAACAGGCTGAGAAATGACTCCAACTATCTGTATGGGGAAGATGTTTGATCAGTTAATCATCAGAAACATAAGAGTTTCCTCATATGTTGTAAGAGATTCCAGAGCACCAAGTCTCCAGAGGTAGGAAGAATGCTGGGTGTTCTGAATGTGCCCTGGGGATGGAGAGGACAGGGCCAGGCTGGGACTTGGTCACCTCAAGGAAGCCTGGACCAGGGTCACCTCAAAGCTCTGCGAATGGACACTAAGGACCCAAACTGCTGAGAAAGAGAGAGGAGCTCTGCAAGGGATATTGGCCTGGTGCTCTTTATGCTGAGGGCACTGGCACACAACAAGGAGGCAGCACAACAAGGAGGACCACTCTGAGGTAAGACCATGGGATGATATAAGACTGATGATGCTAGAGAGAGGCCAGAGAAAGATTGCAAAGATTTGCAGAGGCCAGCAAATTAGCAAACCATGTCATCATTATTCAGGTAAGTCACTTAGAGCCTTAAGCTTGCTTTTTTCCAAAAAGAGGTAGGGATGATCATTGCTAATGGAATAGAACCTGAATTTTAATGATTGAGAGTTCTTATTAAAAAAAAAAAAAAGAAAAAATCAGCTTAAAAGGTAGTCTGATTAGTAGTCCTCGACCTTTATAGAACCAGCAGAATTAGCAGAGGTTCCATAGAAGGTTCAGTATATAGTGGCCTGTATTGAGAGGGTTCTATGGTCAATACAAGTTGCAACTCGTTAAGTGCACTGTTCTTTTGATAGTACATATTGGAACATTAAAAGCACTAAGAAGTCCTGTAGTGAATAAATTTGCTTAACTCTATTTAAGTTGGTGTTTTCCAAATCCATAATCCACTTAGCCATATCCCAGAATCTGAGAAACATGACTAGATGCCAGCATTCTGCTCGCACATGTTGGAGTCTGCCATAGTGGACCCTTCTTTTGCAAGTATGCACAGGGCAGGTTAACTTCCAGTTCTAGCACATGAAAAGATAATTTTTACAGGCCTTTAATGTTCTCTCAGGGAACTAGGTTCACAGGCACATGGGGCAGGGAGGCTGGCATGCAAGGAGGCAAGCACAGGCAGTGCAGACAGTGGTGCTGGCCCCTGCAAATCTTTGCAATCTTTCTCTAGCCTCTCTCTAGCGTCATATCTTTCTCTAGCCTCTCTCTAGCGTCATCAGTCTTGTATCATCCCAGGTCTTGCCTCAGAGTGGTCCTCCTTGTTGTGCTGCCTTTATCTTTCACCTCTTGGCACAGGTGTGAACACTTACATATGTGCACACCTGTGCTCTCTAGCCCGGATGTCCATAATTACAGGCATGCCCCTCAGACCCAGGCATCTACTCTAGCAGCTGGGGGGCTGGAAAAAAGCCTGATATATTCATTTACCCTAAACCATGTAGCCTAGAGTAGGCACCAAAGCCTTGGACTTGCCTTGCCATCAGAAATATGGATTCACTCATTCATTCAATCAATTTATGTAGAGGGCCTATTTTACGTCAAACATTGTTCTAGGCATTAGAAATGTGTCTGACAGCACGCAAAATTGTTGCTGTCTCAAGTTTCCATTGCAATGAAGAAGCAGATGGCAAAAGTGCCAATGTCCAAAAAAGCAGGGAGTGATTCTTGACTCTGAAGAGAAAGGAAACTCAATCATGGAAGGCGTTCTTCTCTACTGGTTGGAGAAAACCCACTGGTATTAGGTGGGAGTTAAGCAGAGTGGGCCAGGAGTGAGTCAGGAAGATGTGTGGGGAGGAGACTTCCAGGTAGAGGGGAGTGAAGTGTCACCTCTCCTGCTTTAGGAATAATCAGGAAGGAAGTGACTGAGCTGGAGAAAGTAAAACTGGTGGCTGAAGCCAAAGACTGTTACAAATGGTGCCCCTTGGATGGGGGTGCTGGTGAGGATGATCATCCCAGGGGAAATGTGGAAAGAAGTGTTGGTGGGAGAGTCTCTGATAAGATATATAAGGGACTGCAAAAGCAGCCCCAGGATTTCAGTGTTTGGGATTTCAGATCTTCAGCGATTCTGGGGGCGGCCATTTCTGGCCCCACAATGCTGATCTTCCAGAAGGCTGTTGATGGCCTCTGGGGGACATGGGGAGGCTTCCAGCAGCTAACCTTGGAGAAGAAAAGTTCAGAGACTTTGCAGGTAGCCAAGTGACTGAAACTGTTCCCAGTTTGGCTGCGGTTATGTCCTGAAAAGGAAGGCGAAGACCTGGAGTCAGGTGCTTCGTTGAGGTACATAAATGTGGCTATATATTGGGTCATTCAGCCACTGCAGCTGCTGTTTTGAGTGTCGCTTGTCTGGTGCTGTGCTGGGGCATCTTGGCAGCTCCATGAGCATCTCCTATTGTGTCTTCTGTTGTCTTTATGAGTTGGATCCCAGCCTATAGTCTGGCTTCCACATGCTCTAGGTCCTCAGTGGCAGGAAGATGCCATCTTGGGATCCTTTGTGTTTAGGACTTTAAAACACTGGACACTGTTTCAGGTGAGGTAAATGGCCACTTGTGGCTTCAGAAACTCTTTGCTTTCCCTGGTTTGTTAAGTAAATCCCATTATTTTTCTCTGAACTCTTGCAATTGTGTGTGTGAGTGAAGAACTCAGATGGTGACCGGCAAACTATATGGGCAGTGTCCTTGGGCAGTTTTATTGCCCCTTGCTGCCCTGTATCAGAAGGACTGGAGGAAGTTAGCTAGAGGTCAGGGACAAGACTCAGACAGAGCCTTGATGGTCCTGGTCCCGAGTGGATCTGAAGGGTATGTGAAGCGCGGGTGCTGGAGATGCAAGGTAGACAGCACAGAGGTCAGCGCGCAACCAGCCATGGTCAGGAGGCTCTGCTCTAACCCAGGCAAAAGGCCATGGAGGCTGAGATCATCATAATGGATATGGTGAAAAGGAATTGAATTCTACAGCGTTTCTAAGGTAAACCGAGAGTTTTCTGATTCTTTAGGTGTGGAATCAAGATCATGGGTGTTATTATCTACATGAGGCTTGATGAGCAAACAGATGATGTGAATTAGCTGGTTTCTCAGGACCGCCCTGGATTCCTCAGATATTAACCGAAGCTTCTCCAACTACCCTCCCTCCTCAGTGAAACGAAGCTCAAAATAACAGCGCCGGAAGAGATTAGACAGTGCAAGTCCAGGACCTACCAGGGCTCAGCGTCCATAACCTTTTATTATCCATAGTTTTTAGAAATGAAAATAACTGCTTCTTAAATAATTAACCACAATTTTAAAACAAGCATGTCAAGCAAATACATATAATCAAAGAACGGGAGATTGGGAAAAGGAAAAAGTTTGGTTTTTTAAAACTTAAGTTTATTCTATGAAACGAGAATAAGGATGCTCAAGGAGCTGAGAGAAAGTGGGGAGGGCACCCACATTAACACATCCAGTGAAACTTGTTGGAGTCTGTGAGCAAATGGGCAGCACCAGGTGTGCATAATTAATCTTTTGTTCCAGTTCCTGAGTCCAGCGCAGGAGTCAGCTCTTTAGAAACACTCACTGACTGTGGAAGCTGTGGCGGCCAGGTGCCCTCAGTCTGAAGTAATTAAAAATCCCTCACTCGGCAGCAGAAACCCCCTCCTTGAAAAACAATGGCAAGCTGTTAGAAAAGAAATGCTAGGAAAGGGAAATAAAGCATCTTAGCGAGGTAGGTTTTTCAGTTTTTATGAATACATAAGTTACATCCTATGATGACAGAACCTCTTTTGCCTGGTGCGGTGGTGGGTGGCCAGTTCTCCTGAGAGGCAGCACCAGGCCGCGGAGCGCAGGGCGGAAGGCAGGGGGCAAGCGGGAGGCACCTCACCCGGAGGAAGACGCGCCTCTGCGGCCGCCATTTACGCTGCACGAGTGTGTGGGCACACGCACTGCTTGGCAATCTTTCTTGGACAATGAGGTTTTACAAGTCTGGCAAACATTCAGATGTGAACTTTACCTAAGTAAATAAAGCCATCTGTCCAGTCCAAAGTTTTCTTTTGTTGGGTATTGAAGTGGCTTCCTAGGAAAATGGCCAAGTGTTCAATTGTTCCAGGAGAAACAAGAAATACTGCTTTCTTTTCCTTTTTTTTTTTAACTTTAAGGAAAAGAACCACTTTAAAAATGGAAGAGTAATGGAAATCTACAAAACTAAATTTCAACAGAGTGAAAATTATTATTTTAAAGGAAAATGTTTGGACTTTTTTTTTTTTAATTTCTTGAGTTTTTAAAGTGTGATGCAACCAAAAGTAACGATGAAAAATAATTTGTTATCAGATATGTACAGAGTAGCCATGCTATATATAACTTATCACTCTAAAACTTTACAAGTCAGTAGAACTACACTTAACATGTCTATGGTAATTTGCTGCATTTTACATCAAAAATTTAAAATTCCTCTCCTTGAAATAATGCATTTTAAGATTATTTGTCAACTTGTGAAGTGACTGACTTTATTTTTCAACAATCTTTATTTTTATAATTACCACATCACCACCATCGAGAGTGTGTATCATTATAGATTTAGTAAGACCATAAATCAAATGTAGGAAACTGTGGTAAACTACTCAAATGAAAAGCAAGACAGTTTTCATTTTCAAATTGAAATAGTTTTCCATAAATTTGAATTCAAAATTAAAAGGAACTTTTTTTTTTTAACTCAGGAATATTCAAGCTTCAACGTGGTTACTAAACTAATTCCCTTTGGAAATTAACTGATGTTGATAATACAAGTCTTGAAATAAAATGACAAAAATTATTATCAACAAAAGTACTTTTGAAAAGATTAAGGTATAGTTTGTTGGATTTAGATATTAGGTATCTAACATCTTTATCAAATGAAAGTGACAAATAGACCATTTGGTAATTTGTCTAAAATTTAAATTTTGTCAGTTTGGACAAAGAAAGAAAATACTCACTTGAAAAGAAAAACTATCAAAAAAAAAAAACTATCAAAAAAGAAAAACTACTGAGAAAGGTGTTTTTTGATGAATCAAACACATCTAGAAATCTTCCACATAGAAAACTTTAGTCTGTTAATTATTTTATATGCTGGATTTGATGCAGAAGTATTTGGACAGAATGCTACCTGGTCAAAAAAAAACATGTGTGTATGTGTGTGTGTGTGTATGTGTGTGTGTGTGTATAACTTATGTCCTTTAACAAATTACTGCTTATGCATCTTTCTTGATTGCAATGCTTTATAGAGAATTGGGGAATTTGAAAGAAATAAATATTACAGTGAGATAAATCGGCTTTGTGCCTTAGGAAATCGATATCACCTTACTACACATAATCATTGAAAGACAATACTTGTAAGAGATATTGTAGTGTCATAGCCTTGGGTATTATTCAGAAGTGACACAATAGATACTATTAAAGAAAAATTAAACATTAGAAGGATCATTTTGAATCCATTCATTATCAATTTTTAAAAAGCCATTCATAAATTTTGACTCTCTAATAGTAACAAATTATTTGATGTGACGGATTTGTATGTTCAAATGGATTTTAATATATTAACATATCTGGATTTTATGGTTAAGAACCATTAATTTAGACAAGTCATTTATTCTTTATTTGCCTGTTTCCCTTTCTGTATAGTGAGTTTCTTTCTTTCTTTTTTTTTTTTCAGTGTGTGAAAGAGGAGATTTCACTACTGCCTATGAGGGACTCACTATTGAATGTTGATTATTGAATATTCTTCTGTTTGCCATCTGGATTTTCAGCTGCAATTTGGACTGTTTTTATTTTTTTGCTCAGATAATATTCATGTAAGAATGATAAAGAGTGTGCTTATGGACTAAAATAACTGAAATATTCTTGAAGATCACCTGGTATATCCATCTCTCTCTAGTTTACATTTTATAACCTGTTCAGAAGTAGTCTGTTTACCTTAGGGGTTTCCATCACTTTGCTTTATTTACTCCATTATTTTAAAGACAAAACAAATGTTTTACATATGTATTAAGCACATTTATCTCTTTTATAAGGCATTTACAAACTATGAATAATGTGTTTCCTGTTTTCAAAGGCACACATAGAAGAAAGTCTGAAAGCATTGGAAAGGGTGACCTGCGAGCACATTGTGTCCAGAGATGGGGGCTGAGGGTGGGGTGCAGCTAGGAGGGGATGGAGATGGATGGGTGGGATAATTTATAGTGAAAGATGCGCCTAGGAATGTGAACTGGATAGCCTTATGGAATGGATTTACCATATGTTTAAAAAATGTGGATCTTACTGTATAGGTGAGTAACTTGCTTTGATAGTTATTACCTCTAGCAGCAGGAGGGATAAATGTGAAGGGGCTAGCAGGTTAATTAACAGATTCTTGAAAAGTTTAACCAAGAGATTATGAATACTTGAGAATGGAGAGGAGGAAACAAATTTGAGAGAAATTTATTTAATGGATGAAATTTTTGGGATTTGATGATCAGTAAAAGAAGAATTGGATCGTTTGGGAGTTTATCCTGGACACATGATGATGTCATCAACTACAACAGGTAAAATGGGAACTCTGGGATGAGGGTGGCACATTCATGTGAAAATCATCAAAAAGTACATTCATTATCATACCTCATATAGAAGTTTTAAGTACTACAAGTCAGAAGCAATGGGGCTTAACAACCTTATCCAAGTTGCAGTTAACACTGAACCACTTCCTCCATCGTATTTCACTTCTTCATCTAGATGAGCAGTTTAAAAATCTTGAAACTCTGTCTGCCTCATGGATAGAAATTTGAGTCAGGTCCTGCAAGAGTAATTAACCTATACAGCAGCTTTTACTGACAAAATGCAAATAATCTTTATCTTGTCTATTATTGGATAGAATTTGTTCAACTTTTAGTATTTATGCCCGTTAAATCACATTGAGAGCGTTATTCTAAAAGTTGTTTCTAAGTTTAATACATGGAGGTTTTATATAGGCAGCCAAATAGTCTACACTGTGTTCTGAAATAATTATGAAGTGAGACTTGACATTCATGTGAGATCATCCATTTTACAGTTACCTTGAGCTTCCCCTGCAGGCCTTCTCTCGGGGAGGAGACAATATTGAGATTCCATCATCTTTTAACAATTTGGGAAGTGCATAAAATTGATTTTATTTCATTAGCTAAGCAAGTTAATGGTTATTTTATCACATATCAAAAAACTCCTGCAGCACAGTAGATCAGATATATTACTTCATGTTTAACTTGCTTGCATTAATTTAGTGTTGCTAATTTTTACATTTAATTGAAAACTTTCAAAAATTGAAAACTTTCAAAATGTCTCTATCAAAGTAGTCATTATCTAGAATTTTCTTGAGCTAAATAAAAGAATAATGAAAGTTCATTTTGACTATTGCATTTAATATTAATTTTCTTGCTTGTCATGGAATTCTCATTTCTAACCATGTAGCTGAAAGGAGAACTTTGTTCATGCATGTAAACCAATGCAAAGTTGCTCATGCAAATAAATGTTTTTGAAATGGCTAGTATATTATTCTGACTGATTTGAATGCTATTTTGGATTTTTTTCCTGTTTTGTTTCATTAATGCCCTGGGTTTCAAGTAGATTAGCAACAGTCAAATACATTTAAAGATTTTTTTTCCCCTTGACTCAAAATTAACCAGTTCACTGAAAAATTCTTATTTGATAGATAATTCTAAGGTAATTCAAGTAGCATGTAGAAATTCAAGTCAAGTTTCAGAATTCATAAAATGTCTATGCACTCATTTGAATCTTTGCCAAAAAAATGCTGTAAAAGATGATCTTCATGTTCGGTTACTTTTCTACTTTGTTATTGTTACTGGGAACAGAGATAAGGTTTTTTTTTTTTTTTTTTTTTTTTTTAAGAAAGAGACTAACCAAGATGTTTTGAAAGAGAGCTCTATCTTTTTATGATTGTTCACTTTATTTCTATAGCAACAGGATGCTGGAGTTTGTTTTTCAAATATATTTGGTTACAGGTATTAATACTATTCAGAGCTAGTACCAAACTGCTAGTACCATGAACACCTGTTCTGATCTTTAATGATAATAACTTTCTATTTCTACTCCACTAATAGGAAAATATCAAATTATAAATAAGTAGAGGAAAATATGGTAAATAAATCTTGCTTCTGGTTCAAAGGTGAATGACTACATGATCAAAACCAATGATTCATCTTTTTCTATTATCATTTTCCTAAGAATTATATATTTTAATATTATAAACTTGTTCAACATTGACAACTATTTCCAATATCATAGAATATAATGAGAAGATACCGGACTAAAAGTCTATGGTTTGGCTTTTAAGGAACTTCCACTTTATTTGGTTGCTGTTATCATATTCAAATCAGAATATCAAAGAACTGTTTCTGAAAAATAAATTTAACATAGTTTTCATTATCTTTCTGGAAGAAGTATTAGATTTTTTAACATAACTGATTAATAAATTCCATTACAGATGCCAATAAATATTTGCCCTTTAGTGCCATCATTTACGCTTACAGTTGGGACCGAATTTAAAAAAAACAAAATACTGTGCTTAAAAAAACAAAAGGTAAAAGAAGACTCATCTTTAGCATTTTCCCCCTAAGAAACCCCTTGTACATTTTTATAAACTTGGGTTATAGCTAATATTGATTATTTTAAAAGCTAATTTATGAGCAAGAATAAGTCTGAAGCTTGTATATAACAAAATAACTTTTTAAGATTTTATATTCTCAATTATTCAATTAACTATATAACAGTATTGGTCCTCTTTTTTAAGATGAGAGAGCAGGGGTTTCTCTTTTTATTCAAAACTTGTCCAACTAGTTTGAGAAATACCAATACCAGAGACTGGTTATAATAATTGGGTATGGGTTTTATTTGTTTTTGATTTTACGTTTCCATGAATATAAACTTCTAAAAGTAGATTTTTCTTACCTAGTTCATTTAGGTCCCAGATATATAGTCAGTAATATGTGTGTGGAATGTACTAGTACATTCTTTAATAGTAGTTAAATAATTAAAGGTAATGAAAATACTTTGTGGCACCAAACACTGCTTTATAAATGAGTCATTTCCTATATTTTCCTCATGGGCTCTACCAGCTCCTTCTCCCCCCTCCCCTCCTCCCCCCCTCTTCCCCTCTACCCTCTCTAAAATTCTACTCTGGGCTGGAGACACTTGGGTACAGGGGTTCTTAATAACATTTCACCTCTTGAATTTTCCTCTACTGTTTACACTATTGAATCATAATTTGATGAATTAGGTGAAACTAATGGCAAAGATATCAAAGAGCAGTTAAAATAGTCACCTCTATAACAGTTGATTCTAATATTTGTAGTAATTAAAAGAAATAGTCACAGAAAAGAAATTCGACTTTTCACCAAAATATGTTATTTAATTTCTGGTTAAGCCTTACACAAAGAGAACTAAATGCAAACCAACTGCTTATAATGAATAAATCTCTGTACATTAGCATGAAAGTTTTGAATATGAACAAACAAGGAAAAAGGAGAAGTTGCTGCAGGACCCAAGTTGGAGTCACATGGTTTCAAAGTTTGTGGAAAGTTTTTTCCCTTTTTTTTTTTTTGTTTGTGTGTATGTGTGTTCTGTATATGTGTCAAGATTTCAGATGTAAGTTCTTCAAAGCTGTCAGACTACATCTCTTCTGTTGGTTTGGAGCTGATTTTCGACCTTCTTTAACAGGTAAGATTTAAAACAATTTAAAGAAATTATAGACTGACTTTTTTTTATTCAGAATTCAAATGGATGTGTTGCTGTGGTTTCATTGCTAAGAATTCTCCTTTATCTGCCTTTCACTTTCTTTTTAACACTAATTGATTGGGACAGTTAAAAGTTTTACTACCTGTATAAAAAATGATCTTCCTTATTAATGAAGATTAATTATGTTTGATTGGGGAGACTGTTTTATTTTTGACTTTTTTAAGGGAACTGAATATACACTACCTTGTCAAAAGCCTCGGTAATATTTACACTTGTTAACTAAAGATAGATAGAAATTGCTAGATGTGTCCATGAAAGCAGGTATTCCTGCTGAAATACCCCAAGAGGGAAGGGAATGGGAGAGTATTCCCCAAATTTTTCTACTTTTAAAATTATATAGTATATATTTTTTCTAAACCCCAGTGAGTCATACCACTCTCATGGAACTCCTCTGTTACTCATTGCCACAGCTGCCACAAGGCTTCCTGAAACCTCAGCATGCCACCTCCAGCTGTCCTCCCGGGAGCCTCCTGGGAGGCTTAAGTTCTTCCTTCAATACTTGCATGAAATTAACAAAAATGATTTTCCTGGTTGTACATTTCTTCACTTATGTTCTTGGAATCATCACATATATTTCATGGATTTGTGTTCTGGTGCTTTATCTAAATTTAAGAAACTCATGGGATAAATATTGTTTTCTTTAATATTTTTCCCTTCTTTACCTATCTTGAAATGATGTAGTGTTGCATGGATAACACATGTTCAAAGCATTATTACTAAATGAATGGTATTAAGTGTTTCCATTTGTAAAAAATAATTGTTTACTGTACAAAAGTTCTCTGATGTTATAAATTCTATTAATTTCTTGATTCTGATGGTATAATATGTACCATGATCCATGTATGGTTTGTAACAAAAATATCTTCTGTCTTCTACAGAAGAAGTTATTTTTCCCTTAAAAATAACCCACAAAACTAATTGGTAAATACTGAAGTGTGATCATTAGCAACCACAATAAGCAAATCTACTCTCTCTTTGTCATAGAGATAGAGATAGATGGGTTTTGAATGTTTGCACGTTTGTGCCGACATTTATTTGGTTAGAGTCTGATGAGTCATCAAAAAGTCATATTTCATTAATATATGTGCCTCCTGATTGGGAAGAAATTCTAAAATATTCTTTGCTAAAACATTCATTCCTTCTTTAAAATAAGGCCTTTATTTGTGTAATCGTAGTTACTTCAAAGTACATGAAATTTATCTTTATGGTTATAAAACAAAATATAGGAGCTAATTTGTGTTAAAAACAGCAATCTCAATTAAAAATAGATATGGTTAAAATGGGATGTTATTAGAACATGTAAGAACTTTAGAGCCCACGATTGGAACCATTTTAAAGAAAAGCACTGACAATTCAAATTGTTTAATATAAAGTCTTGGTTTCTGTTTGACCTCACAGATGAGGCCTGCTCCTAGGAAAGATAAAAGATACCTTCTACCTGGGCCATGAGAAGGATAGGAGTAGAGGTAGATTGGGCCTCCCTGACGGCACAAGGAGTTGAGCACAGCACTGTGAAGCTATCTGCAGTCTCTGCAGCATGAGTTTGATTGAGTTAGCCCGCTGCTCCTATTGGCAGTGTATTTCAGTCAGTCTGCCTATTCTGGTTCCCCACTCTGTCTCTGGTGAATCCTCTCACACACCCCCTCCCCCCATCCCGCACCTCTGGCCTGTCTCCTAGTTCTTGTATGCATAAATAAATAAATCTTAAAAAAAAAAGAGATTAATATCTATGCTTTGCAGTTTGTCTGTTCTTAGACTCTTATCAGAAATTTGACAAAGAGTGTCTCCCTATTGGCCGAAGGGGTTAAGACACAACCTCTGAAGCTATCCACAGCCACTGCAGAACGAGTTCAATCCCCAGTGAGGGAGCTGACCCATCTGGCACAGCAGACCTCCCCTGTCTTGCCTGCTGCTCCCCTCAGCAGTGTATTTCAGTTAGTTTGCCTGTTTTTCTCTCTGCTCTGTCTCTGGTGACTCCTCTCACCCCCCATACCTCTAGCCTGTACCCCAGTTCTTGTATACATAAATAAAGAAATCTTTAAAAAATAGATATGATCCATTTGCCTGGGAGATATAACATATTTATTAGAAAACATGCAGATAGAAGTTTTGGGAAGGGAAAATGAGGAAGAAAGTTTTATGATTTCAGAGTGCTTATCTAAGTGTAGTAGTTACTGGGCCACTACAAATTTGACTCTGAGCTTCTTTCTGAAACTGAAAACAGTGAAATGGCTATTCCAGGTTGTCAGAATGGGGGCACAAAATGCTGCAGGATTGTGGAGGAGCAACATCTTGTAAGTAGAACTACTTGTAATAAAGTAGAACTAGTTGTAAGTTGTTCTACTTTATTTCTCATCTTTATTCCTATTATTTTGCTTGTTTCTTTGCAATGGCTACGCCTCTACTAAAATGGTGAATAAAAGTAGAAAGTATAGACATTCTTGCTCTGTTCCTGATCTTAGGAAGAAAGTGTTCAATATTTCATCATTAAGTATATTGCTGTAGACTCCTTTTAAATGTCCTTCATTAGGTTTAGAAAATTTCCTTCCATCCTAGTTTGCTTGGTAGTTTTTAAAAATTATAAATGGACTTTTTGGGTCAAATGATTTTTCTGTGTCTATTAAAATGATGGTACAGTTTTCAATTTTATTTTATTCATGTTATGGATTGCATTGATTCTCAAATGTTAAATCAACTTTGATTAACTGCAATTATCCCTATCCTGGGTTCAGTTTGCTAAATTTGTTAAGTATATTTGAACCTATTTTCATGAAAGATAGGGGTCTATAATTTTCTTTTGTAATAGCTAATATAGAGTAAGTTGGGAATATCTCTTCTCCTATGTATTCAACAGGGTTTGGATTAAATGGGTTTAAAATTCACCAGTCACATCATTTGAACATGGAGTTTTCTTTGTAGGAAGGACTTCTTAATTTTTTTTTTAAGTAATTATAAGTCTATTTTGATTTTCTTTCATTTTGTGGCAATTTTAGTGGATGTGTTTTTGAAAGAAGTTTTCTATTTCATTTAGATGTTCATATTATCTTTACAGGATCTGTATCAACAACCTATTTCTCATTGCTGTTGATTTGTGTTTTTTCTTTTTCTTTCCAAAAACACTGTCTTTGGCTTTAATTTCTCCTATTTCTAAATTGCTTTTAAATATCTATTAATTTCTGCTCTTAACTAGTTCCTTCTTCCTATTTGTATTAGACTTACTTTTCTTTTTTAATTCATAACGTGAAAGCTTAGTTACTTATTTTAAAATGTTTTTCTTTGTAAGGTAAATATTTAAAGCTACAAATTACTCCAAACATGTTCTTAGCCACATCTTAAAATTTTTATGTATTTTTATTCTGACTCAAAATCTAATTTTCCTTTGATCAATAGTTCATTTAGTAGTGAGATATTTAGTTTTCAAATAAGGATTCTCCAATTATCTTTTTGATTTTTAATTTTATTTTGTATAAAAAAATTATTTCCTTTGGAACTCTAGGCCTTTCAAATCTTTTTAAAACTTATTTTACTCTCTGTATAGTCCATTTTATTTAATGGACTATGTGCACCTGAAGAGAATGTACAACCTGCAATTGTGCCATCAATATCAATCAGGGAATGATCATTTATATACTTAACATTTTGCCTACTTGCTTTATCAATTTGTAGGACAAGAGTATCAAAATCTTTACATGGAGTTGTAGCATTGACTATCTCCTTTTACTCAATGCACTTTTAAACTATATGTGGCAATGTTTTCTATTTCTTTGTTACTTCTTTCTTTTCTTTTGGAATTTTGAATATTTTTTGGGAACTGATTTTAATTTGTCTATTGGGCTTTTGTATACTGCTTATTTATATTTCTTTTAAGTGGTTATTGTAGGGATGTATTTTAACTTTCTGAATCTATGCAGAAATTTTATAACCATGTAAGATTATGTAGCACCCCTACTACTGTATATTTCCATAATATAAAATACTAAATTCTTTGATCTTTCTCAACACGAAGAGATGATTAAAGAGTGGAAGGAAATGCTAAATAAGCTGGCAGACTCAGGAAAGTACTGGAGCTTAAAAGAAGAGAAAACATTACACCAATGAATGCTACCTATAAGTAGTAGAATTCAGGATACTTTTGATCAAGCAGTTATGGTCCTGAGCAAAAGATAAACAAAATGAAATGAATAATAATGCAAATTTTAAAAATTGGACACAAATTGAATTCTGGAAAGTAAAACAGTAATAATATCTATGTGATTAATATTCCTGAAGACAAGATTTAAATATATATATATGTATGATATTCAACTACATAAGACACCACTCTTTTTTTTTTTTTTTTGCATTATTTACCTTGACTTACAACACTGTATAGTTTCATACCTCTTCAGATGTATGTCACTTCACCACACCCACCACCATAGTCTTCCACCTTAGACCACTGGGAACTCAATTTTCTCCCCTATTCTGGTATCCTCAATTCTACAGTCAGATTTCAAGGGTTTGTTCTGGTTTGGTTTTGTCTGTTCCTTTGTTTTGCTTCTCTATATTCCACATTTGAGTGAAATCATCCAGTATTTGTCTTCTTCTTATTTTATGTAGCATAACCCTCTCCAGTTACATCCATGTTGTTACAAATGGCAACATTTCATCTTTTTTTATAACTTTACAGTGGCAAAACCTAGCTGGTGGAATCAACCGTATTTGCATTGTGTGTGTGTGTGTGTGTTTATTACATCTTCTTAATCCTTGGACATTTAGGCTGTTCCCATAATTGCCTATTGTAAATAGTGCTGTGATGAATGCAAGAGTGCACATATTCCTTCAAATTAGTGTTTTCCATTTTTGGGTTGATACCAAAGAGTGGAACTACTGGATTGTGTGGTAGATCTATTTTTTTTTAGGTTAAAATTATTTTTTCTATTGTGTATTCTTGTTTTATAAATTATTTTATTTTATATAATTCTTATATCATTTCATTTTTGCATAATACATGCATTTTCATTTTGGTTATATTTCCCATACAATTCCCACCTACCTCTTCTGATCTGTTTTTAATATTTTGAGAAAATATTAATGCTGTTTTCCACAGGGGCGGACCAGTCTGAATTCCCACCAGTAGTTTAGGAGGATTTTTTTTCCTGCATTCTCACCAACACTTGTTTCTGATATTTTTATAGGGGTCTTTCTCATAGGTGTGAAGTGGTATCTCACTGTAGATTTAATTTGCATTTCCCAGGTGATAAATGATTATGATCATTTTTTTTTCAGATGCCTATTACGCATCTGCACAAGATACTAAAGAGATTTTTTTTTTAAGATTTATTTATTTTATACAAGCACTGGGGTACGGGCCAGAGGCGCGGGAGGGTGAGAAAATTCACCAGAGCCAGAGCGGGGAGCAGAACAGGCAGGAGAGGTCTGCGCGCCATGTGGGACCCTCCTCCGTTGGCCAGGGAGCAGCCAGGGATCGAACTGGTGCCGCAGAGGCTGTGGGCAGCTTCGCAACCCAGCGCTCAACCGCTGTGCCACCGGGGAGGCCCGATACTAAAGAGATTTTAAATGCACTTGAATATTGAAGGTAAAATGACAATGTCTATCACTTGCAAGCTAGCGCTTGCTAGCCATGGATCTGGTCAAGTTACTGAATTCTCTGTGCCTCATTTTCTCCTTCTTTAAATAGGGAATAATAGCAGTACTTATATTGAAAGGTTTAGAAGCCAATTAGTTAATATAAGTAAAATACGTAGTATCTGAAGAAAAGTAGTACTTTGATAGGCAAACTCTTCTTCTCCACTTTCTCTTCCTACTTTTTACCTTCTCATTTTATAAATTATTACTATTAATATTTAACAGGCTTCTAGAAGTTTAGGCCAAGTAAAGACATAAGCTATAAAAAGAAAGGAAGAAAGAAAACGGTCATTATTTGCCTCTAAATTGAGTTACTTGGAAAAATCAAGAAAAAAATTTGTGCCAGATTGCCACATATAAGTGAATACACAAAATCAGTAATGATCATATGTAACACTCAGTCATCTAGAAAAATAATTAAAATGTTATCAAAATAAATTATTGAGTTTATAGAAAATTTCAAACAAAATGAATCATGTTATGTAGAAAATTGAAAACCGTTAAAAACATTTTACAAAGACTTGAAAATAATATTTAGCTTACTCATAGATAGGAATACTAAAAATGTTAATTTTTTTGAGATTTATTTATTTATGCATACAAGAGCTGGTGTATAGGCCAGAGGTGTGGGGGAGGGGGGGTGAGAGGATTCACCAGAGACAGAGTGGGGAACGGAACAAGCGGATTGACTGAAATACACTGCTGAGGGGAGCAGAGGACGAGCAGGAGAGGTCTGCTGTTCCATGTGTGCAGCTCCCTGGACGGGGCTCAAACTCGTGCTGCAGTGGCAGCGGATAGCTTCATATGTTGTGCCTTAACCCCTTGCGCCACCAGGAAGGCCATAAAAATGTTAATTTTTCCAGGTTGTTGTATACATTCAATTTAGAATCAGTTAAAATTCCAGCAGATATTTTTGGACAATGGGAAAATCTGACCTAAAATTCATATGAAACAATGAGCACACTTGAAGTCTAGATGATTTTGAAAAGCTGGAGCAAGTATTCAGAGTTATGCTCCACTTTGAAAAGCTATACCAACAAAAGGTACAATTTTCTATGGAAGTCAATGAAAAATCTTGTGGTGAAGAAAAGAAAACCATGCTAGTGCACGTTGATTTGTGTAGCAGAAGCAACACAAATCTTGAGGGATTGTATTTGATGATACATGGAAAATTGGCACACTGATTGGGTAAAAACATTAAATTTCACTTCACTTTGTGTGTAAAGGTGAGCTGCAGGTGAATTAAAATCCTAAATGTATAAGTTAAAATTATAAAAATAACAGGAAGTGAGGGGGAAATCTTTGAGAAGTTAGAGTAGGAATAATAAAAAGGGGACCATAGTAAAAAGTCTAAGTGGGAAAACAGATGGATTTTATTATATCAAAAATAAAGATTTTCCATGCTATGAGGAACATCAAAGACAAAATAAATGATGAAGTAATTGAAGATATTTGCAGTGTCCATTGTCAGCAAGCAAACAATCAATAGCTGGAATACTATAAATTAGAGAGAAAAGTACAATAAATCCAATAGAAATTGGGCAAAGTGTTTATGTGGACATTTTGCGGAAGGAGAAAGCTGAATGGTTAATAAATCTGTAACAAGATGTTTAACACCCTAGTAAATGGCAAAGTAAAAAGGCAAAGTAAAACAACAGCGATTTATGATTTTAAGCCTACATTTCAGCTTAGAAAACTGACTAATATTAGGTGCTGATGAAGACATGAGTAATTGTCATGCCGTTCTGGGCAGCAATCTGACAATGTCTAAATAATATGAAGAATGAACCTAGTTTTATGAACCAGGAAGTCTATTTTTTTTTTTTTTTGTGGGACCCTCGCCAGTGGCTGGGGATCAAACTGGCACTGCCGAGGCTGCCGGGAGCCTCGCAATCCAGCGCTCAACCACTGTGCCACCAGGGGAGGCCAGGAAGTCTATTCTTGGTTATATATCTAGGGAAAAATTTGTGTAAATCAACGAAGAGATGTTTACAGAAACATTTATTGACTTATAGTGACTTTTATCTTACTTGTAAGAGATATGGATTACTTATAAGCAATCTATATCTCTTATAAGTTAGAGAAATAGAGAAATAAAACCTGCAACACATGTGTAGACTTTGTGCAGCAGCCATAGATAACAAACAATGATTAAATGTAGCAATGGATAAATCTCAAATTATTGCTGAGCATAAACTAGTAAGAAACATGATGAGGCATTTCATGGTGTTATTTATTGCAGGTCAAAATAAGCATAGTGTAAAGCACTACATACACATACACACATACGCACACATGGAGAATTTATTGAGAGTACATGTAAAATAAACATAGGAGAGTAGGAGTCTTTGGAAAGAGTTATGATAATAAAGGAGAAAAGGTAGAAACTATTAAAATACAAAAAGAGAGCCCTCATGTGAACAAAGATTTAGCAAAGAAATAAAGGAATATTATCTTCCAGGTCTGTGCACCTGAATCTGTAAAGAAGCACAAATAAAAACATAGCAAAATAGAAAACCTAAAAACACAGTAAAGAAGAACTTTCTCTCTTTTTTTTTTTTTTCCTAATTAGGTCTATTGTGGTAATGTTGGTTTACAGCACTGTATTTGTTTCAGGGCTTATAGATCCTCTACAAATGTATGTTTTCATACCATGGCCACTACTGAAGTCCCAATAATCTTCCACTATGTTCTGCTTGTCTCCCTGCCTCCCGAGCCCCTACCTTACTCCACTCATATTCTGGTTGCCTCAGTTTTGCAGTCAGATGCCAAGGGTTTTTTATTGGTTAGATTTTGTCTGACCCTCTGTTTTCTTTCTCTATAGTCCATATGTTGGTGAGACCATCGGTATTTGTATTCTCCTGACTATTTTGCTTAACATTAACCTATTTCCATCCATATTGTTGCAAATGGCAACATTTCATCTTTTAAATAACCGAGTCCTCTGTCCTTGTGCATTTAGCTTCTTTCCAAACTTTGCTATTGTAAATAGGGATGCAAAGAATATACGAGTGTATATATCCCTTCAAATTAGTGTTTTTGCATTCTTTGTGTAGATACCTATGAGGGAATTGCTGGGTCACATGGTAGATCTATTATTAACATTTGGGGAAACGTTCATACTGTTTTTCATAGGGCTGCAATTCCCACCAATAGCTTTCAGGGATTCCTTTTTGTTCATACCTTCACTAACACTTCTTATTTCTGGACTTTTTGATAAAGGCCATTCTCACAGGTGTGAGATGGTATCTCATTGCAGTTTTGATTTGCATTTCCCTGTTGATAAGTGATGATAAGCATTTCTTTTTTTAATATTTTATTTTATATAATTCTTACATCATTTTTCATCTTTGCACAATGTGTGCATTTTCATTATGGTTATATTCCCCATACAATTGCACCCCCCCCTTATCATGTGCCCTTTGCTATCTGTATGTCTTCATTGGAGAACTGCTTATTTAGTTTTTCTTTACATTTTTTGATTGGTTTATAAATTTTGTCGGATTGTCTGAGTTCTTTGTAGATCTTGTATATGAGCTCCTTATCAAATGTATGCTATGAAAATATTATCTCCTATTCAGTAGGGTGTCTTTTTGCTTTACTGACAGTCTCTTTCACTGTACAGAAGCTTTTTAGTTTGATTTGTTCCCATTTGTTTATATTTGCTTTGGTTTTTATTGCCTTTGGAGAATAAGCTCCAATACATCTCTAAAGTCAGTGTCATGGGGTGTTTTAATTCCTGCAATATACTTTATAGTTTTACATCTTATATCCATGTCTTTAATCCATTTTGAGTTATTATTTGTTTAATTTGTGAGATGGTGATCTAGTTTTATTCTTTTGTATGTGGCTAGCTAGTTTTCCCAACACCACTGTGGAAGATACTCTCCTTTCTCCAGTGTAAACTTTTCTTTTAAATATAATCGTTTTTTTAAGGATTTATTTATTTATTTATGCATACAAGAACTGGGGTACAGGCCAGAGGTGCTGGGGGTGAGAGGGATTCACCAGAGACAGAGTGGGGAACAGAATAGGCAGACTGACTGAAACACAGTGTTGAGGGGTGCAGCGGGTGAGCCAGGAGAGGTTTACTGTGCCAATGTGAGTAGCTCCCTGGCTAGCCAGGGATTGACTTGTGTTGCAGAGGCTGTGGAGGCTGTGGATAGCTTCACAGTGCTGTGTTTAACTCCTTGCGCCACTAGGGAGGCCCTCTGAGGTGTAAACTTTTAGTTCCTTTGTCATAGATTTACTGTTTATAGATGTGCAGGTTATTTCTGGGCTTTCAATTCTATTCCATTGGTTGGTGTAACTGTTTTGTACTAGCACCATATTATTTTGATTACTATAGCTTTGTCATGTAGTTTGAAGTCTGGGAATATGATATCAGCACTCTATCTCTTTTTTGTCAAGATTGTTTTGGATATTCAGGATCTCTTGTAATTCCATGTGAATTTCAGTATGGTTTGTTCTGTTTTTTTAAGAATGCCATGTAACTTCAGTAGGGATTGGATTGAATCTGTGTATTAATTTGGGTAGGATGGCCACCTTAACAATGTTAATTCTTCCAATCTGTGAACAGGGGATATCTTTCCACTTTGTTCTATCTTTTCTGTCTTTCCTTTTTTTTTTTTTTTAAAGATTTATTTATTTATGCATACAAAAACTGAGGTGTAAGCCAGAGGTATGGGGGGTGAGAAGATTCACCAGAGACAGAGTGGGGAACAGAACAGGTGGATCCACTGAAATACACTGCTGAGGGGAGCAGCGGGTAAGTCAGGAGAGGTCTGCTGTGCCATGTGGGTTAGCTCCCTGGCTGGCTGGGATTGAACTCATGCTTCAGAGGCTGCAGAGGCTGTGGATAGCCTCAGAGCACTGTGCTTGACCACTTGCACCACCAGGGAGGCCATCTTCTATTTGTTTTAACAGTGTCTTATAGTTTTCATTGTACAGATCCTTAATCTCCTTTAAGTTTACTCCTAGGTATTTAATTCTTTTTGATGCAATTATGTGTGTTGTTTGCTTGATTTTTTTTCTCTTCTGTTTACCACAGAAATACAACTTCTCTCACTCTTTATCACAGAAATACAACTGATTTTTACAAATTGATTTTTATACTCTACTGCTTTACTAACTTTATTTATTATTTCAATAGTTTTTTAGTGGAGTTGTTAGGGTTTTCTTTGTATATTGTCATGTCATTTGTAAATAGTTATAGTTTTACTTATTTTTTCCCAATTTGGATTACTTTTATTGTTTACTCTTGCTTGATTGCTTTAAATGAAATTTTTAGAACAATGTTGAATAGCAGTGGTGAAAGTGATCATACTTTTCTATATCAACTCTTAGAGAAAGAGCTTTCAGTATTTCACCATAGAGTATGATGTTGGCTATGGTTTTGTTATAATATACCTTCATTATATTGAGAAATATTCCATATGTTTTTTGTTTTTGAAATTTTTTTATCATAAAATATTTTGAATCTTAACAAATGTTTTCCCTACATCTGTTGATAAAATCATATGATTTTAATCTTTCTTTTTGTTGATGTGATGAATTATATTGATTGATTTTCAGATGTTAAACCATCCCTGTGACCCTGGAATACATCCCACTTGATCATGATATATGATCCTTTTGATGTATTGTTGAATTCAGTTTGCTAAGATTTTGTTGAGGATTTTTAGATCTGCGTTCATCAGAAAAATAGATCTGTAATTTTCTTTTTTGTGTGTGATGTCTTTGGTAGGTTTTGGTATCAGAGTGATATTGACCTCATAAAATGTGTTTGGAAATCTTCTCTCTATATTTTTGGAAGCGTTTGAGAAGGATAGATATTAACTCACCTTTGAAGATTTAGAAGAACTTACTACTATCTGGTCTGGGCTTTTGTTTTTTGGGGAGAATTTGATTGCTTCAATTTTCTTTCTTCTTATTGGGCTTTCAGGTTTTTGTCTCCTTACAGATTCAGTCTTAGAGGGTTCTAGATTTCTAAGAATTCCCCCATGTCATAAAGTTTATTCAGGGGCCTCCCTGGTGGTGCAAGGGCTTAAACAACACATTATGAAGTAATCCACAGCCTCTGCAGCATGAGTTTGATCCCCAGCCAGCCAGGGAGCAATCCACATGGCACAGCAGACCTCTCCTGTCTCACCTGCTGCTCCCCTCAACAGTGTGTTTCAGTCAGTCTGCCTGTTCTGTTCCCCATTTTGTCTCTGGTGAGTCCTTTCACCCCCTGCATCTCGGGCATGTACCCCAGGTCTTGTATGCATAAATAAATAAATCTTTAAAAAAATAAAGGTTATTCAATTTCCTGGCATATAGATCTTGGTGATACTTGTTTATGAATCTCAGCATTTCTGAAATATCTGTTGTCATTTCTTAATCTTTTTATAATATTTTGTCCCTTTTTTAATAATATAATTTTCTTAAGGAATACTGAGTCTACAACTTAGAATAGCACCCTGAGTTCCAGAAGAAAAAGGACGAAAGTCTTCTCTAACAATATACAGGTAATGTTACTGGGCTGCAAGAATATAGGCAAAATCCTGTGGATCCACCCCCAGTCCCCCCCAAAAAAAATAGAAGGGAAAACCTCTACGTTTCTTTGCAGCAACTTTTTTTTTAAGATTTATTTATTTATGCATACAAGAGCTGGGGTACAGGCCAGAGATGTGCAGGGTGAGAGGATTCACCAGAGACAGAGTGGGGAACAGAACAGGCAGATTGACCAAAGTGCACTGCTGAGGGGAGCAGCGGGCAAGACAGGAGAGGTCTGCTGCGCCATGTGGGTTGCTCCCTGGCTGGCTGGGAATTGAACTGGTGCTGCAGAGGCTGCGGATTGCTTCATAGTGCGATGCTTAATCCCTTGCGCCACCAGGGAGGCCCCTCTTTACAACAACTTTTAATATGAGAATATAGTGAAGAAATGTGACAGTATACTTTTGGAAAGAATTTTATGCAAAGCTTAGTTTGAGTATAATTCAAGTAATTCAAAAGACAGACAAACATTTCAGTTACTCGAAACTCCAGGAAATTACTACCAGCTCATTGTAAAGAAACTGTTTGATGAAAACTTCCAGCCAAACAAGAGCTAGAAAGAAAAAACATTTAAATTAGAACTAAGGCTAAATATTGACAGGAACTCTAGAAACAGTATTAAATATAAACATCATACACCTCCACACTGTAGAAGCATTAATAAAACCCAAGAAAAGCTGGCTGGGAACAGGAAGGACTAGGAACAGTCCTTGTAAACAAGACACAAAAGATAATATTTAAAGCTCATTAATCAGATTACAGAGTTAAGTATACAACTATTTAGCAGCAATAAGGAGTTATTCAGTTATGATGGTCTCACCTATGTCTACAGGAGGTATACATGTCATTATTAACTTTTTCTCTTAAAAATAAAAACAATAATATAAAATAATGGTTTATTTAATCACAATTAGAAAGAAGGGTTCATATATATAAGGAACTGTAATATGCAAATTCATTGATCTTTCATTACCAGGAGGCAACAGAAATAATCTAATACTAGGAAATCAAGAAAGAAGCTTAAATATTTCTTTTTGAAAGTTAAAGCAGTGACCACCAGAAGAACTAAAATCAGACTCAGTGAACAAGCATGTGGAAGAAAAGGAAGTTGTGGTTAGACAGCAGAATTTCAAAAACAGTGGTTGCAGAGATGTCTACTTTTCTGGCCTATATAATGGGGATAATAGGAAATTTAACCTTCTCAGTGTCTATGAAGAAATAGTGATTATTTCTTAAGGTGAGTGCTTCTGAGTCTACTTGTAAACAGTAACATCCTCTTTGACAATGGGACTTCTAAGTAACAGAACAGATTCCAGTCCCTGAGCTTTTAGTGCTTCCAAGTAGTGAAACAATTCAATTTTAAGACAGGTATTTGAAGAATAATGATGGTTTCTTTTAGAACAATGGGATGAGATAAAATGAAAAGTCTATAGGAGACAACGAGGTGAATAAATAAAGTTCCTATAATGCTTATGGATTTGGATACACATTCTAGCTCATTAAAGTGTTGCTCAGATTGACTCTTCAACTGTCTAGAACACCAGACCTGTGAGTTTTTATTTTTATTTATTTATTTATTTTTAAAGATTTATTTATTTATACAATAACTGGGTACAGGTCAGAGGCACGGGAGGGTGAGAGGATTCACCAGAGACAGAGCGGGAAGCAGAACAGGCAGATGACGGAAAACACTGCTGAGGGGAGCAGCGGGTGAGACAAGAGAGGTCTGCCATGCCATGTCATTATCTCCCTGGCCAGCCAGGAATTGAACCTGCACTGCAGAGGCTGAGGACAGCTTCACATAGCAACCCTCAACCCGCTGCACCAAGGGGTAGGCCCCTGTGAGTTTTTAATGGTACATTGAATGAACTTGTGAATTAAAATTCCTTTGAGAGAATTATTTTTAATTACTTTGGGATTAAAGTTTCCACATCAAATATAGAATGTATAAACATCATATAGAGTGTCCAGTTAAATATGAATCCCTGACAAAAATAACTTTTTTAGTTTAAGTATGTTCCATGAGATATTTGGAATAAACTTGTATTATAAAAAATTGATTATCTGAAAATCAAACTTCATTGAATGTCCTGTATTTCATTTGCTAACTATGCCAATGCTGCCAGAGGAGACAAAAAAGAAGAAAATCCTCTCTTGGAACCATAGGAAATATTTTCTGAAACTGATCAAAATTTTCACCTGCTTTGGGAATATACCTGCTTATTAATGAGTGAGATTTGTACTACATAAACATGAAGTTGTTCTGTTTAATCTTGGGCACCTCCTGATAACTTCATCTTCTCAGTTGGATAAAGTCACATATATGGTGATAGAAGGGGTCTTTTTTTACAATTTTACAATTTGACTTTGTCCTCTGCAAAATTAATCCAATTATGACTTCAAGTTTCTGCTCTTTGGCCCATTGACTGTGTTTTGTAACCAGTAGAACAAGTGAATCAACCCAGGTTCTCTCTTCTCTTTAAGGAAGTGCTATTTCCATTTTTTTCCTTTTGTCAAGGGGGCATGTGATAATAAGGGAAGGAGCAAAGCTGAGTCAATAATAGAGACAATGATAAAAATACTTGACTAAAATCCTTCTTTGAGAATAAAGTAGTTTTTTGTTGTTGTTTTTCTGGTTGGAAGGGGGATGTTGCTAGTTTTGAAATGATCCTGACATATTTCAACAACTGTCCTCTCCCTTGTAACTTTTTTCTGGCATCTGGTTAGTTGTGATTCCTAATGTTTTATATTTTAAGATTCATGATGTATGATTTGTTTTGAGCTTTTTTAGATAATTAAATCTTTGAGGGAATCAGTTAAGTGAAAAAATTGCTTTCCTTTTCTCCTGTTGTCACTGAAAAAAATATTAATATCTTCTTCACAAGATATTTTAAGGATTAAATTATGTAATATTTATTGAATTGCTTTGTGAATATAAATAAATTGAAGATTGTTCTGCTAGTTGGATAAAAATTTATAAGATTTTGTTCAAATTCTACTGAAGACTAATTCAATCATAATTTTTTTTTAAGATTTAATTTCTTTATACAAGCACTGGTTACAGTCAGAAGCGCGGGAGGGTGAGAGAATTCACCAGAGTCAGAGCGGAGAGAAGAGCAGGCAGAAGGACCGAAGTACACTGCTGAAGGGAGCAGTGGGCGGCAGGAGAGGTCTGCGCGGCATGTGGGACCCTCACCCGGTGGCTGGGGATCGAACCGGCGCTGCAGAGGCTGCGGGCAGCTTCGCAGACCAGCACTCTACCGCTGCGCCACCTGGGAGGCCCTCAATCATAATTCTTATAGGCAGAGTTTTATCACATATTTGTAACCCTAAAATAAATAATTATGAATTCATTTAGCTATTTTCATGATCAGCATTTCTAATGATCATTGTGAATTGCAGTAAAACAGTACTTACTATATTACTTAGGATTGAAAGAAAGGTTTTTTTGTATGTCCGGGACAAACTAATCTGGGATTTAAAATTCAGATTTTTATTTTTACTTTAAGGGAGTAAAAGGGAGTTGGATGGATTCACTGCATATAAACATGTACCCCTGAATAGTTATATATAAATCAAATTTGGTAAGCAAAATGCTATTAATTTAAAATGTCTCCGTCTTCATTATGACTGATATTAATTGTCAGGAGGCTAGTTGACTTGTAGGTACACCAGGGACAGAAATAACTTAGGTACTTGTAAGAGATAAGAAAACTAAAAACTCCACTAAAAGCATTGGTGTATTAGTCCCTTTGTTGGTTCTGGACCAAGATATCATTGAAAGGAACTGCTAAATAAGAAAGAATCTGTATGTGTGAAGAAAGTGAAATAATAACAAGATTCTTAAAGTTAACTTTCTCCAGTTATCTGAAAGTAATTGTATATGTTAACAACTTCCTACTATTATCACATAAATATTTACCAACCATACAGCAATTTCCCAACTCTTCTTCCATAATGTAACTAGGACATTATTTTTAAACAAATACTGGTACGTCATTCCACTGCTCACACTCTTTCCGTTTACAACACTTCCTATGGCAGGGAACTGGAGATTCTGAGAACAGACCCTGCCCATCTTTAGCTTTAAGCCTCCTGTACCGTGGTGACGAGGGTGGGCTGAACTAGCTCAGACACTAGCAGCTGTTCTCAATTTCCTAACAGCTACAGAGAGTCTCACAAATGACGTCTGCTGAACAAATGCGATGGTCAATTCTCAGGCCTTCATCATTTTATCTGGAGGTCCTTCTGCCCACTGCACTCTACTTCAGTCACCCTCACTTTCTCCGTCCTTTCCTTCAGATCTTTATTCTTATGTCACAATCTTCTGAGGTCATCTCTGCAATGGTATCTACACTGCAACTTCCTGCCCCTTCCTACACACCCCTATATATACTCTATTCCCCTTCTTAGGTATACACTTCTCACACTAATATTTTACTTATTTATCTTGCTGAAGGATGTCTAACCCTCTAGAATGAAGCACTGTGAGAACAGGAATTTTTATCTGTTTTATTCTCTGTTCTCTATTTCCTAGAACAGTGCCCAGCCCAATACATAATTTATGGAATGAATTAAAGAAAGAGCAGCATTTGGTTGTTACTAGATATGTCACTAAACAAGGCCATATTCTCTAAGTTTCTCAGAGTATTTCTGTTTTTATTTTTTCCTGCATAGGAGAACTGGGGTGCAGGCCAGAGGTGTGGGGTGTGAGAAGATTCACCAGAGACAGAGTGGGGAGCCCAACAGGTGAATTTACTGAAGTACACTGCTGAGGGGTGCAGCAGGTGAGACAGGAGAGGTCTGCTGTGCCATGTAGGTTAACATCCTGACTGGGGATTGAACTCAGACAGTAGCAGTGACAGTGCTGAGACTTAACCCCTTGGTCACCAGGGAGGTCCCAAAATATTTCTGTTTGAAGTCACAGGGTCACATAGGAAAGTAGACTGGACAGGAGGGTTAAAAATCTCAGGACCTATTAAACATGCCAGTTTTCTGATCGGTTGCTTTAATTTAATATTTGTAAGCATGTTCTCAGGAACAAAATCACTGGATAAGTTCCTGAAGTCTATATTTTCACGATGCATTGTCAAGTTAAGAGACTGAGACGTCTACAATGAAAAATAACTTATTTTTGTTGTTGTTGTTGTATTTTCCTGGAGTGAATTGCATTTATTTTTTGAGTCTTCTCTAGTGATCTGAACCCAAGTCAGTTTTTCTTTCTTTGATTTCCAAAGCAGTGACTGGCCCTACTAGCAGCCTCTCTCTGCCTTCATGCTCAGTATTTTTATCATCTTGCAGTTACCCTCTGCTGTTGATTCTCAACTATTTTGTGCCCACAGCACATGTCCAAGTATTACATATTTGGCTCAATTGCCTAAAATAGACAATAAACTTATTTTAAACCTTGCTATATTGACAGTCTAATCGTTCCTCCAAGGAAACATTGTCACTTCATATCACTCTTTTTACCATTCATATGCATAAAATTCTGTTGTGCTCTATACAACCTCAAGTAACCATTCAGACATAAATCCACATTAAAAATGAATGTATACTCAGTGGTAAAAATAAGCCAGCTTTATACACTGATCAAATTATGTGGCATATAAGTGAAGGGGACAAGCTTCCCTGGTGCTTGGTGTTCAAAGACAACCATTGTTCTAGAATGATACCCAACTCTAGTGACCTTGACTTAATGCAAATTTCTTAAGGGCAAGGATAATTTATATACTTAATTCCTGACAATTCTTAACACAGTTTTTTTTTTTTTTAAGAGAATAGTCCTTTTTTTTTTTTTAAGATTTATTTATTTATTTTATACAAGCACTGGGTACAGTCAGAAGCATGGGAGAGTGAGAGAATCCACCAGAGCCAGAGCGGGGAGCAGAACAGGCAGACTGATGAAATACACTGCTGAGGGGAGCAGCGGGTGTGCCACGAGAGGGTGTGCCATGTGGGACCCTTGCCGGCTGGCCAGGAATCAAACCGGTGCTGCAGAAGCTGCAGACAGCTTCACGGACCAGTGCTCAACCACTGCGCCACTGGCGAGGCCCAGTTAACACAGTTCTTAATGTAGCATAATAATTTACTTTAAAAGAAACAAATTTTGTATTTATTTTCATGACTGATAAAAGGAATGCCCATTTTTCCATCATCAAGGTGAGAAATAAAACATTATAATGACAACTGGACCCTACTTTGCCCTTCCTCATTGAAATATAACCTCTGTCATGAATTTGGTGCTCATCATCCTCACATATGCTTTTACTGTAGCTGGGGATATCCCCAAGCAACACATGGCATTGTATCTCAGGTTTTAAAATATTGTACATAGTGCATGTTGTAAAATGATGTCTTAATATATCCTACAACTCTGTTCTGTTCAATATAATCTTTGAGATTTGCTCATGTTTATAGATATAGTTTTCATTTACCAATTTAATGGTTATATTGTATGAATATACCACATTGGGGACATTTTGGCTGACTTCAAGTCTTTACCAAAACATACAACGCTGTGGTCAATGTCTTCATTTGGTGTCTGTGTACATGTGTGAAAGCTTCTATAGGCATAGAGATTTAGTAGTGAGATTTCTGTGTTTTAGGTTATATGCATCAACTTAATGAGATATGGATAAAATATTTTTTTCACATTTCTTTTAAATCTTTCCATTTATTTATTTATTTAAAAAATAACTTATTTCGCGCTAACATTTCCCACATGTAGATCATAGATCCTCACCCCCCCCCCACTCCCCCACGGCATAAAAATCCTTAGAACAAATATATGTGGAAAGTACTTCGGGTGAAAAATATTCTTTCCTATAAGAATTTATTATGATGGAAATGACTTGATACTACATATGAGCACACAGGAGAACTACTAGTTATTGTGAGAAGTACCACTCTAATGTCTGGATGAAGAATTTGGATTAATATTTAGCTATCGATTTGTTAAAGTCATCCTAACAGGGCCTCCTTGGTGGCAAAAGGGGTTAAGTCTCAGCACTATGAAACTATCTGCCCCTGTCAGGGTGCTGCCCATATGGCACAGCAGACCTCTCTTGACTTGCCCGCTGCTCCCCTCAGCTGTGTATTTCAGTCAGTCTGTCTGTTCTGTTCCCCACTCTGTCTGGATTTTTCCTCAGGACACGTCCTCCACAACTAATTAAAATAATTACAGCCTCATTTTTTTCTTTAAGCAAATATTTACTGAACAATTTCTCCATGGTAGATAGGTTTTTAGTACTAGGGTAGTATAGGAGAAAAACAAAGTCTCTCCATTCATGGGGCTTTCCTTCTAGTAGGGTAAGAGGAAGAAGAGGGCACATCGCACCTCGGGTGGTGGTGGGCACCACGAGGAAAACAGAGCACAGGCTGGTGCTACCTGCCCTGTGAGATTGCTCTTGAGGTGAAACACAGAGTGATGTAGATATCCAGGGACAGTAATTTCCAGAAAAAGTGCAAGAGGGGGCAGCTTTTGTAGTTTTAGGTACAGTGCGAGGGAAGACCTCACGGGCAGTGGGGCATCAACCTGAAGATGTGAGGAGGAAAGATGAGGGAGAAAGCACGTGTGCTCTGCTGTGGAAGCTGGTGGTGCTAAGCCAGGAGACGTGGTTGCAGAATTTAGTGACAGGAGCACCTCCTCTCTGACAATTTTCTCCCTGCATAGGAGGGCATCACACTATGCAGGTGGAGATGAGAGGCTTCCCTAAAGGGAGCAGGGCAAGGGCGGGTGTGGAGGGGCCGGATGGACTTTGAAGTTAGCTAGAACATCTGACTCATTGGACAGGGAGATTTAAAGGATTTAACAGAAAGGGATGATAAGGCCCGAGAAGGACATCAAGATTTGGGAGAATCCCAGGGTCTTATGAATATCAGTGATCAGTAAATTAGTAAGTTACAGTAAGTTACAGAAAGTATAGTTAAGAAGTTGGTGGATGACAGTAAGCTGATCACCTGTGTTCCAAATGCCCCTGAAACAAGATTTAATAAGGTTTGACATAAAATCAGAGAGTCTCTTTTATTTTAAACTAAAGCAAATTTTAATTACCTTCTCTATAGAAATATTACTTTCTCCTCACCAAATATTCATTTTCTCTTTCAGGAAAAGGAATGGGAAGTGTTACTGATTAAGCTATTTTGGAATATATAAAATACATTTTCAATGACTTTTGAATTGCAACTTTAATTGACAGTAGATTTACTAAGTCAGTGGATATTAACTGCTTTCACACATCAGGGGATCACTTTTGCTTTTTTAATATATAAGAATGGAGAGGTAAGGCAAAAATGGACTCTGTCAGCCTGTTGTCATTATTGCTTTTCCAAAGCCAAAATGACACAGAATACTTTTGCACCTGGGAATAATTTTTTATGTGAAATCTAGTTCTGAAATAAACAAGAGGGGTAGTTTGCTTCCATTCTGAAATATTTAGTAAAGGTTAAGTTATCAGTGATTCAAGCCAAGCCATATTATACATGGTTATCCAATTGATAGAAATGGTCTCCATTAAAATTTTTTCTGTGGGTTGCTAATTGCTGTTTTCAGCCTACAATTTCTTGCAGATGATTTGTTTGAAACCATGATTGTGGCTTCTGCTAAATCCTTTGAAATTTAGGCCTTTAATCCTATGTTTTACAAATTGTTTTAAAAGTACTGATCTAATTAAGCAAATTGATGAAAATATCACTTGCCAAGACCAAATTCTTCTTGTCTAATGGACACTCTTTGTTCACATCATAACTTAAACTTGAGGATTCTGATGTGCATAGTCAAGTATGCCTCAATAATCCATTAACATCAGTGTTCAAGAAATTGAACTACATCTAGGTTTCACAGTGCAGGGATGGGCCAGACATTTCAACTTGAAAATGTTGTTTAAAAAGTCGTTTGTCTTTTGAGTCACTGGAGAGCTTTTTGTGTTTATGAACAAAGAGGGTCCAGTGACTTCTATTAATAGTTAAAATTATATACTGAAAATTTGTGACAGGATGCACTTTTTTTTTAAAAAAGATTTATTTATTTATTTATTTATACAAGCACTGGGTACAGTCAGAAGTGTGGGAGGGTGAGAGAATTCACCAGAGCCAGAGCGGGAGCAGAACAGGCAGACTGACTGAAATACACTGCTGAGGGGAGCGGCGGGTGAGACAGGAGAGGTCTGTGCGCCATGTGGGATTTTCGCTGGTGGGCGGCCGGGGATCAAACAGGCTCTGCAGAGGCTGCAGGCAGCTTCACAGCCCAGTGCTCAACTGCTGCGCCACCAGGGGAGGCCCACAGGATGCACTTTTTATCCACTCAGTGTATTTTCATTTAGTTGTATTTGTCATCTCTACAAATTCTATAGAGGTCTTTTTTTATATCTTTCTTTTTGCAACTAAGCTATGATCATGTTTTCCTGTAGATTCTTGAATATAAGAAACACTTATAATAGTTATTTTAATATTGCTATCTGCTAATTCCATCATCTCTGACATTTCTGAGTCTGTTCTTAACTAATTTATTTTTTAGTTATGGATTACATTTCCCTCTTTCTTTTACGCCTGTATTTTTTTCCCCACTTTTTTGAAGTATAGTTGTGTATATTTAAAGTATATAGTGTGATGTTTTGACATGTATACATTGTGGTGGGAATACTTGATATCTACTCTCAGCAACTTTTAAGTTTACAATATATTATTAATAGTAGTCACAGTGCTAGTCTTCAGATTGTGCTCCTCTTATAACTGAATGTACCATTTGGTCAACACCTCCCCATTTCCTCCAACCCCTAGCCTCTATTAACTATCATACTAATCTTTTTACTCCTAACATTTTTAGATTCCATATATAAGCAAGGTTATGAAGTATTTTTCTTTCTGTGTCTGGCTTATTTCACTTAGTGTAATGTCCTCCACTTTCACCCATGTTGACGCATGGCAGGATTTTTCTTTTTTAAGGCTCAATAATATTCCAACATGCTTGTGTATACACACATACAGTTGACATTTGAACAACTGTTCAAAGTTTGAATTGTGTGCATTCACATGAACACAATTTTTTGGTGTGCAAATATTTTCGCTCATTCTATTGTTTTTTTTTTTTTTTTTTTTGTTCATGGTTTCCTTTGCTGTGTAGAAACATTTTACTTTGCTGCAGTCCCACTTGTTAAATTTTGTGTTTTGTTGCTTGTACTTTTGGTGTTAAATTCACTGACAAGAACAATCTCAAAGAGCTTTTATTCTAAGAGTTTTAGGTTTTCAGATTTTATGCTTAATCTTTCATTTATTTTGAGTTGAATTTTGTGTATGGTATAAAAACAATTGTGAAATTTCTTTGTTTTGTAAAAGAATATCCAGTTTTTCCAACACTATTTATTGAAGACTGTATTTTTCCCATTGTGTATTCTTGACACTTTTGTCAATGACTAGTTGACCTGAACTGACTGTGGGCTTATTTCTAAGATCTCCATTCTGTGTTATATGTATTCTATTTTTTCAGGCCAGTACCGTATTTTTTTTTTTAAACTAGAGTTTTGTTATATATTTTGAAATCAGGAAATGTGGTACTATTAAATATATTCTTCTTGGTAAAGACAGCTTTTGCTATTACAGGTATTTTGTGAATCCATGCAAATTTTAAGATTTTTTTTTTCTATTTCTATACAAAATTCTGTTGAAATTCTGTTAGGATGCATTGAATCTATACTTCATTTTAGATTGTGTGAACATTTTAGCAGTATTAATTTTCCCAATCCATGAATGTGGATAGCTTTTCATTTATTAATGTTTTTAATTATTTTCATCAATGCTTTATAGTATTCATTGTATAGAGCTTTCACTTTATTGGTTAAATTTATTCCAAAGTATTTTATTCTATTGGACACTATACTAAATATAACTGTTTTTAATTTCCTGTTCAGGTAGTTCTTTGTTAGTGTATAGAAAAGTGATTTTTTATAAATTGATTCTTTATCATGTTTACTGTTTATTAGCACAGTTTTTTGTGGAGTTTTAAGGAATTTTATATACATAATCATGTCATGATATCATCATCTTGTATATCATTTTATATACAATATCATATCATTATCATATCACCATGTCAACAGAGGTGATGATTTTACTTTTCCTTTTCAATTTGATGTCTTTTATATAGTTTTCATGTCTAATTGCTCTGTCTAGATTCCCAGTGCCATGTTGAATAAAAGTGGTGATGGTGAGCATCCTTATCTTTTCTCTGATCTTAGGGAAAAGCTATCAACTTTTCACTGATGAGTATTTGTAAACTTTTGGGTATGCCTGATAAATTTTAATTGGATGTTAACCATTATTGATCATTGTGAATGATGTTGGATCCCAGGTTTTTTTACATTTATTATTTATTTATTTATTTATTTTAAAGATTTCTTTATTTTTATATAAGAACCAGGGTACAGGCCAGATGCACAGGAGGGTGAGGAGATTCACCAGAGACAGAGTGGGGAGCAGAACAGGCAGACTGATGAAATACACTGCTGAGGGGAGCAGCGGGCGAGACAGGAGAGGTCTGCCTCGCCATATGGGATTCTCACAGGCCGGCTGGGATCAAATCTGCACTGCAGAGACTACAGACAGCTTCACAGTGCAGTGCTCAACTGCCTGCGCCACCAGGGAGGCCCGGTTTTGTTACATTTAAATGATACTGGAATTTCTTCTGGAATGCAGTCACTTGTAACAAGTTGAATTTTTTCATGTCCTATTTTTAAATTTTGGAATTTAAAATTTGGTAGGGAAAATATGGAACAACCTTTTGTCTAGAGTTCCTTCAGTTCCATTACTAAGAAATGTTCTCTGAGAATTTTACCCAGATTTTAAAAATCTTTCTTCTGGCTGGTAGAATTTCAAATTAGTCCCTGTCTCCTACTTCCTACTCATTTGTTGCCCTAGTCATTTATTGCTCAGGTAGTTTCCCCTCATGCATTTGCAGATCAGTATTCAGCTGAACATTTGAGGGGAGTTTATTTAAGTCTATAGAGATGAGGCTTTCTCTCTGTGCAGCTCCCTACTCTCCATGGTGTCACCTTGTGAATTGTAGGCACTGCCAGGTCTTGCACAATGGCTTGTGTCACTTCTCTCAGCAATCACAGTCCTACCCACCTAGTGTCTATTCCCTGAACATTGCTGTTTGATGTGTTTTGGTTGGTTTACTGGCTGTCTAAGGTGGGAGGGCAACTTTGATTCCTATTGCTCAATCATGGTGAAAAATTGAAGTTATATGCTTCACATCTGATTATCTCCTTTACATGTCAAAGTGATGAACTGGGAATTAACTAAATAATTTTTTTACTGAGTACATGCCAACATCCAGAGAAACTGAAGAAGAATCAAAATTTGTGCTTATTTCTCTAAAATGTACTCAAGTGATCTGGGAAAGAATGGAATAAATGTCATAAAAAGATGTGGACATTATATTATAGGAGGAAGGGAGTAGGACTAAGGAGAAGACAAGCATGAGAATATAAAAGAATGAGGAGGGATTGTGGTCTGGTGCAGAAGGTAGGTGTACATGGGAGGTGGTAGCAGTGGTAGGGAGCCAGTCAGAGGCCAAGGCAGGTGAGGACAGGCAAGCGATCTGCAAAGCGAAGTAGGTGGGAAGAGACTTGATTGGAGCCCAGATTAGTATGTTTTTATTTTGTATTATAACATTATGGTCAAGGAAGATACTCACTTTAGTGTTAGTGACTTCTATCTACAGTCATAACAAAAAAATGTTTATATTCTGGAACTCCCTGGTGGCCCAAGGGGTTAAGGCGCAACCTATGAAGCTATCTGCAGCTACTGCAGCATGAGTTTGATGCCCAATCAGGGAACTACCCACATGGTGCAGCAGACTTCTCCTAATTTACCCGTTGTTCCCCTCAGCAGTGTATTTCAGTCAATTTGCCTGTTCTGTTCCCCACTCTGTCTCTGGTGAATTCTCTTAACCCCCCCCCCCCACACACACACCTCTGGTCTATACTTCAGTTCTTGTATACATAAATAAATAAATCTTAAAAAAATGTTTATATTCTCTTTTTTGGAATTTGTGGTAAGCTCAATAAAAAGGCTCCCCAGATATCTCCACACTATAATCTCTGGAACTGTCAATGTTAGTTTACACAGCAAAAGATCCTGTGTAAAATTAAGGATCTTGATTATTTAAAATTAAGGATCTTAAGATGGGGCATTTTTCTGGGGTTATTGTAGTGGATCTGATATACTAACAAGGGGCCTTATAAGAGGGAGGAAAAGGACTAGAATCACTGGAGACATGATGATGGAAACAGAAATTGGAGTAATGCACTTTGAAGATGGGAGAAAGGGCCACATGCCAAGGACTCTGGAGGGCCACTAGGAGCTGAAAAAGGCAAGGGAAGGTATTCTCCCCTCAGAACCGCCAAAGAAAGCTCCCCTGCTGCCACCTTGATGTTAATCAAATGAAGCTGAATTTGAATTGTAGAGAACAAAATTGTTTTTCTTAAACTATTAATTCTTGTTCAATGGTTTTTTTTTTTGTTATAGCAATAATTTTTATAGCAGATAGGAAGCTAATACAGATTATATATTTAATATAACAAATTAAAGTGTTTCTTTTATAAATTTTTCTTACTATCTAAGTGGAAATGGAAGAAGAGAATTGGGTAATGAACAAGTTCAGATGCTTATTGTTTATTTCAGTGATTTATTTGGAGTCTACTTTGAGTTTCTACATAGGATTTTATAGGGCACCAAGAGAGATCAACGATTTACTGATAAATGAGCCCACCTCTTATCTCTGTGAATTTGAACACTATTCAAAACTCAGATACAGTATTATGATATTTTAAAATCAATACTCATCATCACCTGTAAGGTACTTAGACACAGGCAAATATTAATGATATAATTAGGAAATAATAGTTGCTGGCTATTCAGAGGGCTTAACAAGATTATTTATTTAATCATCACAACAACACTGTGGATGGATACTTCTATTTTCTTCACTTTTTTGATGTAGAAAATGAAGGTTAAAAGTTGAGTACCTCATCAATTGCCATCCAAATGGCAAATGCTACAGCTGCAGTTTGCACATAGATTTCCTGCCTCCAGAACCAAATGAAACAGCAACCAAAGAGCCATCTGGTGGCAATGCCGTTTGTCTATAGACTTTACAGACAAGCTTTATGTGATGATAAATAATCTCTTCTTTTCATAAGGGCATTAATTCCATCATGGAAGGGATCTAGTATAATCTTAAATACTTCCCAAAGTCTGTACCATTGATTAAGGCTTCAACATAACCAATTTGGGGGAATGCAAAAATTTAGTCCACAGTATTCTTTTCCTGGACCTCCCAAATGTGTCTTTCTCATATGACAATAGCATTCATTCCATCCCAATAGCCCCAAAATTCTTGTTTCAGCATCAAGTCTAAAGTCTAAAATTCAAAGTATTTTCTAAATCTTATCCAAATTAGATATGGAGGAGACCCAAGTATATTCATCCTGAGGCAAAATTCCTCTCCAACTGTAAAACCAGTGAAACCTGACAAATTCAGTGCTTCCAAATTATAATATGGAGACAGGCATAGGAGAAGCATTGCTAGCTCAAAAAGGAGAAACTGAAAGGAAGGAAGGAAGGGGTGATGGATCTCAAGTAAGTTGAAAACTTAGGTAAATTTCATGAGCTCTTATGGTTCAAGAATTATTCTTTTTAGATTTATGTAGTATTTTCTAGATCTTCTGTAGTGGTGGTGCTGTTTTGGTCTCTTATTCTTCTTGTAAGGGCATAAAATCATAAAGAAAACCCTCATGACATAATCTAGCCATGATCATCTTCCAAAGGTCCCACCTCCAAATATAATATCACTCTATATAGGGGTTTAACATACAAATTGGTGGAGGGAGGGAGACACAATTGTTGTGTCCAGAGAACAAATATCTTGCTTTAAAAAGTATTAAGATATGTTATATATACATAAAGGAATTCTATTCAGCAATCAAAAAAGACAAACTCATGCCATACGCAGCAATGTGGATGGAGCTAGAAGGAATTATGTTAAGTGAAATAAGCCAAAGGGAAAAAGAAAAATATCAGGTGGTTTCACTTACACAAGAATATAGGGGAACCAAATAAGCATCAGTGTAAAAAAAATAATAACAATGCAAAACACAACAAAGCAAAAACAGACAATTATAAATCAGAGATATCCTTCAGGGGAGGAGGAGGGAGAGGGATCAGAGGGAGGGAAAGAGGAGCACAGGGGACTGTGGTGATTGTGCACTGGTGCCTTGGGGAAGGAAATTCTGTGAGGACTCAATCTGAGGGGGTAAGGGGAAGCAAATATTGTTTAAAAATAAAATAAAATTAAATAAAAAAATAAATAAAAATCATTGTGTTATAGTTATATTGAGAAGAAATATGTGCTTCGGCCATAGTTTCTGGTTAATAAATAAATTAATAAGTAAATGAATAAATATAAAACATAATATAGCATTCTTTTCAAAGTTTGTCCTCCTACCTCACTAAATAATTATATAACCATTAGCTAAGCCATTTTTTTCTATTCATAATAGTAACAATAAAAATATAGTTTGAATGTTCCTTTGGGCGAGCTATATTTTCAGGTTTCTTACATTTATTAACTCGTTTAAACAGATAATATTATTACTCTGCTTTATGGAGAAAAGACTGAAGTGTAGAAAGAGGCTAAAAGTAACATACCCCAAATAGCCTAGCCGAGGAGTCCAGCTCCAGCTTCTGCCAGTCTGATTCCAGAGCTAGATCTTTGTTGATTATGCAAACTTAGTAGAAAAAATTGACCAGAGGTCTTTCCTTCTAGAAGTCCCGAATTTAAAATAATTTTTGTGCTTTAGTGCAAAGTAAGCGTGCAGTGTTCAAATATTCCCCAATAGTGCCGAGTGGCAATTCCTCATGTTTTGAGTGATTTTATCATTTGTGAACTACAGCGATCACTCTATTTTTGATATAACCAGGACTTTCACATGTCATTAGCGGAACACTGCATTTTGTGTCAATTGTCCATTATGGCATAATCTCCACCTTGGCTTGTGGAATCATTTTAAAATTTTTTTACAAAGCATTAGTTAAGGAAAGTGCTTTTAAAAATCATGCTCAACAAACCAAGGCATTAAAAAATAATAATTTCCTCAACTTCAGAGAGGTCCAGTATATTAAATACAAGGCTGACAATTAATGCCCATTGTTTAAATAGTGCCGAAATGATTATAGGCTCCCATGAAGGAGAAATTTGAAGTGGCCACATTTGGTACCAGGTGTCTGAGTAAAGGGTGTTATTTATCTTGAGATGTAATTGGGGCCAGCTATGCAATAAAGAGGCTTAAACTTTATGCCTCAGCTATTATCACTGGGCCAGCCCCAACCCCTTTCATCAAACTCTGGCTCCATTACCATTACTAACAATCCTTTTCTCCCTGGGAGTTATCAATAAGATTATAGCTATTGTCAGAATCTGTTAGCCAGAAATTACTGACTCAGCATTTGAAGTTCAACAGCTGCAGGATTATGTCATTCAGCAAGACACTTTACTCTGTGTGTGAGTGAGAATTACAGTAATATGTAAATTTATGTATGTTAAATTATGTACTACGGATTTGTGAGGAATTGTTCAGCTGTTTTGAAGGTAGAAATCACTTTACTGATAGAAACTATGCAATCTGACTGCCATCTCCTGTTAAAAATTGCTGTGTAAAGAAAAGAGCTGGGTAGTTTAAAACCTAGAAGTCATAAATAGCATTGCTATATTAAAAATATATACTGCTTTTCTATTTATGAATATAAGACTTATACACATAAGACACATACAGATTATAAATGCTGGCCAATAATTAGAGATCTAAAACTTTGGATAATTATTAAATCTGAGTGAAATTTTAAAGAAAATAATATGTAGTGTCAATATTTTTTCATTTATTCTCGGTGGCATTTTATCATTTTTAGTATTCTAACATAATATGGAAATACTGAATTATTTATTAAGTATCTGTTTAGAGTATGGAATATATTTGCAATGTTATGTGTTATTTTACTAGATGGGTAATTTAAAATCATTACTTAAACTCTTATGGTTCTGAATTCCTGGTATGGAAAACTCTGCAGCTAAGAGTATTTTAATGACCCTCACTTTAAACTAAGTCTTCACCATCTGTTCTTCCTTTTATTCTAATGCTAAAAGAAATTAATTTAAATGCACCATAAAAGAGCTATTTTATGTTTTTTAAATCCCTGTGTGTAGTTTAACTCTTAGTCTAAATGTACATTAGTGATCTCCAAAAACATCTGGAGGAAAACAGCTGTCTTTCGACTTCTATTTGGAGTATTTCCCAAGGAAGATAACTCATCCTAAAAGTACATGTATAGACACAAATGTCCCCTCTTCTCGTGCCCTTTTTAAATAATGTGATCACTATTAAACTAATTAAGGAAGGGGACTCTTTAATATAGTGCTGCCATAGTTTTATAAATAAATTGAATTTTATATTCTGGTAAACTTTTCTTCCCTTCAATACTTTATAATATGTTAGTCCTTAACAATTTTATTGAGGGCCTCCCCTGGTGGCCCAGGCAGTTGAGCACAGTGCTGTGAAGCTGTCTGCAGCCTCTGCAGTGCGAGTTTGATCCCGGCTGGCCGGTGAGGGTCCCACATGGCGCGGCAGACCTCTCCTGTCTTGCCCGCTGCCCCTCTCAGCAGTGTATTTCAGTCAGTCTGCCTGTTCTGTTCCCCACTCTGTCTCTAGTGAATCCTCTCACCCTCCTACACATCTGGCCTGTACCCCGGTTCTTGTATAAATAAATAAATAAATCTTTAAAAAAAATTTGATTGACTATTTTCTTATTTAGCCAAACCTTATAAAACACCATTTACAGAGAGAATAGAACTGACAGATACTGATTCTCAAAGACAAGCACAGCATTAACTTTCAAATGTTCAGGAAATAACAAGGGAAGCAGGATCCATGCAAATTCACAGCTCAGTTCTTGACAGCCTTTGGGAAGTAGCAGCAAGAGCTAGTAAGGAGAGAGGTTTCCAGGATGGTAATAGCTAGAACTTTTTGGTGCGGTAACTCATGCCAAATGTACTTTTTAGTTTCTTTTTTTTTTTTTCCCTGTTCTATATTATCACAAACTAAGGTAGGCTGTAAATGACATTAAATGTACGACACTATACTTGCACAAACGACATTATGGTAAATTTAACTTTTTTATGATCGCTTTGGGGAGACTAGGCATCTGTACTTGATGCTGTTACCTTGAGAACTCCAGCATGGTGTGCAGAGGTGTCTGCGGGATGCATTCTCTGTCATAGTAAAGACACCTCACACGGCTTGCTGTACCAGGAGCTGTGCCCTCTGTCAGACTTGCTACATGGCACCAACATTGTCTACATTTGCATCTGTGGGTAAAGCAGCTCTGTTTTCAAGTTCTCCAATTACAGGATGACTGCCTGTCTAGGTGTCAGGGCTTGGCACCAATTCTTTCCTACAACATGCCAAGGCATTAAGTGACAGGCATTCCAGGTAATGACTGTGACTTTGGGTACAATTGTGCCACTACCTCTACTTATGTTCTTGTATTTCTCTCTAGAATTCTTGGGAAATAGTCTGGTCTAAAAGAAAGAGACTGTGACTAATAGATCAGGAAAGCTAAGTGACGTCATAATTACAGGAGCTGGAAGAGAAGGCATGGAGGGGTAGAATTGTTTTTCCTGAAGATTACTGAATTCTAGAAGAAAAAGTATCAATTGATGTGACATGTATAAAAATATAGTTTTTAACTGAGCTATTGAATGTCTAAATAGTATTAGTATAAAATGAATAGTAAGGAATATGATGTTGTGTTCAGTAAGTAGAACCATGCATGCTAAGACAAATACAGAAGGGGGAATACAAACAAAAATTTGGAGAAAGAGGGCCCACAACATTTAGGAAAAATAGAAAAATACATAGAGAGTGGTGAGAAAGAACAGGGGTAGAGTCATAAATGAGAAAGACAGGGAGGCCACCATTCCAGCAAGGACTGGTTGAATTTTCTCATATTCAAGTTGAACATTATAACCAATTGTTCACCTGGACTATGGCTTCAGATTATTATCACTCTTAACTAGGACTTTTTGCCTTTTGTCAATTAACTGTGTTTACAGATACTAAGTTGCTTTAAATCCTGAATTTTTATAATAGGCACTGAAACTTCAAATACCTTCAGAATCCAGAAAGGAAGTATAAATGAATTAAAGTCTCTCTGTGAGACAGAACAAAACAAAGAGGAAAAAAAACAACAGCAAAATATATCCAACAGCCAGAAACAAAATAATATTGTCTTTATTTTTACTGAAATGTGACTTACACACTATAGGGGCAGAAAGGGCTCGGTGCAGGTTTTCTGATCCAGCAGATGGTTAAGAAGGGTCTTGGAGCCCTTGGTCGCTTTCTCAGGCTTTTATTGAGATTTGCATGTAGTGTGGCAAACAGGTACACAGCACACAGCGGTGCCTGGGGGGCCAGGAGGCCCCAGGCAAGTCTTCACTCTGAGTTTTTCTGGCTTCTTTCTCTTCTGGCTTTCTTTCCCCCACTCTCTCTCCTGCCTCTCCTGCTTCTTCTTCTCTTGGTGGCTCTATCAATACTCCTCCTATGGCCCACAGAAGTAGCAAAGAGATAGTTTGCAACAATGTAACAACTGCAGGTGCCCCATCAGGCGGGGCAATCCTAATGGTGGGAGGGCAGGAAAACCTGAAAAACTATTTACCCTACATAAACAAACCCAAGCACAGATGCTCACATTGCACCAAAAAAACAAAAACCAAAAAAACAACAACAAAAAAACAAACAGGAAGAAAAAAGTTGCTTTTTGGTTAAGATATGTAATGATGTTAAGATATGTAATGATGTAAGACATTATGGCAGGTCTTGCATTTTTTTATTGTAATATGAATACAGAATTCAACCTTCTTTAATTTGGAGGGATTTAGATTAATCCAATTTTAAAATGAAAAAACTGTTCACAGAGGCAGATATTTATGGCAGCCTTTATAAATAGAATCTTTGATTACTGATTTTTTTCCTGGAATACTCACTATTCTGAGATTGGTGAAAAATTCTGACACTCAGCTTCATCATATTTGTATCTTAATACTGTACTAAAGTTTGGAGTTCCCACTTCTAACTTTTACTCACAGTTTCAACTTTATTGGAGAATGGGAAAGTTAACCTATTGGTTCAATAATCCTAGGTATGAACTTGTTAAAATAAATATATATATGTATGTATATGAACATGTAGCATTTTGTAATACTTCTTGTTTGTTCTTAAGAGCTGGGAAGTTTTTTAGTTCTGCCTGGTAATAGCAATTGGCAAACTGTGTCTCCCTCTAGTGATACAAATCACAGTTCTTAAAAAAAAAATACAGTAAAAATGTAATTCTCTGAATATTCTTTTTTTTTTTTTTTAAGATTTATTTATTTATTTATTTATGCAATTACTGGGTACAGTCAGAAGCGCAGGAGGGTGAGAGAATTCACCAGAGCCAGAGCGGGGAGCAGAGCAGGCAGAGGGACCGAAGCACACTGCTGAGGGGAGCAGCGGGCGGCAGGAGAGGTCTGCGCGCCATGTGGGACCCTCCTCTGGAGGCCGGGGAGTAGCCGGGGATCGAACTGGCGCTGCAGAGGCTGCGGGCAGCTCAACCGCTACGCCACCAGGGAGGCCCTCTCTGAATATTCTTTCATCTGGGAAAAAGCATGTTGTTAAAAATAAAGTAAGCATACTTTAAAGTTTTCCTGGAGTTTGACTGCCATAGAAGGAAATTAGGAGACCATGGTCTTTCATTATGGTTTTGAGGTAGGTGTTTATTCTATATGATTATGGTCATATAATCATCTATGTAATCATATAATCATATGATCATTTTAAGTTTTTGTTGTACATGGCTCTCTCCAAACATATTTTCTCATTAAATACAATCATACTGGATTAGGGATCTTCTTAATGGCCTCATTTTAAACTTAATCACTTCTTAACTTATTTATTTTTAAAGATTTACTTATTTATGCATACAAAAACTGGAGTACAGGGCCTCCCTGGTGGCTCAAGGGTTTAAGACACAACCTATGAAGCTATACGCAGCCACTGCAACATGAGTTCGATCCCTGGCCAGGGAGCTACCCACATGGCGCAGCTGACCTCTCCGGTCTTGCCTGTTGCTCCCCTCAGCAGTGTATTTCAGTAGATCTGCCTATTCTGTTCCCCACTCTGTCACTGGTGAATCCTCTCACCCTCTACACCTCTGGCCTGTACTCCTGTTCTTGTATGTATAAGTAAATAAATCTTTAAAAAAAAGAACTGTAGTATAGACCCAGAGGTGTGGGTGTAAAAGGATTCACCAGAGACAGAACGGGGGACAGAACAGGCAGATGTACTGAAATACACTGCTGAAGGGAGCAGTTGGAGAGATAGGAGAGGTCTACAGCACAATGTGGGTCAGCTCCCTGGCCAAGGATCATAGTGCTGCATCTTAACCCCTTGCACCACCAGGGAGGCCCCTTAATCACCTCTTCAAAGACCCTGTCTCCAAAGGCAGTCACATTTCAAGGTACAGAGGATTAGATCTTGAGTCTAAACATTTGGGAACCAGGGATGGGGAGACACAAATTCATAATATAGCCATAGGGAATATTGCTTTCAAAATGACTAATAAGCAAAGTATATTGATATCCCCTTACTGGTTTTAGGATACCTAATACCTATGCCTGTGTACTATGTTGAGGACTTTTCACTAACTAATAATCTGTCATTAGTCAGGTACAATAATAATGCCCAGTTTGCAGATAGGTGAAGCCTATTAAGTCAGAAAGCAGCCCTGGGAAGTGAGGGCAGTCAGTTCCTCCCAACCTCACCTGGGCCAGCAGACTATTTCAGGAATTCCTGGACACCTACAAGGTGCTGCCCTGCACTTATACTCAAACTCCTTTAAGTTTACTTAACCCCTTCATTAAAATGCAGGTTCCTGGCCTCAAGCACTTTTGGGAGTCCGGAAGTGGGGAGGAATCTGCATTTTAAGAGGAAACCTCAAGGGAATTTTATGTCTCTGAAAGTGGGAGGATTCCTAGAATTATTTTGTAAATTTTATGAAACTTTGCTTCCTTAATTTCCTGATTGCAAAATCTAACAACCTTCACTGTCTTATGGGTGGGGGTTATTTGGGGGTGACATTAATTTATTTAACCAATATTCACCAAGAGCTGTTGCTAGATTCTGTGGGCTTACAAGAATAAAGCAGATGCAAAATGTCAAAGACCCTACAATATTATGTTGATGTTATTACGTTTTAAAATATTCTTTCAAATAAGGTATTTTGTACTATATTCTATTTTTAAAGGTTCTATTTTTCATATGTGAATGATTCCCTTATTTTTATTCAGGAATGTCTTTATAAATAATATATTTTAGTTAACTCTTAATTTTCTGGTAGAAAGGTGAATAACATGTATTATTATCTATAAATAATTGAGACTATGTTTTTGAGCAAAGAATAGTAAAAAAAAAAATGTATGCCAGCTGCTGCTATTAGTCAAAGCTTTGTATTGCTCTTGGGTTTTTATGAATGTATTGAAGTGTGCAGGTGCATGTGTATTTGTGATCCAGATAAAAATGCCAAACCTATCATTAAAACAGTTCTTTAAAAACACATCATTCATTTCATGATGTGTGAAAATAATTTCACTAGTTTCTAATCTCCTTCCTCTGAAAATTTGGTGGGAGGAAAGAGCTGCCTTTTGCTCTTCACCCCTGGACTCTTTTCCTTTGGAGGTAATGCTGGGACACAGAGGTTAGCGGGCAGGTCTTGGACATGGGATGGGTTCATTCAGACAAGCCATTGGCGATGACTCACAGTGGGTCCTGTGGGTGTCCATGTGATGCAGACTGTGTTCCAGAATCTAGCATCTTCCTGAAGACCCACCTCCCATTTTGTCTTCCCTTGCTCTCCACCTTTAACTCTACACTTAAGATGAAGTCAAACTTCATGTGCGGAGACATCAGCCAGATAATAAGTGACAAAGGCAGAAGGGAGCCGGGCTTATTTGTCTTTAGCTCTTCATACATAAATTCTCTAATTCTACATTGAGTTCAAAGTGTTGGTGGGGTGGAGTCTGGTAGAAAATGTGAGCATTTTTCCTTCTTTTCCTAACTCAGAGACTACAGAGATTTGGAGTGAGTCCTGCCCCAATACAGAGTCAATAGGGGGAGCATAATGTCTGGAGAAAGTGCAGGGCCGTGGTAGGTGCATGGCATGGCACAGGGAACACTTTTTGTATAGGGAGAAAATTGTTAGTGCTTATTGTTTTTAATTTTGTATCTTTTAATTTTTTTTCTTTTAGAGTGGGTCTAGTACAGTCATACACATTGTTCCAGGGCAGCCCCATAGTGAAAGGGGACAAAACCCAAAAGTAGACACTTAGCAAGAAATGAAGGGGAAATAAAAAAAAAGGCTTATTTACAAAGGCAGCTAGAAAAGGGGAACAGACAGTGAGAGGGAGAGAGTGGTCAAATACCTTCCATCCTGCTAACAAGGAGTGCTAGGGTGCAAGCTGGGGCCACAGAAGCAAGAGAACCCAAGCCTGCATGTGTTCAGTTCTATGTCAAGCCTGGCGGCTTGCCTCGGCTCCACACTCCTACTCCAAAGTCCTGACTGGGTCCTTTCAGAATGTTCTTCCTTGGGGTAACAGGAAAGAATACTGTCCTAGCTAGTTCTTGCTAGTTTTTTTTTTTTTTTGTTGTTGTTGTTGTTGTTGTTGCTTTAGTTTTGTTTTGCTATCTTAGATAAAATGTAATTTTTCCAGTGTAAAGTTTTCATATCCATTCAGAATTCCCCATGCAATTTGCTCAATAGCATTTTATGCTCCATTTCCCAAAAGTTACCCTAACATTCTATGTGTTCCATGTCTGTTTTGGTCAATAGACTACAAGCTATATAAATAGGGAATTTGTTTTTTTCACCAGAGTGTCACCAGGACCCAGCAAACTGCCTTGCACATAATATGCTATGTAAATATTGGCTTATTTATTGATTGATGTCTTTGAAAGCCCAGTTGGTAGTAGCCAGGCTGCCTCTGACTCCACTCTGTTTATGAGTGACCCAAGGAGCTACATTAATTTAACTTACCTGTTTTTCAAGCTAAACCTGAAATTGATATTTGATTCTGGACTGTTCTAAGAGGATCCTAAATAAGCATGCTTTTCAAATTCATAGAGGAGAAGTTTGTAAACTGTGTTCTAGGACTTGAGGGATTCTTTGGATATGGTTTATCCTTTTCATTTTAGAGTGGGTCTAGTACAGTTATACACATTGTTCCAGGGCAGCCCCATAGGGAAAGGGGTGATGGGGCGGGGTGAGTTCTTATACCTGTGCCTAAGAATATGAGACAAAACCCAAAAGTAGACACTTAGCAAGAAATGAAGGGGGAATAAAAAAAAAGGCTTATTTACAAAGGCAGCTAGAGAAAGGGAACAGACAGTGAGAGGGAGAGAGTGGTCAAATACCACTCTCCACATCCTTTGACTTTAACAAACATGTGGACAGCATTTACTGAGTTACAGGCACAGTTCTAAGCACTTTACTGAAATTACTTCAATTCCCATGATACTGCTAAGTGGGAATGTAGGATATTTATCACTTGGGGAAACTGAGGCACAAACCAAGCAAGCTCCTTGATCAATATAGATTGCAAATGGAGAGCAGGGCTGGAAACCAGTAATCAGCCTCCAAAGGGATGCTCTTAATATCTACAGTATAATACTACACTTAAAAAAAAAACACTTATTTGGGCCTCCCCGGTGGCGCAGCAGTTGAGCGCTGGGTTGTGAAGCTGCCCGCAGCCTCTGCAGCGCTGGTTCGATCCCCGGCTGCTCCCCGGCCACCAGAGGTGGGTCCCACATGGTGCGCAGACCTCTCCTGCCGCCCGCTGCTCCCCTCAGCAGTGTGCTTCGGTCCCTCTGCCTGCTCTGCTCCCCGCTCTGGCTCTGGTGAATTCTCTCACCCTCCCGCACTTCTGACTGTACCCAGTGCTTGTATGTATAAATAAATAAATAAATAAATCTTTTAATAAAAACCACTTATTTTATTTATTTATGTGTATAAGAGCTGGGGTGTAGGCCAGAGGTGGAGGGAAGGGGCAAAGAATTCACCAGAGACAGAGCAAGGAGAACAGGCAGATTGACTGAAATACACTGCTGAGGGGAGCAGCAGGCGAGACAGGTGAGGTCTGCTGTGCCATGTGGGTAGCTTTCTGGCCAGGGATCGAATTTGTACTGCAGTGGCTGCCTATAGCTTCATAGTGCTGAGACTTAACCCCTTGCGCCACCAGAGAGGCCCCTAATACTGCACTCTTTACATGACAACTTGGTACTTAAATGTATTGGGGTGGTGAGCAGTATAGTTCAGCATTAAACTTAAAAATTGCCATGCTCTAGCACACCTGACTCAAGCTCTCAAGTAGTTTTCAGTGTCTGTGTTTTACTTTAGTGGTTCCAACCCTGAGCTGTGACTTTGTCCGCACTTTTTGGGTTGGTCTGTATATATGTACAAAGCACTACACACAAGCAAGCTTGATTTGAGAAGGAAGAAGGCCAACAAAGCCTCCAGGAGCATCACTGTCTGTGGTGTTGGTCTTGGTCTTTGGTTCCAGTTACCCACTTAGTCTGCCCAGCAGCCTCGGAATGCAGTTTTTTCTCCCCTTCTTACACCAAGGACAGCATTGCTGCCACTTCCCTTCGCAATCAACTTTTCATCAATATGTCATCTTCCAAACAGAAAAGCATGGAGTCCATCAAAAGCAATGTTAAATTGTTCTTGATGTCTGCTAGTCTTGAAGAGAACAAGCACGTCCATAAGTGTCGCTCCTGTCAGCTCTGCAAATCCCAGCTCTAAAGTCTGAAAATTTATGTTTTCATAATGCTTAGCGCCTTACCTGGATGTGTACTCACACTTAGTGTCACGCAAGTCCAGGCTTTACACAAGTTTATGGCATTGAGGAATAAGGCATTTTGTTTTCTGGATGCATCCAGCCAAGTCTGTCTGCCCTAAATGGAGCAGGAGTTTCATGTGAAGATAGGAAATAAGGGTTTTTTTTTTTTAATAGTAGCATCAAATTGCATGTGCAAAGCACTAACACACAAACCTATCGTAGAATTATAGAGCAGCTCCGAAGGCTTAAGAAAAAAAATCTATTGTGGTTTTCCAGTACGTGTTCTGTTCACAGAACACCCCATAGGATACATGTCACGTGGTAGCCTGCAGGGTTTCATAAATAGAAAAATGGAGGTGTCGGGGGTCTCAGTCATTTTTGCAGCGCTGGCAGCTGATAGGGGGTGTGCCGGCAAGAACAGAGCGCGCACCATCTGGGTCCGGGAGGACGCGCCTGGAGAGACGCGCCGGCTCTGCGCTCCACAGCAATGCGGTCTTACTCCATTTTGCAGCTTCCCACTTCCCATCTGTACTCACCCACTGATTTCTCAAAGAATAATAATAATAAAAAAGTTTGGCACACAATTCAAGGAAACACGAATCAGGAATATATGGGCACCCCAGCCCTCGGTTTATCCAGTGGTGGAGACACATGGCCACCGCGGCCTGGCTGCCTTGTCGCACCCATTCTTGAAGCTGCGACCGGCCTGACCCGCTGGGGCTGTGCGTTTTGCCACACGGTGGGTATCAGATGCCTAGCTGTACTTTGCAAATTGCCAGGAAAATGTTTTCTTTTTCCTTTCATCTTTGCCAGTGCTGCCTTCAGATTCCAAAAGGCATCTTCAGAAAGCTGGTAATTAAAGCTATGGAACCCGAGCATGAGTAATCATTACCTATTTTGCTTGGGTGCTGTCCTTTAGAGAAAACGATGTGCTTGCCAGTAATTATTAGGTTGTCACCTTGTCATATTATTCTTCCTGGAATCTCAATTTGAGGATAAACGTTAGACAAATCTTAGCTGTTCAATCCACTGATTCAAATAAATTTAGTAATCTGGAAAACAACAACAAATGAAAAAACCCTAAGTGGCAGTTATTTCTGAATAGAACACAACTATATGACTGCTTTAAGGATAGTTTAAAAATGGATACTTAGTAAAATGGCAGTTTATCTGTTAATAAACACTCTGAAGCAGCCAGGAATTCAAATTCTCACAGCATATTTTGTGGAATGATGTCTAGATTCTGCCATCTTGTTAAAATGCTCCTACATTGCTCATAGTAATAGCTTTTTATTGACTGATGAGTGAGTCTTTATTGCTTATGGATGAATTGCTGCAAATCCAACTTCACCAAGGCATACATAGTTCTAAACAATAAGTACTTGCTGATGGAATGTTTTGTTAGCGTGCTGAGGAAGTACACATTTGATGGATGAACAACTGAGATTGGCATTTGAACTGACAGGTTTCTTCATTTGGACCTTTTTTCCTTTGGTGAGGAAACAAGAGTATTCTAAGTACAGACTCATAGCGGGTGTCTTCAGGAAGAAGGTCCCGGTGATTGCTCCTTCCTAGCTTCTGTTCCTGGGTGTTGCCTCAGTGGAAATTCATCAGCTCCCATTGTCAAGTTTATTTAACCCTGAGACCATTATATGAAAAAAAACTCTCCAGTATAATCCAGGAACATTAATGGTGTGAAGGGGAGTCCTTAAAGAATGGATAACAATTTTCAGTAACAAAGAGAATAGATAGTACTTCATTGGCCCCAAATTCAGATCTTTCACACTATGTACTCCCTCTCCACACATACTCATTCTTAATTTGAGAAAAGACTTCACCATTTCTGTTCCTGAATTTTCTTAAGCAACCACTTTTTTGGTTCTGGACCCATATTTCAAAAAGGTCAGAACCCCATCTTTCCAGATGTGCCCCTTGATTACCCGTGTTCATTTAGCAGATGAAGAAAAATTAGTTCAAAATTATATGTAGGGAAAAATCTTCTCAACTGAAAATGTGAAACAGTAGAAGTTAGCTCTTGCAAGTTTGTTTTGGGTAAGCAGCAAGCATATTTCCCTTGGTTGGTTCAGCAACAACATTTCTGTCCCGTCTTCTAGTTAGGGATGAATAGCAGATTGTGGTTTCCAAAACTGAGACCGCATATGCTGCACCCAAACTTGCTCAGTTTGGGAAGCTCACAAGTACACTTGCCTTTGATTTTTTTTCTTTCCATGAGTTTCTCCTTTGGCCAAAGAGAAATTGCCTCTGTGTCATTCAAAATACTTTAACTTCTTTGCCACCCAGAATAGAGAAGTAGCTGGGGAAGACCTCATCAGCTTTTACCAACACGCAGTGTGAGGGGTGGGGGCGGTAGTGACTGGAAGGTCATGGAATTTTGGTGTCTATTTTCCTAGAAAACAAGTAAAAAAAAAAAAAACTCACAAAAAGAGAGAATGCTGATCAACATTCTGAAGGGTCTTGAGCTTCTCAGATGAGCTTGTCAGGGTGTTCTGTGATCAGCCTTCCTTTGATTACTGACAATCAAAATTTACATGAAACTCAGCTGTGTCTTCTATACATGATATAGTATTATCCATAGATAGCTTTCTCTGAAATATAGGGGAAGAGAGAAAGTTAATACAAGGGAAAAAATGGTAAGAATGACTAGAGCAAAAAGTTTTTGAGAAAATGTATTTATCTGGATTTCTCTACGAAGACCAGGGCGAACCAGCTAAGAGCCAACTAAGAAAAGGTAGGACACCTGTTGTCTGCCATGGATCAGGTGCTGTGGGGAAACCTCAAGAAACATAAAATTCAGGGTCTCAGTCTTCCTGGGGCTTCTAGTCTAGCTGAGGAGTTTATCATATATTGCTTAAGTGATCAATATATTGAAACAACACTACTCTGGATAGAAACAAAATACAACTTAAGTTTTTTCCCTTTGTTCTTGCAGACTTTCTTCAGTGGGACCAATATCCTTCACACTGGATAAATCACTGACTGGTCCCATTGGCTCTTCTGCTCATTCTCAGAAAGACACAAAATATATAAGAAATCCCCTAGTCAACCGAGTTACAGAAACTTTCTCCTCAATGCAGCACTTAAAATGTGTGGCCCGATATAAAAAATTGACCTGGACTTAGTTACACCTTCTTCTGTCCTTTCACTCGTGCTCTTTCCCCATTTCACTGACCTCTGCTGAGGTGGCAGTGTGTGTGTGTGTGTGTGTGTGTGTGTGTTGAGGGGCATACAAGAAGAAGATGTAGACATATCAGTCCTTTCTTACTTAGCTGATTGGCTGTCTTGTTTTCTGTCCTGGCAGGTGGCTAGAGTCAATTTTCTCTATGATGGACTATGTAGAACATTTGGAAAGTTCCTGGAAAAAACTTGGCATTCCCTTGGTCCTGGGATACATGCATTTCATTTCCTCTGGTCCTCTCAAGATGCCCTTTTCTCAACCCTGATTGTCTTCTTGTCCAGGTCTCATCCTCCTGGGGAGCTCTGTTGTACAAACTTTTTCCTGTTCATCCCAGGGACACACATCTGCCCTGGGAATTCTCATTGATCTCCTCACTTCGGACTTCAACTCAGCAGATATAATCTTTGCCCAGAGCATCCATGCACTCCAGCTCTGTTCTCAAATTTGTGTGTCAGTTCCTCCTCTAGTCATGGACAGATTCCAGGATACACCACAGGACATAGTTGGTTTGAATTTTCTGGCATTAGGTCATATTATCCAACTGCAGGCCACTCTCTACCCAGACTTGTGATTAGAAAATAGCATCCACACCCCCCTACCCCTGACTGGTAGTGGGGACCACAGTATGATGCTGAGGGACTCTCTGATCCCCTCTTCTTATTCTCTTTAATTTTTTTCTATATTCTTGATACTATGGAGGGCCCAGAGCAATATGCCAAATTCCTGGACTATTTTCTCTGCACACCAGTGCAATGGTTGGGTTGGGGAGCTTGAGAGCTGAGTATTGGTGCCTCTGATGGACTGAGCGAGAAGAGTCATGTACTAAAACACTTTCCTAAAATTGCCTAATGTACCAGTTAATGTAGGAACACTTCACATGGATTAATGTAGGAACACTTCACATGGATTATTTTACTTATTCCTCAAAACTAATGAGACAGCTATAATCATTGTGACCAGAAAACAACAAAGAAACTGAACTCCAACTGTTTTAAATAATTTGCCCCAAAACTAAATAATTCAAACCCAGGCTTGTGGACCAGATTTTGTATTTGAAGGAGCACTTAAAATAACTGGTCCAATGCAATCATTCACTGTTGGTGGGAATGTAAACTGGTCCAAACACTATGGAAAACAGTATGAAGAGTCCTAAAAAATATTTAAAAATAGACCTGACATATAATCCAATAATTCCACTCAGAGGTGTCTATCTGAGTACAAAAACACTAATTTGAAGGAATATGGACAATGAGTTCCTATGTACACTGTTGCACAATTTACACTACCATGCTATGAAAACAACCTACATGCCCAAAGACAGATGAGTGGATTAAGAAGACATAATGGAATACTACTTACTCATAAAAAGGATGAAATCTTGCCTTATATTACTTGGAGGTGATTATGCTGCATGAAATAGGTCGGAAGGCAGACAAATACCAGATGATGTGACTCATTTGTAGAATATAAAGAAACAAAACAAAGGAACAGACAAAATTAAAATAAAACACCCTTGAAATCTGACTGTAGAATTGAGATTACCAGAGGGGTAGGACACTGTAGGTAGGAAAAGGAGAAGGGGGCCTAGGGACTATAGTGGTGCTTTGGTGGTGGAAATGAAGTAGTAATAAACATTTGAGGTGTGACCCTATACCTCTGAATGATAGTGTTGTAAAACAATGTAGTCACCACAAAAAAATAATACAATTTAAAAATTGATATTGACTTAGCTATACTTCAGGTGTCTCTAAATTACACAGGGGAGAAGATAGTCTCCTAAGAGAAATTTGGAATAAGCAAAGAAACTTGGGGTGCGAAAGGAAAGAGACCTCCACTTTCTTTACTCCCACTTATCCGTGCAATCTCCGCACACTGTGTACAACAGACCCTTGTAGGAAGTGGGGGGCCGTGCCACTCGGAGCCAGCGCCGCAGCAAGCACCAGACCGCTGGAGATGTGACGGCGCTCGGGACATCAGCCCGCTTGTTCGCTCACTCTCAGTGAAAAGAGTTTTGAAATGAGTTCTGAATAGACAGCATTTTCTTTGTGCAGTTGGTAAATAAAACAGAGCAAAGTTAGCAAGTTGAGGCGCTTCTGCATTTTAATTCTATGGAACCTTTTTGTAGGGAGAAGGGCAGGATGTTTTTAACAGAATGTGACCTCACTGGAATACTAGAGGTAAGGAGAAAAAACTACTGAGATAACTGAATATTTACATTTTGGAAAGTATAGCTTTTCATAAAGTCACAGGAAGAGAGAAGATTTCTACTGACTACACAAAAACCAATGCTTTGTAGAGTTTTGAAAGGTTCTATTCACACTGGCTTGGCATTTGTTTAGATTTAATTAAAAATCAATGATTTTCTTTGAATAATTTTCATGTGCACTTTTAAAAATCTTTCAGACAGCAATAAAATTCCTGAATGGGGCAGTGTGGAGAAATCCTAAGAGAAATAGCATAAGAGAATTTTGGAATATATCCCGGAAAAGATAATCTTCTACACATCTGTAGAGATTCGCCAGGTAAAGGTAAGAAAAACTATATTATAACCATAAATTCAGATTGTTCTGTAAATCACATTGGGTTGAACACATGCCACTTGCGCAAAATGGGGATAAAGGAGAGGAGGACCCACTGTCCTCCCTCCCTCTTTCTGACGTGGGCTTGGGGGCCCTGGGTTCACTGTGGGGGAGTTGGGGGAGGTGGACCTGGCAGGATGTGATATTCCGCAGGCACTTCTCCTGCTAAAAAGACAATGTGTTTAATACTGAGATGTTGCTTGTACAGTATGGAATTTCTTTTAGGTTTATATTTGCACTGGGACTGACTCATTTTCTATTTAGAATTCTTAAAAAATCATTTTTATGCTACTCAGATGATAAGTACATCTGTTGCTTACATATAATAAGCACCAAATATGAAGACATGTTGAATGCTGGAGTCGTTTGTTGCTATAGGAGACCTGAAACATATGCATGCTGTATGTCTCTTTACTAAAATACAGGCACTAAAGATGAAAATTTTATGGTTCTACCCTTGAGCAATACATTTTTAAAAAATCCTCAGCCAATTTAGGTCACTAAGATAAATATAATTAAGAAGTTTTGAGTGAGTATTTTGAATGTGGTTCAGAGGGATAAAGACTGCCTTTGTCACTATGTAGTATTTGGGCTTCTGGACAAGGTTCTTAAGCATAGCAAGTACTTTTCATTCATTGGTAGGTTATATACACATAATATTAGCCTGTGTAACAAGATTGTCTTTAAAACAAACGGAGAAATCAAGCTGTTGGGTCTCAGCACCGTGTCAGTTTTATGTGTCATGATTGCAGGTAAAATAAAGAGATATAACTGCTAGAACAAAATCTGAGGCTGAAAAGTGTGAAGGACTTCTGGCTTTCAAGCATTTTGTGGGAGACATTTGGGCATGCAACCTGGAGTGTTCTTATTTCTAACTATTTCAGATACATCACTATCAGATTATCTGGAGTGTTCCTTAAAGCAGCTTAAAATGAGTAATGCAAAAGAAGTGATTCTATTATAAACCATGCTCACAGAGCTGAGATAAAAATGATGGCTTTCTTAGGAAACTAGCCTAAATTAAACATATTCAAAATAATGTACTGCTTTCCCTATTGACTTTACAGCCAAATATTTTGGGTGAATTGTATATTAGTTTGTGTTATTTAAGTGATTTTCCGGGAAAAGTTATATTTTCAACATAAAATGGAAAGTATAATTCAAAGACCCTGAATTTAACAAATACTTTATTTCCTTAAACATGGAAAATTAAAATATAGCTACATACGTTGTCACATGAGAAGTAGAGCTCCTTGTGAAATGTATTTATGAATTGGGAGGCAATGGAGGAAAGTGGACGCCACAGCAGTACTCGGATTTTTTTCTTGGCACCAGTTACAGGAGAATACCAGCAGAGGGCAGCGCAGAGCAATGAACTCCGAGCTTCCAAATGGACGTCTAAAGTGTATGAAAGTAGTATATTCTGGATAGCGTCTTCCACTAAAATCATAGATTGCTAAAATATTTTTTAAGAAACCCCGAACACACTGATCCCTAAATGAACTTCTTACTATGAGACCTGTGAGATCAAAGAACAAAACTTTATGTCCTTGTCATCTTCAGGGGTGTTTTTTTTATTTTTATTTTTATTTATTCTATTAAAAAGACTACGTGGATGCAAGTAACAATAATGTGAACAAGTTTTCACTGTAAAGCTTTTCGGAGTAATATTTCTGTTGAAGAATATTGAAGGACTCATAAATTCAGCTTCATAGAACAATCCCTACCAAACAGCATTTAAAGCCGAATGTAGCTTCGAAAGCTTTCCATTAACTCCACAGTTCCTTGATGCAAAACAATAGCATATTCTTCTAATTGTTAACTTTTTTCTCTCAGAATTACAATGGCATTTTATGTGTATAAAACACACATACACAATACTTAATATTTGACATATACTTTACACAGGAAATCTGAAAAGAACATACTAGACTGAAAAGAATCCCAAAGAATTTAGGGACAGTTTTATGAAAATATATTTTGTCTTAGGGTTATTATGTGAACCCTAGTGTAGTGCCAGAAAGGGTACAGAGCAGGTTTTCTATGATTGGAGCAGATGGGTAAAGGAGAGTCCTGGACCCCTTGGTGGCTTTTTCAGGGTTTTATTGGGATATTCTTTCTCTTTCCGGGCTCTCCGGTGCGCACTCTCTCTTTTTGCTTCTTTTGGCGAATATAAATACTGCAGCCATGGCCCACAAGAGTGAACAACACGACTGAAAATAACAATATAACAAAATGCAGGTGCCCGCCATCAGGCAGGGCAATCCTCATGGCAGGAGGGCAGAAAAGCCTGGAAATCATTTACCCTACACCTAGTTTAACGAACTGTTAAAAAATGTTTAGGGAATCTAAATGTCTTTTTATTGAATTTTCTTCTGTAATGTGAAAGTTATCATTAAGACGATCATTTTTACAGGCTATTTAGAATTATAAAATACTTTTCTCTTTTTAAAAGTTCATGAGCAAGTACTAGATTGGAACTACTTTTACAAACCAAGTGACTCTCTTATGCTATTAGCTTTCTTTGATTTACCTTCTAAATGACTATGGCTCATATTGACTTCAGATATTTGACATATCAAGTATTGTTGTCTTCAAAGGTTTCCCAGGCAACTACCACAATTCATCTGGGTCTAGCCAAAAGTGCCCTTGAACTCTCAGCTCACATCACTTCTCAGTATGAGTGATGTCTGTAGCAAAGGGAAAAATGCTAAAGACTTCATGTAATAGGCTAATGTGAAATGTTTAGTGAAGAGATAGATGGAGATCACAAGAAAATATCTACTTGGATGCTCAGACTTCTGCTGCAGATGCCCTTTGTCAAACTCTCATTTTAATTTTGGGAGAATACCAACTCTACACTTTATGTTAGGGTTCTGCTTCACTCCTCTTCATGGTTCGTTGGTTATTCCTGACAGCAGAGCCCCAAATTCCTACCATAATTCACCCCATGAATTCTTTTAAGTACAGTCTGACCCACCAGCCCCACCTCTGGGTATTTCCTCAATGTTCCAACTGACTGACATACACTGACCTTTGAGAGTATCATAGGTCTTGTTCACTTTTAGCCCATCATCAAGCCATGAGTAGTGAGTTTAGTTCCACAATGCTTAGAGGGAGGCTTTTATTATTCCTGCCCAAATAGCACTGAAGAGCAGAGCTTGAGGAAGGAATCAGAAGAACTGATCCCATAGTCTGTAAAGTTACTTCTGCTTAACATAGTTTATAAGAAGTTTATAGTTTATGTGGGTGTGGTGGGTGATGTGTATGAGTAGGGATGATTCGGAGTCTCTGAATCACATACAGTGCTGTAAACCAATGTCACCTCAGGGGAAAAAAAAAAAAAAACAGCAAACATTTTACGTCCTCTATTCAGACAGCACAGCTAGAATGTCATTTTTTTTTTTTTAACCTTTGCCTTGTCCTTTAAACTGATTGACTAGTGACTGGACTGATTGAAAATTAAGGCAACATAAGATATATAGTCTGCAAACCCCACCGGTGGAGCAGAGGCTATGTATGCACTTCTGCAGAAATCTCCCGATCAGTTCCACATTGAACACGGAGTCTAGAGAGATGCAACAATTAACCATTTGTTGTCCTGATCCAGCCATGAAAGCAGAGCCTACCACCCCTTCCCTCATCATTCCATTCTCCATGAGTTTTTTAATATTTGGTTGTAAGATACACCAACTAGGAATGAACATCTCATAGAAATGTGTCTAAGTAAGCAGGTTTTTTAAAATCCGCTTTGAAGGATCTAAATAATTTTAGTAAGGATATTGTGTATGTATATATATGCATATATATAAAGTAGTAAAATAATTGCTTCAGCTACTAACTCTTCCACCAGCTACAATTAGCCTATCACTATCACTTTGAATAATCCTTGACTTGTTAATGTAGATAAATGTAATTTTATAGCAGGAAATGTAGTTTTCAGGGTGTGAAATAATAGTAATCAATTTGAATAAATATTTGCTGTTTGTTTTCATGAAAGTTTAAATCCTCAAAAGAGAACGCTGACCAAAACAGGAATATAGCAGGATCAGTGAAACAGGTGGCATGCGTCATATCACTGACTTTTAATTAAAAAGGATGCTGTGGGTGTTGGCTTGGACTGGACACAGGCAGTTGTAGAATTTCTTAAGCTGAAATCCAGCTGGAGAGTTCTTAATCAGAATTGACTTATTTTGATAATTTGTAATTTATCTGTGTATTCAGAGCATTGACAATATAATTTTGATATGTAAATTTGCAGTTTAAAAATTTAAAGAGGTATGTGTATCCTGAGACTGGGAGAGTTATTTCTGAGCCAAGGATTTTTGTGCAAAGCTAATATGTATAATAGAGAATCAGTTTTTCACTGTATTGTCATCATATTCCAATAACTGAATGAATATTCTGAATTAATAAGCATGACGTTTGTATAAGCTAAAGACTAGTTTAAGCTCTGCATTCATTGATAGGAACCTTAAGCAAATGTTTCTTTTCATCAGCTTGTTCAAAAGGCATAAACAGAATGATGGTTCTGAGACAATAACATGTCAACTGGTTAAAATAGTCGTGGGATCTGGATAAAGTTAGTTTGTTGTTTTGTGTACTTGAGAAAGCCTGGAAGATATATATATATATATATTTATATATATATATATAAATATATATATATAAATATAAATAAAATAAGTGTATTTCTACACTGTATTTTAAAGAATTTAAGTTTTAAAGCATACCTAGAGTTTTTTGTTTTGTTTTTCACAAAGGCTTTCATTAAAATTTAAATATAAGTTGATAATCATATATTTACAGAAAATATAGAAAGTGGTAGAAATATAAGCATGAGTGAGTTTGAAAATTCCCCAAATGTAAAAAGGAACAGTGTGGGGAGGGAGTGAAGTTGGGGTTGGGGAGTGAGGTGGGGAATGCACTTTGCCGTCTTTTCCCACAATTCTGCTTGGTATCCTCTGCTGGGGTTAGTTCCTATAAACAGAATGATGAGTTTTAGGATTATACCGGTTTCATCTTCCTTCCCTCCTTCCCTCTTTATCTCTCACATTGCCTGCTATCTCTTAAATGTTAAGATGTTATGAAACCAGGGCCTCCCCAGTGGCGCAGTGGTTGAGTGCTGGGTTGCGAAGCTGCCCCCAGCTTCTGCAGCGCCAGTTCGATCCCCGGCTGCTCCCCAGCCACCGGAGGAGGGTCCCACAGGGCGCGCAGGCCTCTCCTGCAACCCGCTGCTCCCCTCAGCAGTGTACTTCGGTCCTTCTGCCTGCTCTGCTCCTGGCTCTGGCTCCGGTGAATTCTCTCACCCTCCAAATAAATAATTCTTTTTTTTTTTTTTTAAAAAAAAAAGATGGTATGAAACCAGAAGAAATGATAGATTTGCTCCTTGGGCCTGAAGATGTCACTATGCCTTGACTCCCACTCCCTTCATTTCTGCTGTTTTTCTCATTCATTTTTTTTTCAATTAATATCCTGGCACTTTTATGTGGCAGGTATTGGTCTCAATGCTCTTTGAGTATGTTATTTCATTTAATTCTCTGAAGAGCCCTCAGAGGTTGTTAATACTGTCTCCATTGTACAGATGATGAAACTGAGACTTTTGAAAAAGTCAGAAATATTTTTCAAGATCATAAAATTTAAATTCCAAACCATAACTACTGCTTCAGAAACAGACCTGTCTCTAAGAAGGTTATGCTTTAATACTAACATTTTGAAACCATTTCTTTGAAACAGTTTTCAAACTTAGAAAAAGTTGTAAGTATAAAGAATTCCTGAATACCTTTCACTAAGTTTTCCAACTGTTAACATTTGACCAAATTTGCTTTTTCACAGGAATATATAGGACAATATATAAGACAATTCTCAGGAGGCAGATCCATATCTGGGAACATGAAGTTTATGCAATTTGGGTGATCTTTTTAAAAGAAAGAATTTAAAATTACAAATAAAAAGTTATCAAGGCAAATAATAAGAAGGAGAAAATATAATTAGAAGAGATTACACGTAAAAATCAGCAAACAGTGGAAACAAACACCAGATACATTTTTACCATAAAATTGTTTTGTTCATCAATAACCTCACATATAACACCCATTTCTTTCTTTTTGCTCACCTCTTTAATGATTTTACAGTGTTTTCTATAGAGAAAATAGAAAGATAATTCAATGTTTTCTCCATAATAGTTCATAAGATTCATTTATTTTTAATTAATGAGATTCAAAACATTTTAGCATCAATTGTTCGTTGTTGGGTTTGTCATGTACATTTTTAAGGCTGGTTAAATTTGAGAAGCACCCCATTACATTTTTTTTTCATTTATAAGCCAGAAGATTTACGTCTATTCCAAGTTTTCTTGTGAGTGACTAACCTTAATTGCTTTGTTTTGATTAATGTACGGTGAATTTATAATTTATACACCACCTTATTGAATACCTCATGCAAAGAGAGTTCCAAAGTGAACTGAAATATCTGCTTAGATTTTAACATATCTAGTGATTGGGATAGCTTTCTCAAGTTCAGCTTTTGGATCTATGTAACGCCAACCGCTGTCATAGATAAACTATTCATATTCCTTCAAGTATGGAATTATTTTCATGTTTTTTTTTTTCTTTGTGAGCCTAGCTATAGTGTCACTCATTTTTTTTTTAATTTTTCAAAGAATCAGCTTTTAACTTCATTGATTTTTTGACTGTATTTTTTTTCTTTGTGTATTTTTGCTTTGATTTTTATTATTTCCTCCCTTCTATTAGCTTTTAGTATATTTTGTTCTTTTTCTGCTTAAAGTTAGATTTTTTTTATTTGAGATATTTCTTGTTTCATGATGTTACCCTATATTGTTATAATCTTTCCTCTTGGTACTGTTTTACTGGTTCCCATTGGTTCTGGTAGCTCCTGCCTGCATTTTCATTTGCTTTCAGGTTATTTTGAAATTTCTTATTGCTTTTCTCATTAACCCAATAGTCATTTAGTAGTGTGATTTTCAGTCTCTACATATTAGGAGTTTTCCTACTCTTTTTTTGAGATTTATTTCCAGTTTGATACCATTTTGGTCAGAGAAGATTCTTGATATGATTTCAGTTTTCATGAATTTATTGACACTTGTTTTGTTCCCAACATGTGGTCTATCTTGGAGAATGTTTTATGTATACTTGAGAGGAATGTACTTAGCTTTTGGTGGGTACAGTGCTGTATATGTATCTTCTAAGCCACTGTGGTCCATTTCCTCACTTAAAGTTATTTTCTCTGTTTGATTTCCTATTTCTGTCCATTGATGGAATGGGTTGTTGAAGTCTTCTACTGCTATTGTGTTGCTGCTAGTATTTGTTCAGATTTGATAATAATTGCCTTATATATTTTGATTCCTCTTCATTTGGTGCATATATATATATAAATACATGTATGTATATGTGTATATATATGTCTTCATGTATATATACACAGATATATATGTGTGTATATGTATATGTATATATATGTGTTTGTGTGTGTGTGTGTGTGTGTATATATATATATATATATATATATATATATATATATATATATAGTCTTCATGTCCATCTCTGTGTCTTGTTGCCATGTTTAGCCAGAAGTGTATTTTAGATGATAAAATTATGGCTGTACCTGACTTGATTAGGGTCCCATTTGCTGTAGGACTGTTTCCCAACCACTTACTTTGAACCTATATTTATCTTTGGATAGCACATGTGTCTTTTGGTGACAGCAGAAAGTTGGGTTTTATATTCTGATAGCTACTCTGTGCCTTTTGATTGGTGTGTTCAGTCCAATTTACATTAAGCCAACTTACCGAGATATAAGGATTTACTACTGCTGTTTTGTTGTTGATGGTAGTGGTGATTAGTTTTCTGTTTTTATCTATTCCTTGTTCAGTTTTTTGTGGATTTTCTTCTTTTCAATTTATTTATTTATTTATTTATTTTAAAAGGATTTATTTATTTTGCTTATACAAGCACTGGGTACAGTAAGAAGTGCGGGAGGGTGAGAAATTCACCAGAGCCAGAACAGAGAACAGAACAGGCAGACCAACGAAATACGCTGCTGAGAGGAACAGCAGGCCCGGCAGGAGAGGTCTGCATGCCATGTGGGACCCTCGCAGGCAGCTGGGGATCGAACTGGCACTGCAGAGCCTGTGGGCAGCTTCGCAGCCCAGTGCTCAACCGCTCTGCTCTACCACCGGGCAGGCCTTTCTTCTTTTCATTTTAGAAGACAGGTCTTTCTACCTTGTTTTTTGTTTGTTTGTTTGTTTGTTTTGTTTTTTGTTTTTTGTACAAGAGATCTACTCTTAACAAAGTCTTTCACTTCTATTTATCTGGAAGGACTTTATTTTTCCCTCTGATCTGGAGTCTTGAGGCATATAGTATTGTTTGCTGGCAGTTTTTAAGTTTTTAAATTTTTTGAACATTTCATTCCTTTCTCTCCTTTCTTTCAGGGTTTCCTCAGAAATGTCTAACGTAAGCCTGATAGGATTTCCTTTATAGGTTACCTGCTTTTTCCTCCTAGCAGCATTCATATTATTTCTTTATTTTAATCTCTTAGTTCTCTCATTTCTATGTCTTGGGGTATATCTCATTACATTTAGATAACCATCTGTCTTTTTCTTTCATGGATTTGTATATTCTGTTCCTTCTTCAAGTTTTGGAGGTTTTTCTCTATTATTTCTTTTTTTTTTTTTTTACGTTTTGAGCATTTATTTTTATTTTTTTTTTAATAATAAATTTTATTTTTATATTCTGCATACAATTTCAACCCCCCATTTTGACCCCAATCCCTCCCCTCCCTCCACCCACCCCCTCAAAAGGGTCTCTGGTTCATAGATTTTTGTTGATTTTGATTTTCACTTTCTTATAGTTATTCATTTTCCTGGTCCCCTATTTAAGTTTTCTAGATTCCTGCTATTTAAGTTTTCTAGATTCCTGCTATTAAGTTTTCTAGATTCCTGCTATGACCATCCGGTATTTTTCTTTTTCTTTCTGGCTTATTTCGCTGAGCATGACCCCTTCCAGCGCCATCCATGTTGCTGCAAATTGCATGTGTTTATCTTTTTTGAATGCTGAGTAATATTCCATGGTATATATGTACCACATCTTCTTGATCCAGTCATCTATTTTTGGGCATCTGGGCTGTTTCCAAAGCTTAGCTATTGTAAATAGTGCTGCTATAAACATAGGGGTGCATGTGTTCTTTGGAATTGATTTTTCTGTGTCCTTTGGGTAAATACCTAGGAGTGGAATTGCTGGATCATATGGAAGCTCTATGTTTAGTAGGTCCAGAAATCTCCACACAGCTCTCCATAGTGGTTGGACCAGTTTGCACTCCCACCAACAGTGCAGAAGAGTTCCTTTTTCTCCACACCCTCGCCAACATTTGTTGTTGCTAGTTTTTTTAATATGTGCCATTCTCACTGGTGTAAGATGGTGTCTCATGGTAGTTTTGATTTGCATTTCCCTGATTACAAGTGATGTTGAACATTTTTTCATATGCCTGTTGGCCATTTGCATTTCCTCTTCAGAGAAGTTTCTTTTTAGCTCTTCTGCCCATTTTTTGACTGGATTATTTTCTTTGTTTTTGTTGAGTTTCATCAGCTCTTTATCGATTTTTGTGATCAGTCCTTTATCATTGGTGTTGTGTACAAAAATGTTCTCCCAGTCGGTGGGGTTTCTCTTTGTTTTTGTTATTGTCTCTTTTGCTGTGCAGAAGCTCTTTTATTTGATGTAGTCCCAGCTGTTGATCTTTGCCTTCACTATCACTGCTTTGGGTGATGTGTCTGTAAAGATGTCTTTGATGTGCAAATCACGTAGTGTTTCGCCTATATTTCCTTCTATGTATTTTATGGTTTCAGGTTTTATGTCTAGTTCTTTAATCCATTTTGAGTTGGTTTTTGTGTATGGTGTGAGGTAGTAGTCAAGCTTCATTCTTTTGCATGTAGCGGCCCAGTTTTCCCAGCACCATTTATTGAACAGACTTTCTTTGCTCCAATGCATAGTCATTGCTCCTTTGTCAAATATTAGTTGACCATAAATCTGTGGGTTTATTTCTGGATTTTCTATTCGATTCCATTGGTCTGTGTGTCTGTTCTTGTTCCAATACCATGCAGTTTTGATGATTATGGCTTTGTAGTATAGCCTGCAATCTGGGAGTGTGATGCCTCCATTCCCTTCTTTTTTTTTCAGGAGAGCTTTGGCTATTCGGGGTTTTTGGTGATTCCATATGAATTTCATCAATAATTGTTCTATTTCTTTGAAGAATAACATTGAAATTTTTATTGGAATAGCATTGAATCGGTATATTACTTTTGGTAAGATGGCCATTTTAATAATGTTTATTCTTCCAATCCATGAGCAGGGGATGTCTTTCCATTTCTTTGTATCTTCTTCTATTTCTTTTAACAGTGTTTTATAGTTTTCTTTGTAAAGGTCCTTTACCTCTTTTGTTAGATTTATTCCCAAGTATTTGATTTTTTTTGTTTTGATAATAAAGGGGATTTTTTTTTTCATTTCTTCTTCTTCAGATTTATTGTTAGTGTATAGGAAGGCTTCTGACTTTTGCATGTTGATTTTGTATCCTGCCACTTTGCTGAACTGATTGATGAGTTCAATTAGTTTTTCTATGGAGTTTTTGTGGTTCTCTATGTATATTATCATATCATCTGCAAATAGTGATAGTTTGACTTCTTCTTTTCCTATTTGGATTCCTTGTATGTCTTTCTCTTGTCTTATTGCTCTGGCTAGGACTTCCAGTATTATATTGAAAAGCAGTGGACATCCTTGTCTTGTTCCAGATATTAATGGAAATGCTTTCAGCTTTTCACCATTGAGAATGATACTGGCTGTTGGCTTGTCGTATATGGCCTTTATGATGTTGAGGTATGTTCTTGTATCCCAAGAATTTCAAGGGCTTTTATCATGAATGGGTGTTGCACTTTGTCGAAAGCTTTCTCAGCATCTATTGATATTATCATATGGTTTTTATATTTCTTTTTGTTGATGTGTTGGATAACGTTGATTGATTTTCGGATGTTGAACTATCCTTGTGTCCCTGGAATGAATCCTACTTGGTCGTGGTGAATTACCTTATGGATACAGTGTTGGATTCTGATAGCTAAAATTTTATTGAGTATTTTTGCATCAGTGTTCATTAGGGAGATTGGCCTATAGTTTTCTTTTTTTGTGTTGTCCTTGTTCGGTTTTGGTATTAGTGTAATGTTGGCTTCATAGAATGTGTTAGGTATTATACCTTCCTTCTCAATTTTTTGGAAGGCATAGGCACCAATTCGTCTCTGAATGTTTGGTAGAATTCATTTGTAAATCCATCAGGTCCTGGGCTTTTGTTTTTGGGGAGGTTTTTGATTACCATTTCAATTTTGCTAATTGTAATTGGTCTGTTTAGGTGTTCTATTTCTTCTTTATCTAGCTTTGGGTGATTGTAGAGTTGTAGGAATTTGTCCATCTCCTCTAGATTGTTGAACTTGTTTCCATATAACTGTTCATAGTAGTTATTAATTATTCTTTTGATTTCTGCTGTGTCCGTTGTGATTTCTCCTCTTTCATTTATTATCCTATTTATTTGTGCTTTCTCCCTTTTTGCCCTTGTGAGCCTGGCTAGGGGTTTATCTATTTTATTTATTTTTTCGAAGAACCAGCTCTTGGTTTCATTGATCTTTTGGATTGTTTTTTTAGTTTCAATTTCATTTATTTCTGCTTTGGTTTTTATTATTTCTTTTCTTCTACTGGTTTTGGGGTTTTTTTTTGTTGTTCTTTTTCTAGATCTTTGAGCTTCAAGATTAGGTTGTTTCTTTGAGTTCTTTCTTGTTTCTTGATGTGAGCATCTATTGCTATATATTTTCCTCTTATTACTGCTTTTGCTGCATCCCATACATTTAGGAAATTGGTGTCCTCCTTGTCATTCAATTCAAAGAATTTTTTAATTTCTTCTTTTATCTCCTCGTTAGTCCAGTGGACTTCCAGTAGTGTGGGTTTCAATCTCCACGAGGTAGGAGAGTACCTTGACTTCTTTTTATGGTTTATTTCTAGTTTGATGCCTTCATGGTCAGAAAAGATGGTTGGTATGATTTCAATCTTGGTGTATCTGTTGATGTTTGTCTTGTGCCCCAGTATATGATCGATCCTAGAGAATGATCCGTGTGCGCTTGAGAAAAATGTATACTCAGATTTTTTTGGGTTTAGTGTTCTATATATGTCTGTTAAGCTCAAGCACTCTAGATCCTTATTTAGAGCTTTAGTGTCTTTACTTATTTTTTGTCTTGTTGATCTATCCATTGTTGATAGTGGTGTGTTGAAGTCTCCCACTACGTATGTGTTTTCTCTGATGTCTGTTTTCAGAGATGATAATAGTTGTCTGATATATTTTGGTGCTCCTTCATTGGGTGAATATATGTTTATGAGTGTTATTTCTTCTTGAAGTATTGTCCCTTTGATCATAATGTTGTGACCACTGGGGTCTCTTTTTATCTTTTTAAGTTTGAAATCTGTTTTATCTGATATGAGTATAGCTGTTCCTGCCTTCTTTTTTGGTCCATTTGCTTGTAGAATTGTTTTCCATCCTTTAACTTTGAGTCTATTTTTATCTTTTGCAGCTAAATGTGTTTCCTGGAGAGAGCAAATGGTTGGGTTTTGTTTCTTAATCCAGCCTGCAACTCTGTGTCTTTTTATTGAAAAGTTTAGTCCATTTACATTTAGAGTTAGTATTGATATGTTAGCATCTGTATTTACCATTGTGTTTGTCTTTCCTTTGATTTTATTTATTTATTATTTTAATAACTTTTTTTTTTGGCCTTCTTTCGTTGTTATTCGTCCCTCTGAGGTTCTGGCTTTAGGACTCCTTGTAGTATTTTTTGGAGTGGGGGTTTAGTCGTAATAAAATTCCAGAGTTTTTGTTTGTCTGGGAAGGTCCTTATTCTTTCTTCAAAGAGGAAGGAGAGCTTTGCGGGATAGAGTATTCTTGGTTGGCATCTGTTTTCTTGGAGTCTGTTGACTATGTCCCTCCACTCTCTCCTTGCCCGTAGTGTTTCTTCAGAGAAGTCTGATGTCAGTCTGATTGGTTTCCCTTTGAATGTTATCTGTTTCTTCCCTCTTGTTAGTTTCATTATTTTTTCCTTGTCTTGGATTCTTGGGAGCTTTACTATTATGTGTCTTGCTGTATTTTTCCTTTCGTCATGGAAGTTTGGTGTTCTTCTTGCTTCTTGTATATCAATTTTCAGCTCCTTCTTCGCGTTTGGGAAGTTCTCTTCAATTATATCCATGAATATTTTCTCTGTTCCTACATCTCTCTCCTCTCCTTCTGGTATTCCTATAACTCTTATATTTCCTTTCCTCATGGAGTCAGATAGTTCCCGAAGTCTTTCTTCGGTCTTTTTCCTTCGTACTTCTCCTTCCTTTTCTGTTTTGGTTCTTTTTATTTCTGTGTCTTCAAGAGTACTTATTCGTTCTTCCATTTCATCTATTCTGCTTTCATTGCTTTTCCCAGAGTTCTTTAGCGTCTCCATTAATTCTTTGATCTCCTGAATTTCTTTTACTTCCCTCTTTAGGGACACAATTTCATTCGTCTGTTCATTAATTATTTTCCCCTTATCATTGTTTTCCTTTATGACTTCTGTCAGTTTTTTAATCACAGCAATTTTAAATTCTCTATCTGGAAGGCTCAGAAGTTCTTCCAAGTTACTGTCGTTGCAATCTGGTAGATGGTTTTCTTTTTGCGGTGTGCTTTTTTGCTGAGGAGTTGATGGGTTGCATGTGGTTTTTCTACTCCCTACTGCCTGTTTTCTAATTTGCCGTATTCCTTGTGACACTGTTTTGCTGGTACTGGCTGGCATCTTGGGCGACCTTCCCAGCTCACCACTGGCTCCTCTGGGGAACTTCTGCTGGGTTCACAATTCTCCAGCAAAGAAAGGTCCCTGCTGCAAAATGGCAATGCGGGAACGTGCTCCCCTGCAAGCCCGGTCTGCCCCAGTGGTGGGTGCTGCTCCCCTCTGGGTTGGAACTTCAGGCTAGAAGGTGCCCGGCATGGGCAAGCCTCCCAGCTTACCTCTGTCTCCTCGGTGAGCCTTCTGCTGGGTTCACACATTCTCCAGCAAAGAAAGGTCCCTGCTGCAAAATGGTGATGCAGGAACGTGCTCCCCTGCACGCCCGGTCTGCCCCAGCGGTGGGTGCTGCTCCCCTCTGGGCTGGAACTGCAGGCTAGAAGGCGCCTGGCATGGGCAAGCCTCCCAGCTTACCTCTGTCTCCTCGGTGAGCCTTCTGCTGGGTTCACATGGTCTCCAGCAAGAAAGGTCCCTGCTGCAAAATGCCGGTGCCGGGGACGCGCTCCCCTGCACACCCGGTCTCTCTATTATTTCTTTGACTCAGTTTCTCTTTTCTCTGTCTTTCTCTTTTCAGATTCCCATTATCTTTATAGTGTCTTTCCCAATGAAGTTGGATAATTCTTGAAGTGTTTATTTTTTTCTTTTTCTCTTAATACTTCTCTATTTTTTTTTTACCTGTATCCTTTGTGCATTATTATCTTTGAGGTCATTTATTTGATCCTTTACTTGATCTATTTTGTTTCCATATCTCTCCATAATTTTTTATCTCTTCTATTCTTTGTGTACACTGTAAGTTTATTATTTTCTTCTTGAAGCTTCAGTTTCTATTTTCTGTTCATTAATGTTAGTTTTCATGTGAATTCTTTTGTTGTATGTCTTTGAATAGCTTTTGAGAGTTCTCTTCATCATTTTTACTTATTTTTCTTATTTATCTTCCATTTCTTTGGATTACTTTATCTTGGTTATTTTGAACTTTGTATCTGATAGGAAGAAAAAAATTATACATCTCTTTTGTAATTAGATTCTATAGAGTTGTTATCTCCATGTGATGACATATTCCCTTGAGGTCACCAGATGCCTTGTGTTGGAAGTTTTTGCCTGTCCATTTTACTACTTTAGCTATCCTTATTTTTAAAATGTCTCTGTAGCTGTTTCTTTGAGATTTGTACTATTTTCTACTTTCTTGGTGGCACTGTGGTTTTATTTGTTTGGTGATATTTAGGTCTGGTGATCTAATTTTCCATTTGCTGAGTAAAGGCATGAGCAGAATGGCAAAGAGTGGTCTATTTGCTCCTGGGAATATGCTGGGGAATTGCTGATGGCTTATGTTTGTGGCACCAAGGATATTTTTCCAGGGCTCAAGACCTGAGTCTGTGCTGAATTTGCACTGGTATCACACTGTCAGTGTCCTTCATGGAGTCAGTATCTGTCCCAAAGGGGGAAGGGTGTAGGAGTACAGTCCAGTGCGCTGTTCTTGTTTTTTTTTTTTTTTTTTTTCCAATGGGCGCCCAGCCTACTGGGAGTACGCAAGCTCCTCCACTTATGTTTTCCCTCAGTGAAGGGTGCGTACTACTATACCACTCAGCTCTATCCACTCTGGGGCTTCCATCTTAGTAGCAGCACACAGTTTCTATGACATTCTCTCTGTTTCAGACCAAACATTTCTCTCATCTACCTTTTGTTTAATGACATAAGTCTACTCCATATCCTTTCTGGTACAGTCCAAGCTAGTCTCCAACATTCAAGATATTTTCCACTTTTATCCCAGTTCATAGGATCTTCTGGGTGTAATGTTTGTCTGTTAACTTTCAGATTATCCTAAGTGCTAAGGAGGATAATATTACCTTGATCTGATACTCTGTAATGTAAAATGTTTTAAAGAAAATTAGAACACAAGACTTTCAATAGTCAGCCACATGGTGTCCACATAATACATATCACAAATAATTTTTTTCAAAGTTTCATGAACTGGGGAATAATAGCCAAGTTCTTTGAGTTCTTCATGCATAAAATATTTTATGATAAAAGTGAGCCATTCAGAGTATAGGGAGTGGAAGTGAACATCCAGTTCCTTTAATGACAGAACTATGACAGCTGTATTTACAGAATAAAATACAGGTGTTTTAAACTTGGGTTCACATAATATTATTAACAAAAATGAAGAGTTGAGAAGAGAGGGAAAGAAAAAAGATAAGGGAGTGAATTCTTTATCATTCATGACAAGGTGATAAAAAATCCTGTTCAAAAGTGATAAATTAATCTATTTGATAGCCAACCTGATGATAAAACTATTTTGCTATTTAAATATATATGGTAGCAACTATAGTCCTTTGTGCCCCCTCCCCATGCCTCTGAATCACATACATTTCTGTAAACAAAATAATACCTTGATAATAAAAAATATAAAGAATGTTAATCATTCTACAACGTATTTATATACCAAACTATCATTTTGCACACTAAATATGTACAATTATATTTGTCAATTATTCCTCAATACAGTTAAAAACAAAAAAAGATATATCACCTATGCACTATCACCATAGTCTCTTGTGCTTTTCCCACCCCTGTCCTGATTCCTCTCCCTCCTTCCCTGCTCCCCCCCCCCAACAGAATGTCTCTGGTCTATGATTGCCTGTTAATTTTGATTTTTACTTTATCATAGTTATTTTTTTTTCCTGATCCCTTATTTTGTTCCTCTACATTCCTCCTATAAGTGAAACCAGCTGATATTTTTCTTTTTCTTTCTGGCTTATTTTGCTGAGCACAATCCCTTCCAGCTCCATCCATGTTGCTGCGAATGGCATGAGTTTATCCATTTTGATGGCTGAGTAATATCCCATTGTGTATATATACCACATATTCTTGATCCAATCATCTGTTTTTGGCCATTTGGGTTGTTTCCAATTGGAAACAACCAATTCCAATTGTTTCCAATTATAAGCAATTGCAATAGCTTACCTATTGTAAATAGTGCTGCAATAAACATAGGAGTACAGGTGTCCTTTTGAATTACTGTTTTTGTGTCCTTTGGGTAGATACCTAGGTGTGCAATTGCTGGATCATATCAAAGCTCCATTTTTAGTAGTTTGAGGAAACTCCACACAGCTTTCCATAGTGGTTGGACCAATTTGCATTCCCACTAGCAGTGTAGGAGAGTTTCTTTTTCTCTATATCCTTGCCAACATTTTTTGTTGCTAGTTTTTTTGATATGTGCCATTCTCACAGTGTAAGATGGGATCTTATTGTGGTTTTGATTTGCATTTCCCTGATTACAAGTGGTATCGAACATTTTTTCATATGCGTGTTGGCCATTTGCATTTCATCTTTGGAGAAGTGTCTTTTTAGCTCTTCCGCCCATTTTTTGACTGTTTTGTTTACTTTGTTTTTGTTCAGTTTCATCAGCTCTCTGTAGATCTTTGTGATCAGCCCCTTATCATTAGTATTGTGTGTAAATATTTTCCCCCAATCAGTGGGTTATCTTTTTGTTTTGGTTAATGTCTCTTGTGCTGTACAGAAGCTCTTTAACTTGATGTAGTCCCAGCTGTTTATCCTTTCCTTCACTATCTTTGCTTTGGGTGATGTGTCTTTAAAGATGTTATTGAGGTGTATGTCTTGTAGTGTTTTGCCAATATTTTCTTTTATATATATTTTTTTGTTTTCAGGTCTTATGTCTAGTTCTTTAACCCATTTTGAGTTGGTTTTTGTGCATGGTGTGAGGTAGTAGTCAAGTTTCATTCTTTCACATGTAGCAGTCCAGTTTTCCCAGCACCATTTATTGAGCACACTGTCTTTGTTCCATTGCATATTCTTTGCTCCTTTGTCAAATATTAGTTATCCATAAGTCTGTGGGTTTATTTCTGGGTTTTCTATTCAATTCCATTGGTCTCTGTGTGTGTTTTTGTTCTAGTAACATGCAGTCTAATTATTATGGCTTTGTAGTATAGTTTGAAGTCTGGAGGTGTGATACCTCCACTCCCCTTCTTTTTCTTTTTCTTTTTATATATTTTTTAAAGATTTATTTATTTATTGATACAAGCACTGGGTACAGTCAGAAGCATGGGAGGTTGAGAGAATCCACCAGAGCCAGAGGGGAGAGCAGAGCAGGCAGAATGATGAAGTACACTGCTGAGGGGAGCAGCGGAACACGGGAGAGGTCTGTGCACCATGTGGGACTCTCACCAAGTGGCCAGGGATCGAACCAGTGCTGCAGAGGCTGTGGGCAGCTTCACAACCCAGCGCTCAACTGCTGCTGCACCACCGGCTATGGGCTTGTCATATATGGCCTTCATTATGTTAAGGTATGTTCCTTCTATCCGAGAATTTTGAGGGCCTTTTTCATAAATGGATGTTGAACTGTTTCAAATGCTTTCTTGGCATTTATCATATGGTTTTTATTTTTCTTTTTGTTGATGTACTGGCTAACATTAATTGATTTTCAGATATTAAACTATCCTTGTGTCCCTGGAATAAGTCCTACTTGGTCATGGTGAATTATCTTTTTGATGCATTGTTGGATTTCATTGGCTAGGATTTTATTGAGGATTTTTGCATCAGTGTTCATTAGAGAGATTGGTCTGTAGTTTTCTTTTTGTGTGTTGTGCTTGTTCGGTTTTGGTATTAAAGTAATGTTGGCTTCATAAAATATATTTGGTTGTATCCCTTCCTTCTCAATTTTTTGAAAGAGTTTGTGTAGGATAGACACTAGTTCATTGCTGAACGTTTGGTAGAATTCATTTGTGAATCCATCTGGTCCTGGACTTTTTTGGGGGGAGGGTTTTGATTACTGTTTCAATTTCACTGCTTGTAATTGGTCTGATTAGATGTTCTATTTCTTCCTTATTTAGTTTTGGGTGGTTGTAAAGTTGTAGAAATTTGTTCATCTCTTCTAGATTGTTCAACTTGTTTGCATATAACTATTCATAGTAATCTCTTATTACTCTTTTGTTTTCTGCTGTGTCTATGGTAATTTCTCCTCTTTCACTTATGATCTTATTTATTTGTGCTTTCCTCATTTTTTTCTTTGTGAGCCTGGCTAGAGGTTTGTCTATTCTGTTTATTTTTTCGAAGAACCAACTTTTGGTTTCATTGATCTTTTGGATTGTTTTTGTAACGTCTATTTCATTAATCCATGCTTTGATTTTTATTATTTCCTTTCTTCTACTGGCTTTGGGGTGTTTTTTTTTTTTTTTTTTTTTGGTTGTTGTTTTTCCAGTTCTGTAAGGTGGGAGATAAGGTTATTTCTTTGAGTTCTTTCTTATTTCTTGATGTAAGCCTGTATTGCTATATATATTCCTCTTATAGCTGCTTTTTCTGTGTCCCATATGTTCTGGAGAGTTCTCCTCATTATCATTCATCTCGAGGTATTTTTTAATTTCTTCTTTAATCTCCTCTTTGATCCAATGGTCTTCCAGTAGTGTGGGTTTCATTCTCCATGAGGTAGAAGGGTTCCTTGCTTTTTTTTCATGGTTATTTCTAGTTTGATGCCTTAATGGTGAGAGAAGATAGTTGGTATGATTTCAATCGTAGTGTATCTGTTGATGTTTGTCTTGTGTCCCAGTATGTGATCAATCTTGGAGAATGATCCGTGTGTACTCGAGAAAATTGTGTACTCAAGATTTTTTTGGGTGTAGTGTTCTATAGATGTCTGTTAAGTCCATGACTTCTAGGTCCTTGTTTAGAGCTCTAGTGTCCTTGCTTATTTTTGTCTCATTGATCTATCCATTGGTAAGAGTAGTGTATTGAAATCTCCTACTGTCTATGTATTTTCTTTAATGTCTGTTTTCAGAGATGATAATAATTGTCTTATATATTTTAGTGCTCCTTCATTTGGTGAATATATGTTGATGAGTGTTATGTCTTCTTTTTTTTTTTAAAGATTTATTTTATTTATACAAGAACTGGGTTACAGGCCAGATGCATGGGAGGGTGAGAGGGTTTCACCAGAGATAGAGTGGGGAACAGAACAGGCAAACTGGCGAAATACACTGCTGAGGGGAGCAGCAGAGGAGACAGGAGAGGTCTGCTCACCATGTGGGTTGCTCCGAGGCCAGCAGGGATCGAACCGGCACTACAGAAGTTGCGGACAGCTTTACAGCACTGCGCTCAACCGCCTGTGCCACCAGGGAGGCCTTGTTATGTCTTCTTGCTGTATTGTCCCCTTAATCATAATGTAGTGCCCGTCTGTGTCTCTTTTAACATTTTTTAATTTGAAGTCTTTTTTGTCTGATCTGAGTATAGCTAGTTCTGCCTTCTCTTTTGGTCCATTTGCTTGTAGGATTGTTTTCCATTCTTTTACATTCAGTCTGTGTTTCTCATTTGTAGTTAAATGTGTTCCCTGTAGACAGCAAAAGTTTGAGTTCTGTTTTTTAATCTATCCTGCTAATCTGTGTCTTTCTATTGATGAGTTAAGTCCATTTATATTTAGAATTAATACTGATATACTGGCATCCATATTTGCAATATTGATTGCCTTTTTGAGATTCTATTCCTTAACTTGTTCTATTCGTTCTATCCATTTCACTGTTTTGTTTTGTTTTAGTTTTAGTTTTAGTTTTTTTTTTTATCTCTAAGTTTCTTGTAATATTTTTTGGAGTGGGGGTTTAGTAATAATGAATTTCTGGAGATTCTGTTTGTCTGAGGTTTTTATTTTTCCATCATAGAGGAAGGAGAACTTTGCAGGGTGGAGTACTCTTGTTTGGAATTATTTGGCTTAGAGTTTGTGGACTATGTCCCTCTACTCTCTTCTTGCCCATAGTGTTTCTTTGGAGAAGTCTGATGTCAGCCTGATTGCTTTTCCTTTTTAGGTTATCTGTTTCTTCATCCTCATCAGTTTCATTATTTTTTTCTTGTCTTGGACCTTTAGAAACTTTACTATTATGTATCTTGCTGTAGTTTTCTTTTCATTGTGTTGATTTGGTGTTCTTCTACTTCTTGTATGCCTATTGACATTTCCTTCTTCATGCTTGGGAAGTTCTCTTCAATTATCTCATTGAATAGTTTCTCCTTGCCTTGTTTTCTCCCCTCATCTTCTGGGATACCTATGACTCTTACATTTCCTCTCCTAATGGAGTCAGCTAGTACTCCAAGTGTTTCTTCATTCCTTTTTCCTTTGTACTTCTCTTTCCTTATTTTTTTGGTTCTTTTTATGTCTGTATCTTCAAGAGTACTAATTCCTTCTTCCATTTCTTCTATTTTCATGGCTTTCCCTGGAATTCTTGAGCTCTTCCACCAATTTCTGGATATCCTCCAGCTCCTTCGCTTTTTTCCTCTGTTTATTGATTATATTCTTATCTCTTTCTGTAGTTTCCCTTACATCGTTGACTGTTTTTATCATGGCCTTTTTGAATTGTCTCTTTGGTGGCGATATTCTTCTGTGTCCATATTATCGGGTTCTAGAGGTTGACTTTCTGTGGTGCATTGTTCCCGCAAGGGCCTGCTTGATCATTGGTATTTTTCTTTCTTCCCATCGTTAGCCTTAGACTTCAGTCTATTTGTAGTGTCCTGGTACCACTGCTGTGGGGGGCATGACTTCTGCTTTCTCTTCCTGAGGAGTGTGTTTGTGTGTGTGTGCCCGTGTGTGTCTGCCTGTTTTCTGAGCCACTGTGACTGGGGACATACCTAGATACTCCTCTGTTATGGTAGATGTTGTTCTGAGCTGTGCTTTGCTCCAGGAGCCCCTGCTTTTCCAGCCCCGCTACTGCACAGGTAGGGCTCCGATGTCTTAGTTATTGGTAGTCCAGAATCCCATGTGGAGCCCTGAGTCTCCACAAACACACTGAGGCCAAGTCCACTGGGAGGTGCCTACAGGCTGGGTGGAATGTATTTTCTTGTTGAGCTGCGAGGCCCCTCCAGGCGTGTCTGCAATGAATGTCGGGATTGAAAAAGAATAAGGAGAGAGAGAAGCAATAAGGGGAAAGAGGAAAATGGTACAGAAATGTGAAAGGAATGAAAGTGAGAGAAAAGAGCAAGGGTTATAGAGGGAGAAGAGAAGAGAATATGGGGGAGAGCAGAGAATGGAACAGAGAGAGAAGAGAAACTAGTTAAGGTGATGTGAAGGGGTTACAGAGGAGAAAGAAGAATCAGAAAACAGAAATAGGAAAGACAGGAAGGAACAGCAGACAAACAACTGACCAACAGACAAACACACAAACATGGGGGAGACTTAGAACTCTGGTGGCTCCCCATGATCACCACTGGGGAATGCTATCTCCCTTGTGATGTTTCAACGAAGGGGAAAGACAGGAGAAAAGAAAGGGAAGAAGAAGAAAGGAAAAAAAAAAGGGAAAAAAAAGAAAAGAAAAAACAAACCCGAAGGTAGGAAAGCAAAATGGCGCGGATTGACTGCAGCGGTGGGTGTGAGGGTTTTTTCAGGGCCCATGAGGCAGCTGGGTGGGTGTAGAGTAAAGTGAAAAATGATATCAGGCTTTTCTGCCCTCCCACCATTAGGATTGATGACATATCCCTGCAGTCATGAATGCATGCCTGATGGGCGGGCACCTGGAGTAGGGTGTGGGCATATGTAAATGGAATTCATCTGGGCTCATACTGCACTTATAAGGGCAGCGTCACGGGGACACCAGAAGAACCACTAGAGAAGCAGAGATAACGAGAACGAACAGGAGAGTAGAGAAGCAGAACCACGAGGAAAGCAGAGAGAACATGAGAGAAGGCCAGAGAGCCCAGAAAGAGTGAAGACTTGCTGGGGTCTGGGAGGCCTGTGAGCCTCCTGGCCCCCCAGCACCCCTGCCTGCCATGTGCCTGGTAAATCCCAATAAAAGCCTGCAAAAGCTACTGAGGACTCAAGGACTTCTCCTTTACCCAGTCTGCTTGGGTCATAGAAAACCTGCTCCCTGCCATTCCTGCCGCTACAGTGGGTGATAGGGCTTCTGAGGGCTCCTTCTTCCTGAGGGCTTGGGGTACCACCGAGAGGCCCCCTATGTATGAACTAGTCCTATGAGGCGCCCCCTCATGATTTTCCTCCCTTTAAGTGGGGATCACTTAGGGGAAAACGTCTCACCAGTCTCCAGGAGGGGGATGGAAGGGAAGCACTGCAAGGAAGTGGCTGGAAGCAGTGCTGTGCCTGCCCCAGGCTCTGTTTGCCCACCTGACCTTGTCCCGACATCTCAGAATTCAGAGTCCACTTGTTCCACCCGCTTCTCCCGGGTGTCTGGCCTGCAGCTTTCTCCTTTCTGCGGGTCACAGTGTGCGGCTTTGTGGATGGGGGAGGGTAGAAGGGTTCTGATGGCTTGCTTTCTTCCTGTCCACTGTCCTTCTAACTTTCCTCCTCTAGCAAATTGCCAGCTTTCCCTAATTTATCTGATGTGTTTGGGTTACCATAGGCACTTGCCATTTTTCCCTCTCTTGTCCCCGTGCAGAAGCTGGGACTGTGCCCGGATCCCGGGGAGCTGACTGGACGCAGCTCCCACCACGTGGATCTCATTCCTCCTAACTTTGTGTTCCAAGTATTAGCAGTCTGCTTAGATGTAGAACTTCTCTCCTGGTCCTTTGAGGAGCAGTTGCTCAAGTGGCTTTCAGGATTCACACACCCACCCCCCCACCACCCGCAGAAGCTATTTGGTAGGTAGCTGTACTTTCATTGCAGTGGGTGAGATCAGGATCTTAGGTCACCATCTTGAAGCTGGTCCTGTTAAAGTCCTTTAAAGCCATATTAACTATTAGAAATTTTGATTAATTTTTTTTCTCATTTGTTTCAATTTTTTCTATATGTACAATAGTGAACATGCATATTCTACATATCTGCATACTTCCCAAATTCATAAACACTTCAGCAATTGTAGTAATTTGGTAAAAATACCTCACAAATTTATAGATTTAGGTAAGTTATGTATTGACCTATTTCCTCAAGTTTGCTTGAACCCCCAAATCCAAGATTTGTAGAGCATATTATCATTCTAGGCACACAAATCCTGAAATGGGTATCTGAAATGTCTGCTTTGCTCAACAGGTATTTTTGTGTTGGGATTTCAATCAGTCTATCAGTCTCTTCCCCCAATCAGAATGGGCTCTTCTCATGGATGACACAGTCATTCTCTGTAATTTGACTTCTACTATGGAAACATCAAATTCATCATCTATGTTTCTAGTATAACTGAACCATTCTCATGAGATTCTCAGATAAATTTGTGTCCCAAGACCAATTTCCAATGTGCAAGTGTGGAACTTTCATTATGCACAGAAATTCTTGGGATCCCACAGGGTGTCCAAGAATTTTATTTAATTCTACTCAATTCCAAAATTATCTACTGGAGATAGTTGTCAGATTCTGCAGGAAAAGGATTCTGTCTCCCAAGACTGCCCTGCACTTCCGACACCGGCAGTAAGCCCATGTTGTTTGCTACCTGTACTCTGGAAGGATTGACTATAAATCAGTTTCCCACTTCCTCCTCAGGTTTGATTAATTTGCTAGCACAGCTCACAGAACTCAGGAAACATATTTAGTCATCAGATCACCAGTTTATCACAAAGGATAGTAAAAGGCATGAATCAATAGCTAATTGAAGAGAATTATAAGTCAAGGTATGGGGAACAAAGATAGAGCTTTTATGTCCACTTCACATGCACCAATGTCTCCAAACCACCACATGTTTTCTAAACTCTGTCTTTTTGGGTTCTTATGGAAGCTACATTACATAAGTATTCATGATGAATTCATTGGGCATTAGCAGTTGAGTTTTACCTCCAGCTCCATACCCCTCCCCAGAGATCTAGGAGTTGCACTGGGAGTTCTAAACTTTTAATCACATCGTTGGCTCTTCAAGCAACCAGGCCCCGGCCTTAGGTGCTTACAAAAGCCATGCCATTAATATAATAAGAGAGATCTTTATCACATCTTACTCTTAGGAAATTCCAAGGGTTTGGTGAGCTATGAAATAGGACCTGTGGATAAGATCAAATATATATGAGAAATATACCATGGTCATTTGATCAAATGCATATGTCTTATAAATCACGTTACACTAGCTCTTCCTTAGATAATTTTAAGACTGTTGTCCCCTCACTTCCTGATTGAAAATTTACCTTATGTCTTCCTTCACTACCCTTTTAAAACTGAAATACTCCACCCCACTCTTTACCAGTCCCACTTCTCACTTCCTCCTCTCCCTGCTTTCCAAAGCACTCATCATTCTCCAACGTAGTATCTATGTTTTGCTCATGTATGTTTTATTAGCTCAATAATTTTCTTTTGTTCAGTGCCCTGGTCCAGCCTTTAGAATAGCACTTGCCCTAAGGTCAGTGCTCAGGGAGTGGCTGTAGAATGAAAGCACAAGGAAGGTGCTAGTGGTGGTCTCACACATGAGAAGAATTCAAAGACCTGCTCTGGTCCAGCCAGGACACTCTGTAACAGCCACACTAAGAAACTTGCTATGATAGAATTTTCAAATAAGAGACTTTCCCTGTGACTCACTTTACAGAGTTTCCGGCCCCCTTCCCATATGTCTCAGGAAATGTTCTCCTCTAAGCTTTCATCCACTCTTGTGTCATGAATCATTGCTACTGCTGTATTTCTGTAGCTTTTCTTCCCTTCAGTTGATCAGCATGTTCATTTTTAAAAGTCAACAGTTTATACCCAAGCACAGAGGGCTGTTTTGGGGAAAGGTAAAAATTTCATTCATTTAATAAGCATTCCCTTGGTTCATTGCTTAAGGATTTTTTTCTTTTGCTTAAAGGGAAAAAACATGTGAGTGAGACATGCAGTGAAGAGTGTAGATAGTGTAGCAAGTGCTGGGTTGCCTCCAATATTCTTTTTGTGGCAGGAATTAAATGATTAAATGTGAAGTCAAGTTTTCTAACTTTCCTTCCCACACCATTTGGAGAAGGTGACCCTTAGGATATCCTTTTGTTTTACAGAGCTGGAGAGGAATTCAATTAAAAAAATTATGAGATAGGAAGATGTGAAAGAAGAGAAAGGTTAAAGAGGGAAATAGAACTCAAAAGAGCCAGCTCAGACCTGAGTGTGAAAAGAATGGGCATGGAGGTTGGAGGCCTTTTCATGAGATAAGAAAGCCAGGAATAAATGTGACTAAAAAAGATTTTGAAGACTTTTGCTGTCTGTTTTGCTCCCCAATCTATACTGAGAATTTTTTCTAAAGATATTTAAAAAATATTTTAAGAAGATTGGAGTAGGAGAAGCTAACTTTTAGCAAGACCTCATACTCAAAAAGCCACTGAGGAATAATTTGATACCTAGAACTGACAGAAATTACTGAGGGAATGACCAGAGAGAGAACTTAAGGGACAGCAGCTTTTATGGTGTCTTGTAGCAAATTCTGTACCCTAATTGGGTTTAATTTAATTCCTTACTTTTTGTAAGAAAGGAATAAGCAAGAATTTCCTACGATGATGCCCATGTTTTTAGTTAAGCCATGATGCCTCACAAGGAAATCAGGGCCTGGAAAGTGGCACCTTTAAGGCATTATGTTCAAAAACACACTGGCCATTAAAGGGTATTGTGAACATTTGTGGAAATTACATTTAGATTATTTTGGCAGTAGCCTATTATGTGTTTTGGAGAGGGAGCAGACAGAGCTGCACGTGTGTGTGAAGGCATGCATTAGAAAAGTATTAATGATTTTATGGAATTATTTTAGTTTAACTTAATGTACAAACATAGTATGCTCTTAGGTGTGGTTTTTGTTTTGTCTAGGAGTAACCATTTTTTCCTAGAGGAACACATCTCCAGTTTCACATGGTAAGTCAATAGAAAATGGGATCTATAAATTGCATTTTAAGGCAACTTATTGTAATGCTGCCCTGCACAATTTACCTCCTGTCTACATTTTCCTCTCTTGTTGCAGATGCTGAGAAATCTGTGTGACAGCTCTCAGCAGCACTGGCCACTTTTATCAAAAACAGCAGAGAAAGTTATATTATTCGTAACATCTGCCTGTCCCAAATTGACTAAATCAATTTTAATAGTTTTTTGAGTTGCACATAGAGCTAGTCTGGGGTGTTACCAGAAAGTGGGGTTTCAGAGTCCTCTGGAGAGCCTATTGTCTGCTCAAAAATTTGCCTACCTAAAGTCAGTTCCATGTAAAAATTGTATCTATTCAGACCATTAACTCCGCATCAGAATTATTTCCTCGATTTCAAGGAACTCTCTTATCTATTCTTAAACTCTGAGCAGGCATCTCACTTGCTAATTTCGTGCTACGTGTTCTGCTTTTCTAGTAGAGTGAATCCCTCATCTCTACTACACCAGTCCCTCACCTTCACCCCTACCATCACTCTGGTCGTCATCCTCACCATCTTCATCACCACCACCCACTTCACCAACGCTATTACCACCACAATCTCCATAGGCATCAGGAACTATTTGTTGAAAATACTCCTTGCTAGGTAATGTACTAAGTTCCCCACATACATTTTCTTCATTTCTAATGTGCATTCTCTGAGGTCTTTGTTCTTAATTCGGGTGTACCTTCAGCACCAGGCACAGAATTTGACACGTATAAGACCCCAAATAAGTATGTGTTGAGTGCAGGTTAATTTTACAGTTGAGAAAATTGAGACCCAGAGAGGAGAATTAATGTCTGAGTTCAAACAGCTAGGCATTGAATCCAGATTTGAAATATGGTCTTTTGCGTCCCCCACAAGCCAAGCCCTCCAAATTCCATATCCTTGCTTTTCTTCCTGTAACTGGAATGCCATTCCTTTCCTTTTCCTTATTGAAGGACATTCAAAATCCTTCCCAAATAGTGTCACTTATATGTGGAATGTAGAAAAACAAAACAAAGGGTCAGACCAAGCCAAACTGAAAAACTAACCCTTGAAACCTGACTGCAGAATGGGGGCAATGAGAGGGGAGGGGGTGCGGGAAAGGGAGGGATGAAAACAAAGAAGAGGGGAGTGCTAGGGTCCTCCCTAGCACTAGTCTGTCTATGGTGACAGACTATGGGTTTTTTAGTGGCGGATGTGCTATGGCAACAACACTTGAAGGGGGATCCTACACTTCTAGCATGCAAACAATGATGTAAACGAATATTAACTCAGTCAAAAATATTAAAATAAGCTCCCCCCAATCCTTTCCACTGTTTCCCATTCTTTTCAAATTTCTTCATTTGGAATTTATCTCCTTTCCTCCACAGTTTCATGGTGCTTTTATTGCAGTTTAGTTAAACCACTAAAAATCTGCCCTTTGCTCGCTTCTCTATGTTTGCATCCCTCACCAGCATGTCAGGACATGGTCAGTGGCTGAGTTTTACAACTCTTTCAGCCTCTCTTGTGCAGCATAGCACTGTGCCTACTAGGTGTTAAAGAAACAATTGTGAAATCTGGAGAATGAGAGCAGAGTTTTGGCTACAAGAAGGGGGCCCTGACACCTGCTGGACGAGAAAGGCAGCAGCCTCGGCCAGCTGGCTGGGGAGGGCACCAAAGACAAACTTTGCCTCTTGCACAATAGGCAAAAGACCCGTCCTAGCTACACACATCTTTTGTAAACAAAACTGTTATATTCATGGTGAACCAGAGAGGAGGAAACAACAGGTGCTAAAGATGAATAGACTGTTGTTAGTCCATTTATTGATTGGAAACCAATCCTAGATTTTGCTTCTTCCTGTTCTATCAAGTGGCCTCTGCCCGAGTGTAATTTTTACTTTTTAGTGCCATCTGCACCTGTGGCCTTTGGACTTAATGTTTATGACAGATGGGCCAGGCCCTGCTTATAACATTTAGTGGTAGCTTTCCTTCTGTAGTGCTCCATGCTCCTCTCAGCATGGCATGGGCCCAGTGGGCATGTGTGTTGGGAAAGACCCACGTCTGCATCCATTGTTCAGCTGCTGTCCTCAGAGTCTAATGATCCCTGGTTGGGTCCACTTATTGCCCATCAATTCTTCCTCTTGCCAGGTAATTGTCCCTCAAAACTCAGTGCTCTGCAGCAAGCAACTCATGTGGGATAGGCAAGCACATCTCAGATGTCACAATCAGACACTCTACTACTACTTTCTCAATCTGCTGTTTAAAGCTACTAAGAAATTTCCAATATTTTTTGTTCCTGCCAGTAAAGAAGGTCTACGTTCATCTGATACATTGACATATGGGAGGGAGCTTTCTTTTTTGTCTTGAATGGCAGAGCAACATGCATATAAATAGTGTACTTTGGACTTTCTTAGTGAGATTCACCTGCTGGCTTTTCTGTTTTTCTTACTAGCAGACTCTAAGTCAACTTTTAGACTAGCACAAATAAATGTTTGCCTAGTGCATGAAGAGATAGTATTGAAGGGAGGCAAAGGATGGGTCCCATTTTCCTCCCCGGTGGCACAGTGGTTGAGCGCTGGGCTGCTAAGCTGCCCGCAGCCTCTGCAGCACAGGTTCAATCCCCGGCTGCCAGGCAAGGGTCCCACGTGGCACGCAGACCTCTCCTGCCGTGTCCACTGCACCCCTCAGCAGTGTACTTCAGTCCTTTTGCCTGTTCTGCTCCCCACTCTGGTGAATTCTCTCACTCTCCTGTGCTTCTGACTGTACCCAGTGCTTGTATAAATAAATAAATAAATCTTTAAAAAAAAAATAAAGATGGGTCCCATTTTGAAGGGACCTAGAAACAGGCAAAGCACCATGATTATGGGGAGAGGGCATGAAGGAGAGGGTTTGGGCCCATTTTTATAGCCATCAATTCTTTTTCCTACAGAGTCATTCTTGTGTATAACCTATCTTTAGCAAACCAGAAGAGAACATTCTATCTGGACAAGAGAAGATAATGGTAAAATATGACTATCTAGACATTAAATGCTTAACAATATTTTGAAGTAAATATACAGCAAAACATAATAGCTAGTGAGGTCCTTATTTTCCTTTTAATATATCCCTGATAGTGTGAGCACTGACACCTTTGTCACTTGTTTCTCTGGTTGCTCCTGGCTTCCCACTGTCTTGCTCTCTGGTCTATCCAGTTCTCCCAGACTCACATTTTCTTGGGGGCTTGGGTCCTTTCCTTTTTTCTGCCTCTCACCACACCCAGCACCCAATGCTGAAGAACCCTTTGAATGCTTTAGATTCTTTTTTCTATGGGTCATCATTCTGAAAAAAATCTTCCTTGGCTTGCCCATCTAAGTAGATCTCCTTGTTCTTTATATCTTTACTCCCAGGCCCTCATTATTATAGTTCATTATGCCACATGCACTCTGGAGAATCACCCAATGAACTTCCCAGACCTTGTGAGGAAAAGGGGGTCAGAGCACAGTACTCAAACTTTATCAGTGATGCACTTAAAAAAAGAAACCCAATAAAAACGCCAACACATTTTTACATACGTTAAATGATTCAGCTACACAAATTAAGGCTACAGTAACTGCATGCTTGACTACGTTCCCTCCTGATGTTTGCTGTGGAAGTGGAGTTGCTGGCTGCAGCATGAATATTGTTGCCCAACGGTAGTTAGAAGTTGTCCCATACCCAGGGACAGATGTAATGTTTGACATGAGGGGCCCATGTGGTAGCCGATGAAATGGGTAGCTCCTCAAGGGTGCTGCTTGTGCATTTGTACTTTCTTTGGTAGCAAGACTCAGCTGCATGCAGTTTTTCTGTGTTCACCCAGCATTTTTTGCAGATGATAATGCACAGAAGCAAAAATAAAATATGCCTTATGTTCCTTATGCTCAAATTGTTCTTTACTATATCAATCATGTTGGAACAAGTTTCAAAACAAGTCTTATAACAAAACTGGCTGTACCTATAATGATGTTATTTATTTGAAATGTTTCTTAACTCTCCCCCCAAACAAACATACAGTCCTTCAAAGGCAGATCCTGTGCTACCTCTGTCATTGTTGTATAGTCTATTGTTTGGCACAGGGGAAGTACCAACAATTGTATGTCAAGTGATTAAGAAATGTGTGCTCTGTCAGTATCATTAAAGCTAATTCCAAACAGTAAGTTACTTTAGTCTCTAACAGTACCTACCACTGTTACTGAAGACTTTAGACAGTATCATGTGATAAAACTACATTTTTCTTGTCTTATTTTATTTTTTTAAAATTGAGGTATCATTGGTTTACATTAATTTTGCCATTTTAAAAAATATTTATTTATTTATGTATACAAGAACTGGGGTATAGGCTAGAGGTATGGGGGGTGAGAGGATTCACCAGAGACAGAGTGTGGAACAGAACAGGCAGACTGACTGAAATACTGTGCCATGTGTGTAGCTCCCTGGTGGGCTGGGGATGGAAGTCATGCTGCAGAGGCTGTGGATAACTTCACAGTGCTGTGCTTAAACCCCTTGCGCCACCAGGGAGGCCCTGCTGAGGGGAGCAGCGGGTGAGACAGGAGAGGTCTGTTGCGCCATGTGGGAATCTCCCTGGCAGGCCGGGAATCGAACCAGTGCACTGCACTCAACCCCCTGCCCCACCAGGGAGGCCCTCATTCTTCCTTTTTGTACAATGTATACTTTCTCCTGTCAGGTGTAGTCTCTATAGAATTCCCACCACCAATTCACCCGTGCATCACCACTATAGTCCCTTGTGTTCTTCCCTCCCTGTTTAGACCCCCTATTAATATTTCTTAGACAAGTGTTCTAGTGTTTGCAAATTCCTTCAATTTCTTTCTGCCTGAGGAGACATTTATTTCTCCCTCATATCTAAAGGAGAGCCCTGATGAATAGATAATTTTTGGCTGGCAGTTTTTATTATTAAGTATTTGTTATACATCATTCCATTTTCTTCTTGCATGGAGTTTTTCTTCAGAGAAGTCCAATGTTAGCTGATATGGGTTATTCTATAAGTTATCAGTATTCTTTCTTTTGAATTCTTGGAAATGTAACACTATATGTCTTCTTGTAGGTCTCATTTTGTTACACTGTTTTTTTTAATATCCTGCATTTGTTCATTTAATCTCTTCTCTAGGCTCAGCAACTTTTCCTCCATTATTTCTTTTAAAATCTCTCTTTCTCTCCCCCAGCCATCTCCCTCTGCCATTCCCCACCCGGCTCTCTTTCTCCCCCCTCCTTCTGGTATTTCCATATTCTGACGTTGCCTTTCCTCATGGAATCAGATGATTCTTAGAGTGTTTCTTTATTTTTTTATACTTTATTTCTGACTTTCCTTTTTAACCCAGAGTTTGCTTCATTCTCATCTTTGAGTATACTAATTCATCTTCCATTTGGTCTATTCTACTTCCATAACTTTCACTGAATTTTTCATCTCCTATATTTAGTTTTTTATATTCTGAACCTTCATTGTTTTCTTAGTTAGCTTCAATTCTATCTTCTGTTTGTTGATTTTATTTACAAGGACATTCTTTTGTTTTATTGAGTTTTTTAAAAGATTTATTTATTTATGCATACAAGAGCTGGGGTACAGGCCAGAGGTGTGGGGGGTGAGAGGATTCAGCAGAGACAGTGGGGAACAGAACAGGTTGACTGACTGAAATACACTGCTGAGGGGAGCAGCTGGTGAGTCAGGAGAGGTCTGCTGTGCCATGTGGGTTTCTCTCTGGCCAGGGATCGAACTCGTGCTGCAGAGGCTATGGACAGCTTCTTAGGTTGCATCTTAACCCTTTGCGCCCCCAGGGAGGCCCCTGTTTTATTGAATTTTATCCATAATCTTCCTTTTTTTTTAAATTTATGGCAATTTTATTCTCTGTGTTTCATAGGAAGAATATATCTTTCATGTCTTTGAAGCTGGATTCTGGAGATTTGTTCTCTGTGTTTTATATCTCTTAGGACTCATGTCGCTATTTTTGGTTTTTCCTTCAACCCATTGTTTTCTTTGGGTCCTGCTATTGTAAGTGGGCCTACTGCTGAGCATGGCTTCTCCTTCTTAGTAGTCAGGGGCGTCACCATTTAGGGAGGACAGCTGAGGGAGTTTTATGTGATGTGGGGACTTAGGCCACTCTGTTACCTCCCCTGATGTGGTTCCAGGGGTTCACCGATTCTTTCTTTTTTAACATTATTTAAGATATCTGAGGTTATCAAAGTATCTATCCAAACATAGTCAAGTAAGTATAATTATGTCTCTGCTTTTATCATTGTAACTTCTGGGAACATACACTTCTTATCCCTATTACAACACTAGCCTGAGCAAAGAAAGTATTTTGTAAATACTCACAGAGTGGTGGAATACTATGAAAACTGCCATATATATTTTTTTATTTTGTGGAGTAGCAGTCTTCTCACAAAATAGACTTGACCTATAACAGCAGCAGAGACTTTTAAGCAAAGAAGTCCAATATAAAGCAGAGAAATAAATGACTTAAGAGGATAATTATAAGACCATATTGCCCAGGGTATTAGAGATAGTGATTTTAAATTTAGTTTAACCCCAAACCTAAGGGAATGCTTTAATAGAACAGACATATTGTCGACAAGCTGGTATTATTAAGATCATTCAGCTAAACAAAGATTCCATCAAAAATGTCACCTGAATTCTCAAAGACATAGAAGAAAAGATGAAAAAGAGCTGAAGATAATATGACTGAAAATCTAGAAGATTATAATTTTCTGTTATATCTGCCATTATTTCAGTTTTCAAAACCTCTGGCTCTCTAACTTAGAGATAGAAGGCAAAAAAGAGGGGGAAGGAGCAAAGAATGGAGTGGAGGAACAATGGAAGAAAATAGAGACACAAAGAGAGAGAGAGAGAGAGAGTGCATTCTGTAAACCTAAGATTATGTCTTCTTATGGAGTAATGGTGATAGATTTTCACTGAATCTTTTTGTTTTATTTGAATGTATATTCCAAGGTACTTCCATTTAAAAAATGTTTTTAAGTTTACTTGTTGGATGACTAAATGACTAAAACATGTATCTTTTATAGCTTTTTTTGTGGGCTTAAGGGACACGTTTTATAAAAACAATTTTCAATCACTATATGATATTTTACCTTAATTCATTTAAACAACCCCTCATTATTGAATGAACAGTTCCATCATATTTTATACAATAAAGAAGTCAATCAATATCTGTGCATTGTTATTTATATTTTGGATTCTTTTTCCATGATTAAATCCAAGCTGTGGAATTACCGGTCAGAGGGTGTAAGAAGGGTGATTATGAGCCCCAGAAGAGGTGCTGCATTTGTGAGGGTCTTTTTGTAGGACATGACTGAAAGTAACAGAGTTTCCTCATTTAAGTGTGGTCATCTCTTTGGCCCCCTGCACAAAGATCTCTCCACTTCTACTGGGACAGTTTCAGTTAGTGAGAATGTTGTTTTCTTCTTCACTGAAATAACTGCAAATAGTGCTTAAATATTTGCTTCATTGCATTAGCTTTGGAGAGGTGTATTTTTTAACACATGAACTAGAAAACATTCAGTTTTTTTTTCCATTTCTTTACTGGCAAGTTAGTTGAAAGGGTTCAGGGATCAGGAGAAAGCATCATAGAATGGGAAGGGGGAAATAGGATGTCTAGGGATTCAATAATATTAGGTTTCTAAGTATAAATGTATTTAATGAATACTTGTAAATATGAATATAAATGGTTTACCATCCCTTCTTTAGTAGCTGCTTTACATATCACAGGCACAGAACAGTAACAGTGAGTTACATTTTTTTTTTAGCCATGATGGAGTAATTTCATCCCTACCAGCTTCTATATACACATATATTCTTTCCAGTTTAATCTATTCAACCTAAATCCTAGGCATCAATGAATTTATAGTTAACTTCTGGGAATCTTTCTATTATTAAGTGGGTGATGTGTTATTGGAGAGGCTAAATAAAATAAATTATAAAAGTACTAGTAAGCATGAGGTATTAGTCTGAGTTTTCTTATTAAATGAATTAAGTGCATATGATTTATTTCATATTCTCTCACAATACTCTGTGTATTTACTGATATTCTACTCTACTCACAGTATTGAAAATATCCAAAATGAATTATGATATAATTTCCATTTTTAAGGGATCTAGACACACATGCAAACATTATAGCAGAAATAAAATTTTTCAAGAGACGCATGAATGTGCAAAAGTAATGTAAAAGGAACAGAAATTTCATCGGGGGAAAGGTAGCTCTGAGAAGCCTCTACTGAGGAAGCAATAAATATAAAATAGTCATTGACGAAGGTGTGAGCTTTTGGACAGACTTCCGAAGGGATGGAGGGGGTATGGCATTATACATGCAAGAGATGACTTTAACTAAGGTATGTAGCTATGAAAGAGGATGCCTGGTCTGATCAGCAACATGGAGTAGGGGTGTGTGTGTGTGTGTGTGTGTGTGTGTGCCTGATTGTGAGTGTTTATTTGAGTACATGTATAATATATGTGATTGTGTGTTCATATAAGTATGTGACCATGTGTCTATCAAAGGATGGGTGAAATGAGCAACAATGAAAGAAATGAGGGAACTACTGGTGGAGATAAAGTTGGGAAGGGATTTTAGAGCCAGAACTTGGAGCACCTTAACTTATTTACTCTTGAGATTTGTGTATCTGCTCTATATTATAATACTAGAAATAATAGTGGTAACATCCAGGAGGCTCTTAGATGTTAAAATCAATTCTCTCTTTTGATTTCTATTAAAGTAGTCATGATAACATATTCACTTCTAAGGAATATAAATAAGTAATAATTATTCCTACTTGGGCAGTTTTTAACACTAATTTTATGTTTCTAAAATTTCAGCACCGATTTATGGATGTGAAGTTTCCCAGTAATGGAATGTGTTAACATATTGTGAGCATAGCATAAAGGCAATTTCTGTTCCAAATAGTGTTTAAATATTCAAAATTCATCAAGGTGAGGACTGCCAACTATGTCTCTTCAGTTCTTTTTATTCACTGATTATATATTTAACAGAACATGAGGGTTAACTTTTAAAATATTTTTCTCTGTATTCTTCCTGGAGTATGAACAAGGAAAACAGTTGGGGATAATAGAATGTGTTCTTTCTTCTCTAAATGACTAACAGAAGGGCACATTTAGAACTGCACCTGCCTGTTTATCTTTCTAATATATGAAAGTTAATATGAAGGCTGAGCTCTGAAATGGAAGTCTCTCTATCAGCTTACTCTTCCCTTAGAGTTTCAAAACATAAAAGGTTAAGTGCTTGCTTTTAGTTCAGTGTTAGAGGAGAGCACACAGGCCTTGCAATGTGAGGGCTTACTGGAAAGCCTATGTTTAGGTTTACCAGAGAAGCACAGTGACAAATCTGCTTTTGGTATCTGTTCTTCAGAAGCTTCCATGGTCACAGAATGTCTGTGTCCCCAGGGTGTGTGTCCATTGTGAGCCACTTCTCCTGGTGGCTCTGTACTTTGTGGCTCAGGGTCTGAGAAATTTTAAGTTTCTTTCATGCAGCACATTCCTTCTCTAGATCTCTACCAACAATGACATCAATAAATTTGTTTGGAGGGGGTTCTCTGCTTCCTGCTTCTCACTATAGGGTAGTGATTAGACTCAGCAGGCTTTTGATGAAAATCTCCCCTTCTGTCTTTCTTTCTTTTCATCTCTTTTCTTCCTTTTCTTCATGTCTTTTGCACAAGATGTTTTGTATGGCTGTGATTCCAGGCAAGCTGCTCTGCCATGTAAAAAATAAATAAACAAATAAAATGCCTGCAACACTACAAAGTAAATCACTTGCCTTCAAAATTAAGCTTAAATATTTCCTTGAGCTCCATGCTTCCTGTCTGAACATCCCACCACTTAAACAGGTGATAAGAGTTTTTATTTTATTTTTGCCTTTTTTTTTGTCTGTAAATCATATCTGTACTAAACCAGGGCCACCTTTCAGTGAGAATGGAGCAGGGGTACTCTGTTATCCAAACATGCCTCTGGCTCTATTTATTTATGAGACACTTTGTACAGGATACACACTGCTGTAAATGTTATCCAGCTTTGTGGATGACATCACACAGTGCTGGTAATCTGATAGAAGGCTTAAAAGAATTGGAGACTGTCAGTTTTGGATGCCATAAGGTTTTGCGCTTTGAAAGAAAGAAACTGAAATAATGCTATAGCAATACTGTAGAGGGTCAAAGGACAGTGTCAAAATAGAGGATATGTCACTGTCTGTGGGTTCTCACCCACATGTTCAATTGCAAGACCATGCAGGCTCAGGGTGCAACTACAATGGGGTTTATTTAGCAGACAGTAGAAACAAAGGGTTTCTAAGGCCACCCCTTATAGTCTCTACAGTGTCCAGAAATCCCAAACAACAGCCTGCTTCATGCAAGGTGGCACTGCCCTGTCAATGAGGGCCTGGAACCTGCAGTATACTGGTCAGCAGTGAACCAAGGTCCACTCAGGGTGGCAGCTGGAGGTGCTCACAGGTCAGGTCACAGAGATGATACAGCAGCAGCCTATAGCAACAGTCTGAAGGCCAGGCTGGATAGTACTAGATGCTGGACCAGACAGCAGCAGAGACAACAGGACCAGGAGGCAGTGCTGAATGATCAGAAGTGGTGGACAGCACTCAAAGGTGACCCAGACACAGAGTGCCAGTCACCTATCAGTGCTGTATAGCACTGACCCGCAGTGTGGATCACCACCGGCCACCAGGAAGAGATGTTAGACACACCAATGTCAATAACTCTTTGTAAGCTATTGGAATGTACCAGTAGCACAAGAGCTCTTTGAGGCACCAGGCTGAGGCCTGTGGTGCTCCTTTCAGTTGATGTCAGAGTCAGGGCCGAGGCAGGTGCAGCAGTCTGGACTTTGTGAATGCCTTCAGCTTCTCTTCTTTCTTCAGAGGTCAGCTGCTGATGCTTTTTCTTTCTTCTTTCTTTGATGGCCAAGAACAGAATGCCCTCAGCTGGCTCCTGCCCTGGCTTATATTCTCTCTTAGGGTCCCCCACCCTACAAGACTTAGTGGGCCATTTTGTACCTTAAGTAACTGATGGGACCATTTAGCACTAATAGGTTCATTTCCATTTCAAGCTGAATATTTAACTAATGAGCTGGGTTTGAACCTGATTGGTCCATTTAGCTCACACCTGACTGATCCATTGTATGATACAGGTGCCAAATATAAAAGAGAAAACTTAGTGCCTGAACAAATCCAGCCTTTTCTGACCTCAGGGCTCATGCGCTCAAACTGGTCTCTGCACGCTCTTCAGTGGGGCCAAGTTTAACAGTGTAAACAGGGGTGGAGGGTGGAGGTGGTACTCCAGCAGCACTGGGACATGGGTCTCAGCTGCCACAGGGTGGTCTGTGCTGGGAGCCTGCCATGTTGGCTAGGGATCCCATAGGCCTTTCTACTGTCTGCAGCTCCAGGAAAACACAGTGTTGGAGCTGGCCTAGTGGGCCCCCATGCTCATCCCTTTAGCCCTGAAGCAGGAATTGCAAAGCTTGCTATTGCCTCCCTCTACTGGAGCTGGCCCCGTGGGGCTGTATGCCCTGGGGTGGCATGGCAGGGGAATCACTTTAGCCCACCATCACTACTGGCCTCTTCCAGCAACATGAGCCCTAATGGGACCACTGGTGATTGGTGGTAAAATGCCCACCACCTGTTGCAGCCTACTGCCGGCAGTGCTGCCTGCAAGAAGTGCACTTCTGGTGCTGGGCACTGGAGGTGCTCAAATCCAGGTAGCACCTCAGGAGAGCCATCCTATAGCCTCCCACTGCAGGGTGGCCTGGGTGCTGCCCAGAGGCAGTGCTTCTGGGTGGCCAGTGGGAAACTCCTGCTACTGCCACCAGAGCCTTAGGGGCTTCAGGGCTAAAACCCTGCTGGTGCCAGGGGAGGGGCTGCCTGCAGGTAGCATGCTCCTGGGTGGGTGGCAGCTCCCAACTGGCTACTATGGCTTTTAGACTTGCCCTCAGGCCTCCTGTTTACACTTTCTGGAGCGACAGGGTGGGAAACCACCACTGCTGCTGCCAGCTAGTTTTGGCCACCTGCATCGGACTCCAGCTGTACTCCCTGGGGGTGGGGGAAGCTGCAGCACCAACAAAGCTGGCACATCCCACCACTCAGGCAGTGGGAAAGAGCTGGTTTTGCCCCATGACTTGTGCCAGGGGGATCTTGTTTCAAAACAACAAACAAACCCGAAATCAGAATCTCTAACTTCTATTTAATCACAACACCAAATTAGTGCTCAAAGTTTACCAAAGATGCCTATTGCAAATCCCTGATTTTTTTTTTTTATTTCTTAAAAGGCAGTGTAGAAGTGTAGAGCTCTCAGAACATACTTACTAAGTTCCCATGATTCTTTTACATTTCACAATTTTTTTTCATGAAGAATACAGGATTAATGAGCTCTTTTGGACACAACCAACTTTCATTGTTTGTAATGTGCTTTGAATATCATATTTGCAGTTTGGAAGGCAGTTAGAGAGGATTTAAGAAAATACTCACAGGTTGGCCTCAGATGGAAGAATGCTTGTCCTGATTAGCAAGAACACATACTAATAACACTCAGTGCTCAATATTAATTGATTACATTCCAGGATCTGGTACAATCTGCCCAGCAAAGTATGATAATTATTAATGGAATGAGTTATTATGTTGTAGTTAGGAGATGAATCCAAGAATCTTTGTGTTTTGCATAAGACATTATGGTCAGTTTAGAATATGGATAGTGTACATTAAAATAGGTTTAATGAAAGCTGTTTGGATAGAAACCAATAACTTTACAAATTTTTTATTACTGTAAAGTATTCAATAAGTTGTAGGAGATAGGTGGTAAAAATTAAGATACCTTTCTTCAAGGAGTTTCTGTCTAGTTTGGGAGGCAAAGCTAAACAGAGCAGAACAGTGGGGAGTAAAAAAGGCTGCATACTTATGCTTTAGATTACATAGTGCTGACTGTCCATGTCAGGGAAGAGGTCTAGAATTGTCTGGTAAGAATTTATGAAAGAAGAGTAAAACAGTATTTCTATTCATTGGATAAGAGTTATGTGTAGGGCCTCCCTGGTGGTGCAAGGGGTTAAGATGCAAACTGTGAAGCTATCCACAGCTACTGCAGCACGAGTTTGATCCCGGCTGGCCAGGGAGAAACCCACATGGCACAGCAGACCTCTCCTGTCTTGCCTGCTGCTCCCCTCAGCAGCGTACTTCAGTCAGTCTGCCTGTTCTGTTCCCCGCTCTATCTCTGGTGAATCCTCTCACCCCCACCCCATACCTCTGGCCTGTACCCCAGTTCTTGTATGCATAAATAAATAAATCTTAAAAAAAGAAAAAAACCTACTTAAAAAAAAAAGAGTTATGTATAGGTGTCCAAAATTGTGTAATATATATGGTAATTAATCTGTAGGTTGCCAGGAAAGTTTCTGCCCTTTGTTACCACCCAGAACAACACTGAGCTGCTATGTAAAAGTAATTAGACTCAAACAGCAGATAGATTTGGGAGTGGTGAATTTCATGTCCCTTCATTAGGCCACCTGCAATATTGACCACACTTGCAAACTTTTCCTCTTAACATTTGGCCTATATGAAGTTCAGCGAAAATACCAGAGTGAGTTATGGTGTGTTAAGAGTAGCCCTGACACTCAGTGTTCACAGACCCCTATCTTCCAGGCCTGGATCATAGCCTGTACTTACTCTTCATAACACTCAACACATATTTAAATTGCATTAATCATTGAGTCAGTCAACAGTTATTGATTAGATAGTTAGTTCCTAATGACTCTTCATAACACTTAACACATTTAAATTGCATTGATTGATTGAGTCAGTCAATAGTTATTGATTAAATAGTTAGTTCCTAATGAATTGTAAATTCAGGGAATTATGTTTATTTTATTTCCTGCTTTCTCCTTAGTTCCCAATATATTATTAGGAGATAATATTTTTGTTAAAAAATTCAATTAATGGCCTCCCCGGTGGCGCAGGTGGTTGAGCGCAGCACTGTGAAGCGTGTTCGCAACCTCTGCAGTGCCGGTTCAATCCCCGCTGGCCTTGGAGCAACCCACATGGCGAGCAGACCTCTCCTGTCTTGCCCGCTGCTCCCTTCAGCAGTGTATTTCGTCAGTCTGCCTGTTCTGCTCCCCACTCTGTCTCTGGTGAATCCTCTCACCCTCCTGCGCATCTGGCCTGCACCCCAGTTCTTGTATAAATAAAATAAATCTTTAAAAAAATCAATTAAATATTGGCATATGACAATTCTTGCTGAATTTGATTAGTATAGCATATGGGATTCACCTTTAACATTTAGGAAAATGATGGGAAGAAAAATATATAGGGAAATTAGAAAGAGGAGTCAGATGTGTTCTTTTGTGTATGTGTATCAATGCCGCATCTTATTGAAATACTGCTGAAGAGTACTCAGACAGGGCCTACACAGGGTCAAAGGACAGTGCCCAAGGTGTGGGGACAGGTCTCTGTCAGTGAGTTCTCACTTGCTCATACAAATGTGCGACTGCTCAGGTTTAAGGTCAATAATAACAGGGTTTATTTAACAAACATGAGATTGGGAAAAGGAGTTTTTAAGGCCACAAGTGTCCGACTGTCTCACCCCAGATAGTGTCTGCAGTGTCCAGAGTCCCAAACAAAGGCCACTCATGGAAGATGAGGTGGCACTGCAGCAGCACCCAGCAGCAATGTGAAGGCCGGACCAGAATAATGGATCCAACAGCACCAGGAGGTAGTGCTGATGAACCAGAGTCTGCGGGCAGCTCTTTGAGATTCTGTGTCAAGCCCAGTGGTGGTCCTTTCAGGTAATGGCAGAGGCAGGTGCAGCGAGTGAGTCTCTGCACAGGTCTGTGGTGTTCTGGAGGTCTGGGCGTCATGGAAGTCTATGGAGGTCCACAGAGCTCTGCTAAATCTCACAGATATCGTCTACTCAACGCTGCTTTTGAAGGTGGCCTGATGAATCCTTCTTTCTTTGGAGGTCAGGAGCAGAATCCTTTCTCTTAAAAGACCAGCCACCAAATCCTCAAGCTGGCTTTTGCGCTGCCTTATATTCTCTTCTGGATTGGCCACCCTACAAGTCAGATTGGACTATATTCAATTCTAAGCATCTGATTGGACCATTTAGCATCAATCAGCTTGTTTTCCATTTTCGATCCAAATACATAACTCAATATTGAGTGACAGCTGCAGACCTTGAACCTGAATGGTTCATTTAGTGCAAATCCAGTAATCTATTTAGGACCCTAGAGCCAGATATAAAAGGGATAAAAACCCAGCCCCTTCCCAGACTGCCCTGCACTCAGGTCAGCACAGGCTCGTAGGCCTCCTGGCTCCAGGGATCCATGGCTGGAGCTTGCTGGAGCCAGGGGAGGGGACCACCCACAGGAGGTGGATTGAGGTCAACTTACCTCAACCCCAGCGAAGTCACTTTGCTCATTGGTGGGGATCTGGTTATGCTATTTTAAATGCTGCATATAGAGCAGTTATCTATTAGTGTAATTTCCATTTCAGTCTTAGAAATAGGTTTTATTTTTTCCTTTAGAGAATAAAGACAGATAACATCACTTGGTTATGGCAGTATTTGATCTTAGCTGAAATTTCTAATGAGACAAATATATGGAATACAAGAATTGTCACATAATCAAAAGCATGATGTAAAAACAAAATTATTGCTTGTAGCAATTCATGATTATTCCATTGCACTTATTCGTATAACATAGATCTGCTTTACTTGTCATCACACTGCTGTGTTATCTTCAAGAAAGTGAAGTAGGAATGTCTGGTGGATTTAACATTTAAGTGACTTCTCTCATGGAAAAAATAAAGGGAGAATGGCATTTTTAATGCTCCAAGTACTTAGTCTACATTATAGTCTAAAAATACTCAGATTAGGTAGTTAAACAAATGAGTTAAGGAAAAAAAAGAGGTTCACCCTCTACAAGATTTGAAAATATTTATACTCAAATGACAAATATTTAAATATATAATTTATATGTGATATATAAAAATATTTTAATGCCTCCTAGAAGTGTTCCATAGATACTGGGAAATATACTTTAAGTAGTGGTATCTTCAGATTGACTATTGTTAGCTTTCATTATTAATTCTAACAACAAAACTCAGTACCAACCACTATATTTATTCTACTCAGGTTGTTTGGAAGTAACTAAATACTTAAAATTAAATTGAAATTTAATGCATACCTGAAGATTTGCATTTTTTTATTACATACTTTCCTCCTGGCTAACCTAGGGAAATGACACAACATCTTGCAAACATTAAAAAGCATGTTATTCTTAACACACATGCACCTGGATTTGGGGTTTAGCATAGTCTTTGTAGGGACTGATGTCATCTGTAACAATAAATAGGTCTTTGAATTTCCCTAATGACTCAACATTAAATTGTGTTTTCTCACTACTTTGTAGAGTTTCCCTTCCCCACAATTTGGTCTATTTCAATTCACAACTTTTTTTTAATATGCTGATATATCAGTTACCACATATACCTAGAGTCATGAGGTTGTATTATAATAAATGATTTACAAGTAGAGACATAAATGCCAGAAAAGAACATAACTCAAAGCTCAATGCCCTTTGAGTTCTTTATTGATTTGAATGACTCTGGGCAGCATTTTCTTTTCTTTTTTAATTTTCTTTTTATTTTCATACATCATTGTTCATTTCTGTACAATATTTGTTTTCTCCACTCAGGTGTAATCTCCATAAATCTCCCTTTACCACCTCACCTGTGAACCAGAACCATAGTCCCTTGTGCTCTTCCCTCTCCTGTTTTGACTTACTACCTCCCCTTCACCTGTTGTATATCTCAGATCTATAATTTGCCTGCTAGTTTTGTCTTTGTTTTTCTTTGACCCTTTGTTCAGTTTCCCTATATGGAAGAGATCTTCCATAAGTAAAATGATCCAATATTTTTCTTTTCCCTTCTGTCTTATTTCACTGACCATAGTCCCCTCCAGCTCTATCCATGTTGGTGTAAATGGTATGGATTAATCTTTTTTTGATTGCTTAGTAGTATTCCATAGTGTATATATACCAGAATTTTTTTTATTCAGTCTTCTGTTTTTGGGCATTTAGGTTGTTTCCATTATCTTAGCTATTGTAAATGGTGCTGCAATAAACATAGGAGTGCAGGTTTCCTTTTGAATTAATATTTTTGTGCCCTTTGGATTCCTAGGAGATTCCTAGGAGTGAAATCTCTGGGTCACACGGTAGCTCCATTTTAGTGATTTGAGGAACCTCCACACAGTGTACCGTGGTGGGTAGACCAGTTTGCATTTCCACCAATAATGTAAGAGGGTTCCTTTTCCTCCAAATCCTCACCAGCATTTGTAGTTGCCAGCTTTTTTAATATGGACCTTTCTCACCAGTTTGATGGTATCTCATTGTGGTTTTATTTGCATTTCCCTGATTATAAGTGATTTTTTTTCATATTTCTGTTGGCCATTTGCATTTCCTCTTTGGAGAAATGTCTCTTTAGCTCTTCTTGGGCTGCATTTTCTTTAGGCAATTGATTTTGTTTTTACAGAATATCTTAACCATGTTTTGTGCAGCAATATTTTGTAGTCTTTGTCATCCTTTTCCCCCCATGTATTAATGTATATTCAAAATGTATTTTTGTTTAAGATGACAGTGTTCCTTCAGTTCCCTTCAGGTATAAATGGCATCCTTGTTTAACATATATATTGTCATAAGATGCTGTCAGTGCTACCCAGAGATGGACTGTCAGCTAATTCATATGGCCCACATTTAATTGGCAACAGAATTTACTTACATTTCAAGTACTAAGAAATAAAATTCTTGAACCCACAAAAACTCAAAATGACTGAGGCTATATGCCTCCATAAGGAGGTGTTACAGTAGGACAGTCAATCCATCTGTTATGGAATTGGTTCACCGAACCTCAGATTCAGCTAGATCAATGACGGAGCTGCCACCTCGACTCCATCATAGGGGCCTTCTTAGGGAACACTTGTTGCTTGAGTGCTCCCTGTGTCCAGGAGCCTGAGATATATCATGACGAAAGCAGACAAAGACCCTTCTTTCAAGGAGCTTGATGACTACTACAGGGAGACAATAATTTAATAATTTAATGAACGCAATAAATAGGTGGCAAGTTTTTTTTTAGAAGATAGTGAGAATTGTCGATAAAAAGAGTAGAGTAGCTAAGGGGGATCAAGAGCATTGGGGGTGAATAACAGCTTGTGTCATTAAGTAGGGGAGTCCTTGCAAGCTTTGTAAGGGGAGGTGAGATTTGAACAACGAGTTGTGGCAAATGAGGGGGTAAGTCAAGTGGTTTTCTTCTCCAAGGAAAGTGTTATAAGTAAAGGAAAGAGCTAGAGCGAAAGCTGTGAAGGGGTGAGCTCAGAGTGTTGAACTCTGTGTGGGGTGGAGTGGGAGAGTGAAGAACAAGAAAATAACCAGCCAGAGGCCGCATGGTGCCTTAGAGGTCACCAGGAGAGCATTGGCTTATACTCTGAGTGAAGTGGAGGAACCACTGCAGGTTCTAAGCAGATGCATTCTGACCTCTGTATTGAGAACTGGTTACAAGGGATAGGGTAAGGGCAGATGCAAGGAGACCATTCATGAAATGTTGCCTTTCCAGTGGAGAGATGGTGGGAGATGTCAAAAACCTGTGTGGTAGTGAGGGAGCTAGTAGGGACATTGGGATGTGGACATGTCCTGAAAACAGTCAGGCTCTTTTGAAGCATTGAAGGTGGGATGTGAGGGAAGCAGTAGATGCAAAGCTTACCCTTAGAGCAACTAGATAAAGGGAGTTGTTGTTCCTTGATAAGGGAAAGGTGATGAGTGAAATTGGTTTGGGGAAAGGGAGAAGACTTGCAATTCAGGGTAGACATGTCAATTTAGCATGTGTTAGACATCCTAATGAAGATATCAAATGGGAGCTCCCCTAAGGGTACAGGGGGTGGTAAGTTGCAGCACTATGAAGCTATCAGCAGCCACTGCAGCACAAGTTCAATCCCTGGCCAGGGAGTTACTCACATGGTACAGCAGACCTCTCCTGACTCACCTGCTCCTCCCTTCAGCAGTGTATTTTAGTCAATCTGCCTGTTCTGCTTCCCACTCAGTTTCTGGTGAATCCTCTCACCCCCGCACCTCTGGTCTGTACCCTAGCTCTTGTATGCATAAATAAATAAATCCTTAGGAGAAAAAGATCAAGTGGGCAGTTGATATGAGTCTGTCAGGCAAGAGAATGGTCTTTGTCAGAGTGGTACACTTGGAATTAACTGGTGTACAGAGTGTATTTACATCTTGCCATCACTAAGGGATTGAGGATAGTGAAGAAATAGGACCAACGGATATTCCTCTGGGATTTTCTATAGTAAAGGATTGGGGAGCAAGAGAAACCAGTAAAGGGACCAAGAAGAAACCACCAGTGATAAAAAAAAAAAAAGAAAATAAAAAAATTTCCCTGAAAGTTAAATGAAGAGAGTTTTGCAAATGAGGAAGAGTGATAGCTATATCCGATACTGCTTATCAGTCTAATATGATGAAAACTGAGCACAGGAACGAAGTCATTGGTGGTGGTGGAAAGGGTGAGTTTCCTGAATGGCAAAAGCCTAATAGGAGTGGACTTGAGAGAAAATGGGATAGGAGAAGGCGAGCAGTTGCCTATAGAAAGCATTTGTGAGGAGTTTTTTATGCAAAGTGTAGCAAGTAAAAGGAATGATGATTCGCAGAGAAAGTAGGGTCAAGCAACAATTTTGTTTTGTTATTTGGGTTTTAAGATAAGAGAAATAACAGGTTGTTTATATGCCAGTGGGAATAATCCAACAGAGATTTTAAAAAATGAGTGATGAAGGAACAAAAGGTAGAAATAACATGTCTGCGTAATTGAGGGGAGAGAGGACCCAGTTAATAAGAATGACTGGCTTTAACTTGGAGTCTAGAGAGTTCATTTATATTAGCAAGCTGGAAGGAAAGGTTTATGGAGACAGATGGTTTTGGTTGTGTGGAGTCTGCATGAGTTTCCTAGGGATACAATAATAACAAAGTACCACATACTGGGGCTTGAAACAATGGAATTTTATTATTTTATAGTTCTGGAACCCAGAATGTGAAATCAAAGTGTAAGTAGAGTTCGTTCCTTATGGAAGGCCCTGAGGTAGAGTCTGATCTATGTCTCTCTCCTAACTTTGGTGATTGCAGGTAATGCTCATTGCTTAAAGATGTATCATCTCTCCATCCTCTGCCTCCATTATCAAGTGGCATTCTCTCCGTGTGTCTCTTCTGTGTTTCTGTGTCTTTTTTCCTTTTATAGGAACACTCATCATTTTGAGTTTAAGGACCACCTTAATATAATGAACTTGATTGTATCTGCAAAGTTCCTATTTCCAGTATCATATTAATAGGGTCTGGGTAGACATGAATGTTGGGAGAAAATCCCCAAATTAACTGAATTAGATTCCAAGTCATCAACTGAGAGTGAGGAGTACATGGAAGTATTCCAAGACTGAGATGTAAGATGAGAGCTAGAACTGGTTGCCTGGCTGTGTGAAGGGTACACGTTCCAGGAGAATATGGCATACCTGCACTGGAAGGCCCACATGAGGCTTGTGTGCTTGAATTTAATGGGATCTGGGTCAGCATGATTATGAGTGTTTCTCCCTACATGAATACAGGGACCAAGTAGGCACAAGCTCTGGTTTAACTGGGGTGGTTTTGTCAAATAAGGGTAGCAAAGCGAGGGAAGGATCTGGGAGCATATCTGAAGGACATATTAAAATAACTAATCTTGGAACTTACATTAGGAAAAATGGAAAATGAGGACATCAAGATCATGAATGTTAGTGAAAAGAGTAAGAGATCCCAGGGGTATATGTGGGTGGATGGTATGGGAGTGTTGGAGAAGAGGATGGCACATAAAGCTCAGAGAGCGTTATTAATAAAATTGCTTTATTGGAGTTTGCAGGCTTTGGTCTTGGAGGGAGCACCTGGACTAAGGTTAATAAAATATCATTGGAGAAGAAAACTGAAGAAACAGAGAGGCTAGAGGATAGAAAGCATCATCTGTATAGGTATATAAACATAATTTTAGGTGTATAGATATCTATCTATCTATATATATTATAGTTACCCAAATTTAAGATAGGATGGTGATGGCCTTAGTGACAGTGAGAAAAGAGTTAAAATTCTTCATAAATGAGGGGAAATGATTTGGAATTGATAGATAGTGAGATTGAAGGTAGTATGTGATATAATTTATATCATGAGGTCAAAAGTATGGACTTCCAGGAGGTAGCAGTGCTCATGATCTGAAAATGACAAAAGGGAAAATCAGTGAGCCCAAGTTAGTTGTGTGAGTTGTGTGAGTTAGTTGTGTGAGTTACCTGCCTCTCATTCCATGCAAACAGTCTCTCATCAGGCTTTCTATTTGAACAGAGGCACCATAAAGGAGAAACTCTGGGGTGCAGGTGGGCCAAGAACCAAGAACTCTGTCCTGCTCCTGCCAGCCTCCATCCCTGAGGGTCCACTGCAAAAGTCCACAATCCCCAAAAAGGCACCATATTAAAGGGAACTTGAAGAATCAGTTCTGTGACAAGTTTTCTGGTGTTCTTTTTTTTTTTTCAATTTTTAATTTTGAACAAAATGAAAATATACACTGTATGATAAACAATCATATGCTCATTATCTAACATCATTCCTCTAAACATTCTGCTGTATTTATTTCATCAAATCTCTTTTGGCTTCATGTTTAAGAATGTTAAAGCATATCATTCATAAACTTCAAGAAAAGGACACTTCTTAGATAACTGCAGTGCCATTGATTCTGTATCATATCTTGGCATCTTATCAGTAATACCCCACATACATGATTTGACATAGCTTTGAGAGTACCATTGTCATACACACATTGTCATTCAAAGCTATATGATTGTAGGAATACTCAATGATAACTTGTTTTGCAATAATAAATTAAATGGATTGGCTGCATAAACTACTATGTTTTTAGTTTACCTTTAGTGGACACTTTCTATGAATCAGGGCCATCATCAGAAGTTTTATAGGGATGAGCTCATTAAATTATCTTATTATTATGAAATAGAATGCTGTTGTCCTCATTTTACCCAGGAAGCTAAGAGCTCCGAGCTATCTAACTCATGCAAAAGAGTTGGGAGGTGATGTAGAACAGCTGTGGGACGCTTGGCTCCCAATGGCACATTGCACAGGTTAAAGTGTTGTTTGAGCTGTGCCCTTCAATTTCATCCTTTTGGCTCTCACTGAAAATCCCTTTATCTGGTGCTAGTAATCAACCTTGAATAGCAATAGTACTTGTCATCTCTTGTAACAATCTCAAATTTGAAATTGAAGTTGTGCTTCTGTCTGGTTTGGGAGTTTACTTTTGATATAGTCCCACTGAGCTTTAGATCTAATATAGAATGACAATGTGCACATGAGTCTGTCTGTGAAGAGTGGATAAATAAACATGGTTCACATGGTGAAATTTGAGCTGATCTGATGAGGTAAATAATCTTCTTTTGCAAATACTGTCACATTGTATCCTGGAAGAATATAGACATATCCTCCAGAAAACTTTCAGGCAATTGTCTAAATAAACCAAGGACCATTTTTCATGTCTATCATAGGATGAATTTAGCACATAAGCAAAGATGGTGATTATTTTTTATTACCACCTCACATTCCATGGTCAAACGCTTAATGAAAAAGACCATTAATATTCCACTTCAATTCATGTTGTATGACTGAAATCAATACATTTATATTTTCTATCTTTGGCCAGGTTCCTTTCTTTTATTCCCTTTTTAAGCATTTTAAATGTTGAACTAGGGATGAACAGAAATCCATATTATTGGCCATATGTTTTAGTTATAGGTTTGGCATCTGCAATGGAGATTTATGAACAACAAGTGACTTACACAATATACAAATGGATTTCTCTCTCATTTAACTGTCAGGGCATCAGTAGTCTGGCATGTCTTCAGGATCTGAACCCCTTGAGTCTTTATGCTGCATGATACCAAAGGTTTGCTCTAATCAACATAGTCCCAGATGGCTCACCAGGTCATCTGGCATGTCACATTCTAGTTAGCAAGAAGGGAAGTAAGTGGAAAAGAGAGTGGTCTTCCCTTTAAGGGAAAGGCTCGGAAATAGTGTAACTCGTTTGTTCTTGTTTTCCTTTCACCAGAACTTAGTGACAGTGACATAACAAATGTAAGTAAGCCTGAAAATATGTCTTTAGTGTGGGAGATCATGTGCCTGGTAAAAACCAAAGATTCCCAATATAATAGAATTGGGGTGGGGGATAGTTGATCTCTATCATATCATCAAAAGAGAACTCCTTTTATTCTGACTCTGATGGATACTAATGATAAATAGTTTGTTTTTTTGCTAGCTTTGGCAGAGATAGCTTTTGAGCAATAGAACCTGCATTCACCTTTCTTGGTAAATAGTGGTCACTGAGAGACCACTTCAGTAGAAGATGGTGCTTACTGGCCCTTTATGCTGCTGGGCTTAATGAGAGGTGAGGGAAAGGAAAGCGTGCCCTCCCTAAGGCTGAGGGTGAAGAAGTGAGTGTGACTCCACCAGGTTGGTTCTCTTCCTCCTTTGGCTACCTGAATGCAGACAAAGAGTTCTAGGCTCTGAGATAGAGGGATCACAATGGGGAAGAAGCCTGGAATCCTCCATTGCAATGTGGCAATTGAGCTGACCATGGGTCAACACCTCTGCCTTGGACTGTTACATGAGTAAAAACTCAATGTCCATTATGTTTCAGCATAATGTATTTTGGGATTTTCAGTTAATATCACTTTAGCCTTCCCTAACTAATATGCTATCTTTTTTTAGGCCCCCATTTGCTATTGATTGTGCTACGGAACTAAATGATCCACGAGAAACACCAGAAATTTGATTTCTAAGCAGCTGGTGAACATTTTTGGGTTGTAACATTTCTCCAAATTTTGTTGTTATTCACAAATTCTCCATTTGTTTGTGAATTTTGTTCTCTGTCAAAACATTTAAGACTATTTTCCATCTTTTAGAAATTGAACAGCAGTTTTTCTGACACTGGTTTTTCTGATGATAAATAGTTTTTTTCCCTTCTATTTTTGCATGTTGGGATGCTTAATGAAAAAAAAAATCAAAGTGTACACTGCAGGCAGGAGTTCCATGTAACACTTACTAGAATATTTCCAACAAGAGCGTCACACTGAAACTTCTCTTTGGAGAGCAAATATCATCCTGCAAATCATCTTTAAATTCAGAGTGGAGTATGTGATCTGAAGCCTTGTAAGTGAAGAAACAGATGACGCCATGTCTTCTCTTTACACTCCTGAGTGAAACTAATAGTATGATTCTGCAGAAACAATAGCTTAGATATCCTGTCAATAAACTTTACTAGGCTACTAATTTATACCATCACTCAAAATATTTCCCAAGTCAAGAAGACATTATGTCCTTTGTTTTCTTCCTCTGGATCTGAATTCAGAGTTTAGGTTAGGATCATAGTCTGGGAAAATTGAAGGACTCAGTGACTAATTGTTGAAACACCACATTATCTTGGCCATTCCCCTTCACCAATGGCTTCCATTTTGGTTTTAAAAATCTTGCTTATTAATTTCAACCATCAGTCTCATTGAAAGAAAAGAAGGTCTAGAAGAGTAGAGCAAATATTAACTGGTCTGTGTGTTGCATGGTGTTAAGTCATTGCTCCCTATTTGGGGACGTAGTCCTTTGGTGAATTCTTTAATGTTTTTCATAATAAAATTATTTTAAAGATTTATTTACTTATTTATACAAGCACTGGGTATAGTCAGAAGCATGGGAGGGTGAGAGAATTCACCAGAGCCAGAGGGGAGAGTAGAACAGGCAGATTGACGAGGTACACTACTGAGGGGAGCAGTGTGGCAGGAGGGGTCTGCGCGCCATGTAAGACCCTCGCCAGCGGCCGGGGATCGAACCAGTGCTGCAGAGGCTGCAGTCAGCCTTGCAACCCCACGCTCAACCGCTGCACCACCGGGGAGGCCCCTTTTCATAATAAAATTTGATCTATCATAAAATTCCTGAAAGATATTACAATAGATACCAATAATATTCATGTGATTTGATCTGATAATGATTATAGTTACTGTCTATTCCAAGAATATTTTGATTAATATATTCTTTAATTCATTCATTCAATCTAGATTCATTGAGTGTCATCATTTTCTAAGCACTTTTTTAGGCCTGGGGGTATGTAGTACAGCGAATGTTACAGAGTCTCTGTTCTCATGATGCTTACTTTTAAGTGGGGAAGATAAATAAATACAAACAAGATGATACCAGGTACTATTCAGTTCAGGAGGGAAACAAAAATAGGGTAAGGAAACAGGCAGTGTTGGAGCAGAGTTACTACATGGTTTACTAAAGGGTCTATAATAAATGCCTCTTTGAGGAAGTGATATGAACAATGATCCAAATGAAGTGAGAGGGCAAATCCTGTTAAATAGTTGAATATCACTGGACAAATATTTCAGGCTGTGGAATAGCACATGCAAAGAACCAAAGAGAAAATGAGCAAGATTTCTTTAAAGAGTAGCAGGAAGTCCACTGTAGCTGGAACAGGAAATGAATTAGAAAGAGAAGAATCAGATCTGTGTGGGTCTTCTGGGCCCAGGTGAGGTCTGAAGGTATTGTTCTGAGTGTGATGAGTAGCCACTGAAGAGTTCTGAGAAGAGAGAAACATGGTAAGATTTATGTTTTAAAAAGATCATGCTGTTTGCTGTAGAGAGGAACCTTGGAGTTTAGGGCGGCAATAAGACAGGAAGCCAATGAGGAGAGTGTGTAGTCATTTAGGCAGAAGGGGGTGGTGGGCCTCTCTGGTGGTGCAAGGGGTTAAAACACAGCCTCTGCAGCTGTCTGCAGCCTCTACAGCACGAGTTTGATCCTCTGCCGGTTAGGAGCAACCCACATGGCGCAGCAGACCTCTCCTGTCTAGCCCGCTGCTCCCCTCAGCAGTGTTACTTTGGTTGATCTGCCTGTTCTGTTCCCTGCCCTGTCTCTGGTGAATCCTCTCATTTCCCCCTGGCCCCCACTTCTGGCCTGTAGCCCAGCTCTTGTATGCATAAATAAATAAATCTTTATAAAAAGAAGAAGGGGGTGGCTTGGACAGGTTAAGGAGTGAGGGTGGTGAAGAACCTGGGGTGACTATGGAAAGAGGCAAGTGATGTGCTGGATTCCTGAGTGCAGACCCCCGTGTGACTGAGGTCCCAGAGAGAGTCTCTGGGTTCAAGCTCCACATTGACCTACTAGTAACAATGTTTCTGGACAAATTATGTATCCTCTCTGAGTTTCATTTACCCTCTGGAAGTGGAAATAATGATAATTTCTTCAAATGCTTTTATGATGTCTAATGAGATAATCAATGAAATAATCTTAAAATTAAGTGTGGCATCTGCTAAGTATTGCATATTTACAAATTATTATCTTCACTGAAATGTTACAGTGTACTCATGAAAATAAATAACCTAAGGGTTAAAAAGATCTTTCTATAAAATAACCATTGGCTATAAGGAAAGATTATTATGTACCATGTTTAGAATACTTTTTAATCATATAATTTAAGGGGAAATAATTTTGTCAGGAAAACTGCCATTTCCTTTACTTCTGTGTAAATTCCTAACTCATAACTCAATTCCTGTTTTTTATTCTAAAGAGATAAAATATTACCTCTAATTTGCAATGTTTTACAGTGACTGCATTGGAAGAATTGGGCTGTGGTCTCCTCTTTCTTGCCCCCATCTAAGTCACATAGCTTTGTTGAAATTTAGATTTTACATCTGCATAATATGTTACTAAGTTCAATTGGGATATATTGATGCATATCATACAAAGAATTTCATAAATGTTAGATTGTATTAGTTTGTGCTTGTTTTTCTATCATTACATTTTCATCATGTATGTGAAAAACTGTTTGAAATACTTTTATGGGAGTAACTTGTACTTGTAGAAATACAGTGTCCCAGTCCTGTAGGCAGAGGATGATGCCTGTTCTTCACCACTTTCTGATGATCACTCATTTCTGATGATAACATTTCCATTCATCAACATTCCATTCATTGTATTCCATTCCACTTACTGTAGCTGCCGCAATCTTGAGTAAGGTAAGATCAAAAATTCACCTGGCAGTCATAATACATCCAGTGATACCTTTGAACTTGGTGAACGATACATAATACTTGCTGGTGTGTATAGAGTTGTTCTTTTTTATTTTTTTAAAGATTTATTTATTTATTTATACAAGCATTGGGTACAGTCAGAAGCGCGGGAGGGTGAGAGAATTCACCAGAGCCAGAGCGGAGAGCAGAACAGGCGGACTGACAAAGTACACTGCTGAGGGAGCAGTGGGTGGCAGGAGAGTTCTGCGCGCCATGTTGGACCCTCGCCCAGAGGCTGGGGATCGAACCAGTGCTGCAGAGGCTGTGGGCAGCTTCGCAACCCAACTCTCAACTGCTGCACCACCTGGGAAGCCTTGTATAGAGTTGTTCTTAAGTATGAATGAACATTTCACAATGTCTTCACTTTGTATATGTCAAACTGTCATTGCTGTCACATAGTAGTATCTGAAATGCTTTGCACAGAATTATTATTTCTAGGTTTTCATCCTGAAAGTATGCATTGATTGTACATAGCCATTTGAGTGTAGGCAATTCTGGGGAGGAGTGATTTCAAAAGTGATGAAATGCAGGGAGAAAGGCACGCTGATACACAAGCTCAGCTCCAACCAACTCAGGAACAAGAATCCTCCTTCCAGAGCTATCATTATGAGACCTTTGATTTTCTAATTCCAATATATTTTCCGATATGGGTAAATCTAGTAGAGACTGAAAGAAAGAAAAGCAAAGTTTAGCAATTAAATTAGATAATAAATGAGAGAGACCCATGCAATGATAGGGGCTGTAATATACTTATCAGTGCAACTTTGCTTCAGTTCTTGTTTTATAAGCTAGTGAATGGTGTGAATTATGTGGAAAGACAGTCTCAGGTGTCTGAATAATCTGTAATGTCAGGAAAATGTCTGCACAACTGTAAAACATGAGAAAGGCTCTAAAAAAGGAATGTCATCTTTTTTTATTCATTCATTTATTTATTTATCTATTCATTTATTCATTTATACAAGCACTGGGTATAGTCAGAAGTGCGGGAGGGTGAGAGGATTCACCAGAGCCAGAGCGGGGAGCAGAGCAGGCAGAAGGACCGAAGTACACTGCTGAGGGGAGCAGCGGGCGGCAGGAGAGGTCTGCGCACCATGAGGGACCCTCCTCCGGTGGCCGGGGAGCAGCTGGGGATCGAAGCGGCACTGCAGAGGCTGTGGGCAGCTTCGCAACTCAGCGCTCAACCGCTGCACCACGGGGGAGGCCCAGGAATGTTATCTTTGATCCAAGATCCATTCAGGTTGTAAGGATTCTGAAGAAAAACATCAGTCTTGCTCCTGTTTTGTTTGAGACACATGGCTTTTGCAAGTGAATCCTGTACTTCCTTATTTCATGGATCAATATTTTCAGAGACATGCTTAAAGTTCCTAGAATTAGGACTAACCTTACTTTTGTAAAATTTTCTCATGGTCATTAAAATTTCTGAAATTAAAGAAAAGCTATACATATACACAAACACTATCTACCACAATAATATTCAGAATGAATAACAATATAATCCTAGAAAAAAAACACTTGAATCTTTCTACATTATTGGGTTATAACCAACCACCAACCTTAGGGCAAGGAGAGTTCCTTATTTGTGTTTTTCATTTAGCTGAGGTCTTACACATGAATCTGCTTAATAAATGTTGAATGCATGAATGGAATGCAATGCTAGTTGAAATGTTATAAACTGATTCTGACATTACCATGAAAACACAATCCTTTGCCAATTTAACCATCCAGGAATGTAATGACATATTTTAAAATATGCAGGAAAGAACTCTCAATAGGGTGTATAATTCACAGTACATGATTATAACCAATCTTATATAATTGTTTTGTTATTAATTAACACTCTGTACATGAGACAAAGATAAAAAAAAGACTAAATGGAGACAGCTTGGAAGATGTCCCTAAAAAATCCAAAGATAGACTAACTCTCAATAAAGATGTAAAAATATAAAGTGTCTACACTTTCAATAACATAGTTTCAAAATACATGAAACAAAGCATGGGAAAATGTAGATGAAAAATAAATTTGCAGTCATTATGGAAGATTGAATACATCTCATGTAAATCATAGAGTTTGTAATTGGGGAATAGTTTCAGAGGGGAAGGATGCCTACTGTTGGGATCTAAAAGATCTGGGTCTTGAATATCAAAGACATTGAGCATAAGAACAAGTCTGGAGTAGTCTGTGTGCTTCTGACTCAATATGCTAGAAGGAACCACCTATGAAATCTCAAATTGAAATAGCCATGCACTGTGTTCATAGCATGAGGAAGTGTACTGAAAAATTATATTTGCAGGATCCCATGGCAAAAATTTGTTGAAAGAATTGAACTTTTACCAATATTGGGCATTGTCCCAAGTATTAGCTGCTCTAATTCTCAAAGTCATCTTCTGTTCCTAAGTTGAGGTTCTTCTATGGTTGTCTAATTTTACAGATGAGGAAACATAGGCAAACAGAAGATAAATTTAGCTGATGTCACAAATTTATGGACATAGTATTTGAACTGAATAGTCTGAAAGCAAGAGCTGTTCACTCAGTTGTGCTGTCCAGCTCTGCTATGTGCCAAGAAGGCATTTCTTGGTTTGATTTGTACTCTGGTATAATTTTTCAGTAACCCTGATTTTATTTACTTTAAAAATATGGTAGCTTTATATTTATGCAGTATGCCTCGCATACCAATATGAGAATGTAATTCTTAAATATCTGTGAAAATGACATCATATTATTTGCAAATGTGACCATCAGCACAACTGTTGGCTAACTTGAATTGGACAAACCTACCTACTCACGACTCAAAAAAACAGCACATAATACAAGCTGATTTTATAATGTTCCTCTTTTGATAACTTAAAAGCTAGGTGATATTTTAAAATTTCTGAACCAGAATATTGATTCAAAATGCTAAGAATATAGATATATCAATAAATCTCTTAAGACTGAAGCAAACCTATAGAAATACCATCTACAGATATATTGGGATTTTTCCAGAAAGAAAAAAAAAATTGAAGTGTGAAAGCAACAAATGCTTGGAGATGCAGAGATGGAAATAGAGAATGGATCCTTAATCAGTTAAAATGATCACTAATAAATGAAATCTGGAAATAAAACCCCACCTCTCAGCATGATCCCCCAAACCAGCTTTTCTTCATAATTAAAGAATTTATTCTTGAACATGTTAACTCTTTATTTTCTTTGAGCCGCCTTAATATTTCTTAGCATAATTTAGCTGCAATACAAAAAATAGGATTTGAAAATTAGGCAAAAAAAGTTTTTTAAAAGGAATAGAAATATGCAAGATATGTCATACTGATTTATGAATTATAGGAAAGTCTCAAAAACATGAACAAAAGGACTTATCTAAATGTCATCCCATTTAAATGGTAAATTCTCCATGACATATTTTTCAGCTTATTGGCAGTGAGTGAACTGATCGACATGGCACCTTGTTTTGCATGTCCTTTCTCTCCCTTCTCCCACTCTCCATCGCCTTCCATGCCTTCCATATGTCTGGATCAATCTGTTGATTTCACTAATACTTTCCCATCCCCCTTCAGGACTCCAGTGAATCATCTCAGGCTCTGTGGTATGATCGGAAATTAGGAACCTTATTGATTATATAGATTGTCTTTTTATATACATATTTCCCTGATCAACTTCTTGCCAATTCTTTGATTATCAAATATCCATTAATTGTGAGAGCATAATGGCCAGATATGGAATCTATATCAAATAAAGGAAACTGAATGGACTGCGAAAAATGTCATGTTAGATTTTTTTGAAAATATGCTAAAGTAAAATATACTGAGATAAAGTCTTCATAAATACATCACAATCTTATAGTCAATGGTATTCTCTGCAGGAAGTGTTCAATAGTAAGAGAAAACTCATAATAGAAGGTTTTACAATTTTCTCTTTGAAAACCTCATGCACTTTAAGAAGATTTGAGTAAACACATTTCAGCAGGCTTGGCAGTCACTCAAATTTGTGTGCTCTAAGTTTAGAACCAAACTCAATCTGCCCCCTGTTCAAGTTCTGTTCCGTGCTGGCAAAACACCACTTGCTTGTTCAGAGGGAGAAGGAAGGCTTTGTAAAAACTCAAAAACTTGCTGAATCTGAAGTAACTCCTCAAAAATTACATTATCCTCAGCTTAAGTAAAATTGAATTAAATATATATGGGCGGCGTTGTTCTTCGAACATGTGGGGATAAAATAAATAGAAAAATAGCAACACTTATTTGGGGGTTAGCAAAACTCAACAGTGCCAAAAATTTGCCTAAGTTTACTTGATTTTTCCAAGATGCCACAGAATTTCTCAGCTCTGATTTCTATCTATCTCCACATCATCATATCCTTTTATATTTTGAGGAAATGTTTGTTTAGGTATAATAATGTTTTTTTAGCATTTGAAATCCAATCCAAATATTCTATTACTCTGTTAAGATGCAAAAGTTGAAAAGATGTGAATGTGTGAGAAGATATACTATAATCTATATTTAATTGTATAGACCAAATTAAGCCTACATATAAATATTTTAAATGTGTGCATACATATGTGCTTATAAAAATTAAACCTAAGTATTTCTTGTAAATTGACATTTTAAATTATTTTGCATACCAGCTCTCTGAAATTTGTTAGATCTATTTAACAATGGATAAAATAAATGTAGCTATAGGTAAAATATATTGAAAATATTGCCAAATTAAATTTAGGGAATTGAGGTATCAACTCAGGAATAAAATATCAAGTTAGCTAGTTTTCTGAAACCTTTTCACTAATGAAGGGTGGAATTAAACTTGATAATATGTAAGCTAATACCTCACACTAATTTTAAATTAGTCAGTGATACCAACAAAAGTTTGAAAATTACTTCTGATTTCATGGTTACCCTGTGAATTTTTACTGGATTTGGTTTTTTGTTTGTAGATACATGTATTCTTATCTATTTACTGGTGTATATTTTATCAATCTTAATGTGTGCCAGTCACTATAATTACAGTGATTATAATGTATGTTAGTAGAACACTTAGGTATTTCAGTAATGCTATCTCCACACTTTTTTTTTTAAAGATTTATTTATTTATTTATACAAGCACTGGGTATAGTCAGAAGTGCGGGAGGGTGAGAGAATTCACCAGAGCCAGAGCAGGGAGCAGAACAGGCAGACAGACAGAGGACACTGCTGAGGGGAGCAGCGGGCATGGCAGGAGAGGTCTGTTGCGCCATGTGGGATCCTCGCCAGCGGCCGGGGATGGAACCAGTGCTGCAGAGGCTGCGGGCAGCTTCGCAGCCCAGCGCTCAACCACTGCACCACCGGGGAGGCCCTCCACACCTTTCTTTATTCCCCTCCCAATATATGATATAGTGATTTTTGAATATAATCTCTGTAATTGAAATTTTTGGATTAAAATCCTGGTTCTGCCACTTTATGACAACTTGATTTTGGACAAGTTGTTTTATTGCTTTGTGCCTTAATTTGTTTATATATAATAAGAAGACAGCTCATTTCATTGGATAGTTCAGAAGACTTTGGAATTTGTACTCAAAGTACTTAGAATAATGCATCATACACATTGTTTTCAATAAATGTTTTTTGTTTCTTTGCTTCTTACATGTCTACCACATTAGAATTTCAGAATTAGGAGCAAAAGACTCATTAATCTTGTTCATCATAGTCCTGGCTGCTTTGTCTTCGCTTCCTTTTCTTTTAAATGAAGTAAAATTTATGTAACATAAAATTACCCATGTGAAAGTACAATTCAGTGACATTTAGCACATTCACAATATTGTGCAACTATCATCTTTATTCAGTTGTTTAAATGTCTTTATCATGTGACAGAAGTTGTCTTCTATTCCTAATATGTTTTGTGCTTTTGTCATGAAAAGATGTTGGATGTTTTTCAAATGCTTTTTCTGTATCAATTGAAGTGACCGTGTAGGTTTTTCTTCATTTTACGAATGTGGTATTCCATTGATTTCCATATGCTGACCCTTACATTCCTGATGTAGATTCTGCTAGGTCATGGTATATGGTTATCTTAATATGCTGCTGAATTTGGTTTGCCAGCATTTAGTCTAGGAATTTTACATATATTAATAAGGGATATTGGTCTGGAGGTTTTTTTTTTTCCCTTCTGATGTTTTCATCTGGGTTTGGTAGGAGAGCAATCAAGGTTGGCCTCTTAGATGAGTTTGGAAGTGTTCCCTCTCTTTTTATTTTTTTAAGAACTTGAGAAAGTTTTTATATTAATTCATCTTTAATGTTGAAGTCATTGGGTCTTGACCTTTTTGTTGGGATGTTGGTTTTCTTTCTTTTTTTTCATTCAATCTCTTTACTTGTTAAAGGTCTATTCAATTTGTCTATTTCTCGCAGAGTCAGCTTTAGTAGTTTGTGCATTTCTAGGAATGTGCCCATTTCATCTGAGTTATCTAGTATATTGGCATACACTTGTTCAAAGCCCTCTCTTATAATTTTTGTTTCTGTAATGTCAGTAACAAAGTCCCTATTTTTATTTGTGATTATAGTAATTTGAGCCTTCTCTCATTTTTTCCTTGTCAGTCTAGCTAACAATTTGCCAATTTTGTCTTTTCAGAGAACCCACTTGTGGTTTTGTTGATTCTGTGTTTTGTTTTTCTAATATTTCATTTATTCTAACCTAATTTTTATTATTTTCTTCTTTCTTTTACCTTTGGATTTAGCTTTTTATTGGTCTAGTTTCTTAAGGTGAAAAATCAGGTTTTTGGTTTGCCATTTTTATTCTTTTTTAATGTAAACATTTATATCCATAAATTTCCCATTGACCATTGTTTTCATTGAAACTACAGGTTTTGTTATATGTTTTCATTTTAATTCATCTCAAAGTTTTTCTAATTTCAATTGTTGTTTCTTCTTAGACCTTTGTTATTTAAGAGTGTGTTGTTGACTTTCCACTAATTTGTGAACTTCCTAGTTTTATTTCTGTTATTAGTTTCAACTCTCATTCCATTGTGGTGAGAAAATATACTTTGTAGGATATCCATTTTTTTAATTATTGAGATTTGGTTTGTGGTCCAACATGTGGCTTATGCTGAGAATTACCCATGCACACCTGAGAAAAATGTGTATTCTGCTGCTCCAAAGCAAAGTTGGGGGATATGCTCTCTCCATGTCTTCTAAGTTTAGTTGACTTATGGTGTCGTGCAAGTCTCCTATTTCCCTATTAGTTTTCTCTCTAGTTCTAGTTATTACTGAAAGTGGGGTAATGAAATCTCCAACTATTATTGTGGAAGTGTTTACTTCTCTTTCTGAATCTGTTAATTTTGTTTCATATATTTTGGGGATCTATTATTATGTGTGAACGAGTTTGAAAAATTATGTTTTCTTGATGGATTCACCTTTTCACAAATATCAATACTACATCAATAATGACATTTTTGGTTATAATTTTACTTTCAGCACTTTGGTTAAATCATTCCACTATCTTCTGGTCTTCATGGTTTCTGAATCAAAATTGGATATTAATACTATTTATGTCACCTGTATGTGATGAAGCACTTGTCTTCTGATTCTTTGAGGATTCCTTCTATGTCTTTGTCTTTTGACAACTCAACTCTAATTTGTCTGGGTGGCATCTGTTAGAATTTTCATGATACATACACACACATATGCAAAAGACTTGAAATGAGAATCTTGAAGATATACCTATATCCCCATTTTCACTGAGCATTATTTGCAATAGCCAAGACATGAAAACAGTCTAAATGTTTACTGACATTAAGAATGGATAAAGATAAAGATAATATTGGATTGGATAAATAAAATACTCTATAGTCATGAAATGTAATATTCAGTTTGTAAATGAAGGAGATCCTGCCATATGCAATGTAATGGATAATATGCTAAATGAAATAAGGCACACATGGAAGAACATATTCTGCATGATTCCATGCATATGAGAAATCTAATAGTCCAGTTTATATTAACAGAGTAAAATGCTGGTTGCCAGGGACTGGAGGAGAAGAATATAAGGAATGACAGTATTCAAGATGAATATGCTCTAGAAATCTTCCATACACCAATGCGTCAAGAATTAATGATGCTATTCTCTGCTTTTCAATTTTTTTTAAGACAGGGTAGATCTCATTAACTGTTCTTACCAAAGTCAAAATGTGTTTATCTAGTAAAGAGTCCAATGCTACTTCCCCAGTGAAAGTTCTACAAAATTCTTTCCCTTCCCACTGTGAATGGGGAAAAGAGTTTTTGTATACTTTTTAAATTTTTGTTGAAAACTGCACTATTTTAAAACAAATGTTACTGATTTGCTATTCATTTACAAAATTGCAAAATTTCAGGAGTAGGGCTTGGCACCTCGGTGTGTGTTTATACTCACTCATCTTCCACCAAAGTCTTAGTGTGATCATACTATCAAATAGACCCTCTCCTCTTTCCACTGATGGCCATTCCTAATACCCCTGGGAACTGCCATATTTTTCACAGAGTTTAAGAGTTATTTTGTATTACTTTTTCATTTATTTTAGTTGTGTTTTGCCAGTATGTTTGCTTTGGTTATTTATATTTGATAGAGAAGTGAAACTATGCCATAATTGATTTTTACTTTCTGACTTATTTCATGAACTATAATGTCTTCAAGTTGCATTTATGATATATTAGATAGTGATATTGCATCTTTATTAACAGCTGAGTAATATTCCATTGAATATATATCACTATTTTTTAAAAATTGTATTGTATTTTTACTGAGGTAATGGTATATAGCTCCATACATGATTCAGAGATATAAGTTCACACTTTTTCAGGCATATATTGCCACACCACACCCACCACCATGGCACCCATAGATCTTGGCTATATGCCCCTTGTCAGAAGTATGATGAGCATATATTTTCTCACATTTAGCTGAGTGGCTTTTCCTTTTAATGATAGTTTCTTTCACTGTGAAGAAGCTTTTAAAGTTAATATAACGCTGTTTTCTTTTTCTTTTGTTAACCTTGGTGTTATAATACAGTCCCAAAAGACATGCCTGTAGCCAATGTCAAGAAATGTTTTGCATGTTTTCTTCTATGTAGTTAATGGTTTTCAGTCTTACATCCAACTCTTTGATCCATTTTGAATTAATTTTTATACATGATGTGAAATAGAGGTCTAGTTTCTTTTTTTTCTTTTTTTTTTTTTGCATAAGCTGTCCAATTTTCTCAAGTGTTTGATGAAGAGACTTTCCTTTCCTCTCCCCATTGTAAACTCTGACTTCTTTGTTACTGTGAACATAAGTGGAGGCTTATTTCTTAATTTTATTCCATTGATCTGTGTGTCCATTATTATTCCAGTACAATACTGTTTGGATTACTATAGGTTGGTAGTATAGTTTGAAGTCTAAGCATGTGATTCCTCTATTCTTTTTTTTATCAGAATTGTTTTGGATATTCAGTGTTTTTTCTGATTCCATGTAAACTTCATTAATAAGTGTTCTATTTCTTTAATGAATACTATTGGAAATTAGAGGAGATGGTATTAACTCTGCATATTGCTTTGCATAATATGGTCATTTTAACAATGTCAATTCTTCCAATCCATGAGAAGGTAGTATCTTTCCATTATTTTGTGTCTTCTATGTCTTTTAATATTGTCTCATAATTTTCTTTGTATAGGTTTTTCACCTCCTTTTTTTCCCTGTAGTTAATTCTTTTTGATGTGATAGTAATTTGGATTGTTTTTAATATTATTTATTTCTTTCCCAGTTAATTTTTTATATAGAAATATAACCAATTTTTGTATATTGATTTTGTAGCCTGTCACTTCACTGTACTGATTCATTTTTTAACAGTTAGGTTTTATTTGTCTCTTTGATTTTCTAGGTATATGATAATCATGTTGTCTGCAAATAGTGATAATTTTATTTCTTTCCCAATTTGGATTCCTTTTATATCTTTCTCTTGCTTAATTGCTTTAGCTCGGATTTCTGATACTATGTTCAATAGTTGTGGTAAAAGTAGACATACTTGTCTTTTACCTGATCTTAGAGTAAAAACTTTCAGTCTCTCACCATTGCGTATGATGTTACCTGTGGGTTTGTCATATATGACCTTTATTATGTGGAAGCATATTCTTCTATCTTCATTTTTTTAAAGATTGTTTATACGTACAAGAACTGGAGTACAGGCCAGAGGTGCCGGGAATAAGAGGATTCACCAGAGACAGAATGAGAAGCAGAACAAGTAGATTGACTGAAATACACTGCTGAGGGGAGCAGCGGTTGAGACTGGAGAGATCTGCTGTGCCATATGGGTTAGCTTCCTGGCTAGGGATCAAACTCATGCTGCAGAGGCTGTGGATAGCTTCATAGTGCTGAGACTTCACCCCTTGCCCCATCAAGGAGGCCTTATCTTCATCATTAAGGGCTTTTGCCATAAATGGATGCCGAATATTAAAAAATGGTTTCTCTGATCTACTGATATGATCATATATTTATGTTTCTTTTTATTGATATGGTGAATTATATTGCTCTCTTTGTGGATGTAGCATAATGCTTGTGTCCCAAGGATAACACCCACTTGATCATGATATGTGATTCATTTTGATGCATTGTTGAATTTAGTTTGCTATGATTTTGTTAAAAATTTTTGCATCTGTGTTTATCAAGCATATTTTATAGTTTTCTTTTTTGGGGGATGTATTTGTTTGTATTTGATATCAGGGTAATGTTTATCTCAAAAAAGGGTGTGTGCAAGCATAACCTCTTCCTCCATTTTTTTTTTTTTTTTTTTTGGCAAGAGTTTGGGAAGGATGCATATTAGTTCATCTTTGAAGTTCTAGAATTTACCAGTGAAACATCTGGTCCTAGGTCTTTATTTTTGGAACATTTTGAATTACTGTTTCAAATTCCTTGTTTGAAATTGGTCTATTCAGGTTGTTTTTATTTTTTTTCCTAATTCAATCTTGGAAGAGAGCAGTGTTCTAGAATTTGTCCATTCCTTCTAGGTTTTTCAATTTATGGGCAAAAGTATTTATAGTAGTTTTTTTAATGATCCCTTGTACTTCTGAGATATCTGTTGTAACTTCACCTCCTTCATTTCTGATACTATTTATTAAAGACTCTTATTTTTATCCTCTTTTTTTGTTTTTCTTGTGTGAACCTACCTGAAGGTTTATCTATTTTTTCAAGAGAACGTCTTTTGGTCTCATTGATCTTTTGGACTGTTTTTGACTTCTGTTTTGTGTATATCTGCTTTAGTTTTTATCTTCCATCCCTTCTTCTGACTTTTGATTTTGTTTGTTATTTTTCTACTTCCTTAAGGTGTGATGTATTTACTTGAGCCCTTTCTTTTTCTTGATGTGGATCTGTATTGCCACAGTTTTTGCTACATCCCAGTTTCTGGTAGATTATGCCTTCATGTTCATTGGTCTCCAGGTGTTTTTTTTTTTTCCTTTTATTACCACAATTTTATAGGTCATCCACTGATGGACATTTGGATTGATTCCATATCTTGGCTGTTGTGAATTGTGGCTGCTATGAGGCCAGGGTAACATATATCTTTTTGAATTATCATTATCAAATTTCTTAGATAAATATATTGGAGTGGTACCACTGGATCACTTAGTATTGCCATCTGATTTTTTTTTAAAGATATATTTATTTTTGTGTACAAGAATTCGGGTACAGGCCAGAGGTGTGGAGGGTGAGAGGGTTCACCAGAGACAGAGTGGGGAACAGAACAGACAGATTGACTGAAATATACTTCTGACAGGAGCAGCGGGTGAGTCAGGAGAGGTCTGCTGTGCCATGTGGGCAGCTCCCTAGCCAGGGTTTGAACTTGTGTTGCAGTGGCTGCGGATAGCTTCACAGGTTGCATCTTAACCCCTTGCACCACCAGAGAGGCTAGTCATCTAATTTTTGAGGAATCACCATACCACAGAATAAAACCTTTAATATCATAGTGTGGCAACTTTGTGAATAATTTCCTCCCTTTGCCACCCTCACAGAGTTTAATTGTTGCTGCTTGTTATAAGTTGTTGTTTGCTTATTAATTATTCTTATATTTTTAGAAAATGAATTTTATTGATTGATCATTGATTTACTCTAGTGACTTTGTAAACTTTTTTTTTTTAAGTCTGTGTGTGGGGGCACTGAAGTTTGTGTTCTCTAAGCTGAGTGGTCAGCTCGAGTTTTGGTAGTTTCTTTAAACATCTAAAACAAAAGAAGAAAAAGGAAAAAAAAAAACTAAGGAATAAGTAGTTTCCTAGCATTTTCAGATTAACTCTGTTGGAATGCTTTTTTGATAATTAGCTAAACTGTATAGAACTTTTGCTATAGACTTCACTTCCTTTTAGAATAAGGGACAGTCAAAAGTAGAGCTTAGGATCTTCTCAGGCCTTTCCTGAACATGCATCCAACAGTGAGCATGTGTCTGTCATGTTGATTCTCTGATATAAACAAGCTCTTTTATTTTCATTTTATTTTTCAAAATTTATTTTCTTATATCATTGTTCATTTTTGTACATTAATTTGTTTTTCCCCTCAGGTGTATTCCCCATAGTTTTTGCACCCCCATATCACCTGTGAACCATCACCATATTTCCTTCTGCTCTTCCCACCCCCTTTCGACCTCCTCCCTTCACATCTCCCATTGTGTGCCTCAGATCTATGGTCAGCTTACAAGTTTTATCTTTTTCTTCTTGCACTTCTAAACAATCTAGCCTACAATAGATCTCCTTTCTGAGCTCTCCCCATGATTTTCAACCTAACTCTTATTTGTCCTGTTTATCCTTACTCCAGTTATGACCAATATATGTGTTTTTAAATGCTTTCAACAAAAACTGCTTGGAGTAGCTGTTCCAACTCTGGGAATGCTCCAAATCAGATGAAATCTTATGCCACTCCCTTAGGGGATAAAAAAAGACAACCTTATTTCTTTAGAATAATGTAGATACAGACCTCTCTGAAACTAGCAGTCTACAGCAGCAGTGTGGGCTGCTGTTCTCACAGCCACCTCTGATCTCGGATAGGGTAGGCAGTTTAAAATGTCACAGTGTTCTCTTATTGCCAAGCAGTGATGCTTTTATCACCAGGCCTTCCTTTGATTTTGTAAATTTTTGACCGGATTCAATGATTCTGTAAACATTGATTCTGATCATTCTCCCGCCAGCTCATTATGTGTTTTTGTGGAGCAATGGAGCTCTTGAGTTCCCTGCACTGCCATTTAGGCTCGCCTTATAGCTTTTCCTTTACTTAATGCTGTTTACTGTCATCATCCACAAATGTGGGTATCTTAGAACTTTTGTCCTCATTTTGTCTGCTTTTCTGCAAAAAGCTATGCTTTGGCGCTCCCACAAAGGAGACCCACGCAGTTCCTGGAGAGAGGCTCAGAGCCATAGATTGGCAATTCCACGGGCCTGTTCTAGAGGTGGGGTCCTGGATTCAAGAAGAAGTGTCTCTTTGACTCTCTGGACTTTTGCTAGGGGGTTAGTGGGTGGACACAGGTAGAGAAGGGTTTGTCCTAAATCTGGGGGTAGCCCAAAATCCACACTTGTGCATGCAAGACACTTCATCATGTTGAAAGCAGGCCTCCTAGCCCTAAGTTATTGAGTTCCCTGTAAAGACCTGAGGAGTTTGAAAATGTGTAGTTTGAACTTAACCTTCTAGCCTCTTCTGGAGGGATAGGTCTTAATACAGGAGAGTAGAAAATATTTTACTTAACAATCTTCAGTCTTCATTTATACATACCTTGTTATACTTTCAAATACTTTGACACATCGCAGCCTATGTTTGTGCTCTTGCCCTTAGCACTGCCAACATTAAAGGTAAACTGTGCAGGGACATCTTTCTTGTCCTCTCTGAGGTTTCACACTTTCAAGCCCTCTGTCTTCCTTCCACTTCTTTCAAGAACAACAGGGACATCATTCTCTTGAGTTTCCTCTTCCCTCGCTCTTAACTTTTTTCCCTTCCTTGTCCTTCTTCCTCCTCTTCCTAACCAAGCAGCATTGGAGGGCTCCAAGGCACAGTCCTTGATTTTCATCTTTTGTATCTACACTGATATTTTTGGTCCCCATCTCATTTTTTTCTTATGAATTCAAACACAGTGTATCTATTACCTACTCAAGATTTCACTTGGATATTTGATAGACATCTTGCTTTCTCCATGAAACACCTCACTCGAGGTGAGTTGAGTTAAGAGCATTGAGTTAAGAGCAGCCTGCCCTTTCAGTTACTCACGCTACCTTGACTTTTCTCTATATACTACATCCATTCATTCAGGAAGTATCTGGCTCTGCACTCAAAATGTATCCTGTACCTGGCCACTTCTCACAGCTCCTACAGTTATTACCTGGTCCAGGCTACTGTTGACCTTATCTAATAGTTACAGAGTCTCTGGATTGGATGCTGACCCCACCATCACCCACTGCAGCTGCATTGATTTTTATAAAATTAAGTCGAATTGTTTCATTCCTCTTCTCAAAGCTTCTAATTGCTCGCTATTTAATTTAAAGTGAGCCTAAAATCACTTTTAATGGTTAATGCGTGAGCATATAACCCAATTTTGCCTAAAGGTTTTCAAGTATAGAACAGTCATTCATACTTTTAAATAGAGAGATTCTCTCTTTGGTGCCAGACTTGGGACTGTATTCAAGGAAAATGCTTAGCAGGTGGGTGGGTCTGCCTGAGAGGGGAATCCAAAAGAAAAGGCTGAGAATTGGAGCAGTGTCTTCTGGGCTCCTCAGTTGCATCACAATCTAATAAATAACTCCATGTGGTTTACATAGATGCAGTTGTATTTTCTATCTCCCACATCGAGGAGTATTCACTAAGCAGAGGTAAAGCAAGAGGCAAAATTGAATTGAAATTCACTGAGCATTCTCTTTGGGTTGGGCGTTATGTTAGGTGAGTTACACTAATTATCTTATTATATTCAATCCTTCTTTCTGTTATTTGTTTACAGTTTTAGTCTGTTTCCTTTACCTGTAATTATCTTCCCATTCTTCTCTGGCAAATGCTTTAAAACAGCTGATCAAAACTCTTATTTCCATCAAAATACATTCAATTTGCTTCCCATTAATATTTATGTAAATAATCCCTCCATGTTAATTCCTTGCTGCTCATACTTATTTTGTGGGTCTCTGAGTGTGTTTCTATTTAGACTGGAAACTTCCTGGCAACCAAAGACAAAATCTTCTATTTTTTTTCTTTATCTCCTTTCAACACTGATTTTTTCCAATCGACATTTAGTGGTTTAAAAATGTTGTTTGCAACAGGACACCATTTTATTTTGGCCATAAAATAATTTATTCATCACAAGCCATCTAAGAAAGATTATACTTAGCTCATACTTTTAAGATATTTAGATAGGGTCCTTCCTGGTGGCCCCTGTGCTGTCACTGCTAGGGCCTGATTTTGATCCCCTGCCAGGGAGCAACCCATATATGGTGCAGCAGAACTCTCCTGTCTCACCCACTGCTCCCCTCAGCAGTGTATTTTAGTAGATCTGCCTGTTCTGCTCCCTACTCTGTCTCTGGTGAATCCTCTCACCTCTCTTTAACTCTGGCCTACACCCAATTTCATCTATGCAAAAATAAATAAAGAAAAAGTTAAAGAAAAAAATATAAAAAAAAGAAATTTAGATAAAATCCTGTGAAAGATTTAAAAAAGTGCTAGGTTTATTATTAAATGTTCAATAAATGATATTATTATTATTATTACAAGAACTCTCACATTAGCACATTCTATTTATCTTTGAGCACATAATTCTATCTTATAATATGTGTGCATTTCATTTCTTTTAGTATATGACTACTCCCTTCAGGCCAAGATCACTTGTCCTCTGCATATTTGTGATGGGACAGTATGGAAAAGTGGGAAAAAATTAGTTTACAATCAGACTGGATGGCATGATTCTTGAATCTACCATAATAGTCATGAGATCATAGCTTGGTTATTTCATCCCCAGCTGAGCTTCAGGTTTCCATTTGGAAACTGGGATAAAAATTTATTTACCTCTCAAAAAAGGTAGGAGGAAATGAGGTATTTTAAATTATCGTACTGTCTGTGACCTAGCTGGTTACTTAACTGTTAGTACTTCTCCCACAATTCTCAGTGATGTCTACCCCATCAAATGTTTTGACCTCCTTAGTCACTAAATACAGAATGAGGTTTGGTTCACATTGTACAGAATGAAAATGCATTATGTTTATTTATTCATCCCACTGGGCCTCAAGAACTAAGTCTTATTGACTGTCTTAGTTGCAAAGTCAAACCTACTCCCTGAATTCTTGCTTATTCAAACCTTTTATATATATTATATCTGTGTTTACATGAACAATAGTCCCAGACTTTTCTGAAAAGTTTATTCAATTGTTGCTGTTACTTTCACTTAACATCATGAATATATAAGAAGGGGGTGGTTGTACCACATTTTGGGAAGAATGGACATAGGTGATCTTTGAAACTCAATGTTCTTTGGGTTTCAAAACAATGTATATGCAACTGGGTGTTATACCCAATTGAAGATGTTGATTTGTCTTTGTGCTACTCTGTCCCTTGCATATTGAGAACTCTTTCATTACACAATGTACAAGTGAATCTACTGCCCAGAGAAAGGAAAGTTTCATGTCCTCACCTGAGTCAAGTACAGTCCAGGCCAACCTTGGTCTCTTCATCATGTCTCTCTCTTCAAGAATCACTCTCAACAGATGTGGTAAACTGTGCCAAAGTATGTGGGTAAACAAAAAGGTGGGGGACAGGTGCTCTGTTTGGCAAGTGAACCTGCCAAATCAACTACACTATGAATTTCTGGCTCTATCATCCAACTGGTTTCCAACTCTAGGAGCTCTGCTGGGTTGGGTTTTCTTTGAAGCCATACATGCATTGTTTTTCTCAATTTTCATTACAGGCACTTGCATTTGTATTTTTTGCATCCCTATAAAACTGATTCCATATTTAACATCTCTTTAGCTAGTGCTTTAATTACTCTTCTCAGACTCTGTGTGACTATATAACATAAAAAACATTCATTTTTCTATACAACTTTTAGATGCTAGATGTCTAATTGAGTGTTCTTTGTTGTGAACCATCCAAAAAATCAAGTCATTTTTCCTTGAAATAAATTAAACCTGCATTATTGAAATTCAATTTGAAGATTAAAGTTTGGCTTAAATCTTCATTCACTCCCATGCACATAAATAGTGCAAATATTTTGGAACAATAAATTTGACTTTTTAAAAGCCGTTTGCTCTCTCCCACTTGAGGTGGTATAAATAGTACTAGTTCTGCTTGACTGGATAATTCAGGATTTGTTTGTGTCCAGAATTACAAAATATTGTAAGATATATGAAAAAGATGTTAAAGATGAAGATAATAATTAGAAAAGATGTTCCATGTCACAAGGCTTCTAGTATTTCTCTATCTCACTATTCAATAAACATTTATTTTTCTATGAGGGGTAAAACACATGCAGTTTAGTACTTGTCTTCAATGAATCTGCTTATAATAATAATGTATTATTGAGGAATAAAGGGTGGACAAGAAAAATACTACCAAATGTCTGAAAGTCAAACCAACTAGAGAGAATGAATAGAGACAGCACTTAAAAAAAAAGATTTATTTATGCATGCAAGAACTGGGGTGCAGGCTAGAGATGTGGAGGGGTGGTAAGAGGATTCACCAGAGACAGAGTGGGGAGTGGAACAGGCAGATCTACTGAAATACACAGCTGAGGGGAGCAGCAGATGAGACAGGAGAGGTATGCTGCGCTATGTGGGTCACCTCTCTGCCCGGAAATCAAACTTGTGCTTCAGTGGCTGACGATAGCTTCATGGTGCTGAGACTTAAGCCCTTGCACCACCAGGGCGGCGCCAAGAGACAGCACCTTTTTTTTTTTTTTAATTAAATTTTATTTTTATATTCCCCATACAATTACAACACCTTATTTTTACCCCAATCCCTCCTTTCCCTGCCCCCTACCCCCCATAGAGTGTCTCTGGTTCATAGTTGTTTGTTGATTTTGATATTTTCTTTCTTATAGTTATTCTTTTTCCTGGTCCCTTATTTAAGTTTTCTAGATTCCTGCTATGAGTGAGACCGTCCGGCATTTTTCTTTTTCTTTCTGGCTTATTTCGCTGAGCAGGATCCCTTCCAGCGCCATCCATGTTGCTGCAAATTGCATGTGTTTATCTTTTTTGAATGCTGAGTAATATTCCATGGTGTATAATGTACCACATCTTCTTGATCCAGTCATCTATTTTTGGGCATTTGGGTTGTTTCCAAAGCTTAGCTATTATAAATAGTGCTTCTATATACATAGGGGTGCAGGGGCTCTTTGGAATTGATGTTTCTGTGTCCTTTGGGTAAATACATAGGAGTGGAATTGCTGGATCATATGGAAGCTCTATGTTCAGTAGATCAAGAAATCTCCACACAGCTCTCCATAGTGGTTGGACCAGTTTGCACTCCCACCAACAGTGCAGGAGAGTTCCTTTTTCTCCACAACCTCGCCAACATTTGTTGTTGCTAGTTTTTTTAATATGTGCCATTCTCACTGGTGTAAGATGGCATCTTATTGTAGTTTTGATTTGCATTTCCCTGATTACAAGTGATGTTGAACATTTTTTTCAGATGCCTGTTGGCCATTTGCATTTCCTCTTCAGAGAAGTTTCTTTTTGCCTTTTTGATTGTAAAGCCTTCCTGGAAAAAGAGTGACTTGAATAGGAAGATTAATTTTCTTGTCTCATTAAGCATTGATAAATTTGAGAGTGACACTGAGTGGCTCTGAAATTACTTGTTTTGTACCAAATTTGTCTTACCAAATAATGCCTCAGCAAATGAATATATTTTGATATTCACTTACTTAGCAAACATATATCAGCATCCGCGAGGAGACAAACATAATTTCTTATTATTGTTATAAAGATAAATATAATTTCTTATTATTGTTATAAAGACACTAACATGTTTTTAGTACATGGAAGTATGTGTTAAAATGGTTTTTTATCATTGCTTCCTCTCCACCCCATTCTACATACTTACAGAGTTGATTGTACTTTATCTCAAAAATCTGATATGGATTTTCAGGATAGTTAATGAATGTTTGGTTTGTTTTTGTCTTCTTATGACTGAATCTCATTTCATGTGTCCCTTTATTCCTAATGGACTATAATGATTGGGACATCAAATAAGAATTTCTAACAGAAAAGTTATTTTTAATAACTTTATTCTTTAAGTTAGAACCTCAGTGGATATTTCAAAGTGCAAATTTCTAGTATTTTCTTCAGAGAATTGAATGGATATTTCCCTTTTTAAGTCCATTCTCTACACTGGTTCATTCTCTATACTGGTCCACCCTACTCTCTGCTTACCCATCCTGTATCTTCCTGGTCCTTTAGGTTGGGTTCTGTGGAAAGGAGACACTGTAGCATACTGGAATGTGGGAAGGGTATTGGTGTGTTCTATCCCTTTATGTCTCTGGCACTGTTGTCATAGCAAGTAATGTGTATACTTTAGGAGCTATAGCTCCTGTCAGGGGGCCTCACTAGAACTTTAGAAATCAGATTGATAACATTTTTGTATCTATAAGTAATTTTCTACTTAGTATTCCATTTTTTCTATATGTTTTCTAGGGTTATTTTTAGTGGAATATTGGAACTGTCATACTGTCCTCATCCTTTCTCTCAAATTATCTGAAAATTAACATTGGAAAGAAAGACATTTGTGACAGGAGACTTTAATATCCCACTCTCACCAATGGGCAGGCCACTAGACAGAAAATAAACAGCAATGAAATAACCTTAAGTTGAGAAATTAAATGTCATAGACCTCATAGACATTACAGGTTACTCCACCTGCAACAAAATACACAATTTTCTCAATGCACAGGGGACATTCTCCAGAATAGACCACATTCTGGGACAAAAAAAAAGAACAAAACATATAATTAAACCAACAAAAGACTGAAATCATACCAATCAACTTTTCAGACCATAAAATAACAAAATAGAAATCGACTATCAAAAGAAAGTAGGAAAATCTTTTAATAAATGGAGACTAAACAATACACTACTGAAAGACTACTGGGTTAATGAGGAAATCAAAAAAGAAATTAAAAAACACATTGAGACTTATGAGAATGAACATTCAACTCTCCAAAACTTATAGGATGCAGCAAAAGCAGGTACTAAAAGGGAAACACATAGCAATATAGACCCATATCAAGAAATAAGAAATAGGGCCTCCCTGGTGGGGCAAGGGGTTAAGCACTGCACTGTGAAGCAATCCACAGCCTCTGCGGATAGCATGAGTTCGATCCCTGACCTGCCAGGGAGCAATCTACATGGCAAGGCAGACCTCTCCTGACTTGCCCACTGCTCGCCTCAGCAGTGTACTTCAGTCAGTCTGCCTGTTCTGTTCCCCAGTCTGTCTCTGGTGGGTCATCTCACCCCCACATCTCTGTCCTGTACCCCAGCTCCTGTATGCATAAATGAATAAATCTTTAAAAAAAAAAGAAATAAGAAAGAGCTCAAATAAATAGCTTTTTCCCTTAACTTGAAGAATTAGAAAAAGAACAAACTCAGAAGCCAGAAGAACAAAAATAATAAACACATAGCAGAAATAAATGAAACAGAAATGAAAAAGAATGTTCAAAAGATCAATGAAACCAAAAGGTGGTTCTGTGGAAAAATAAAATAGGCAAATCTCTAGCAAGGCTCACCAAGAAAATAAGGGAGATATTGCAAAAAATAAGATCAAAAATGAAAGAGGAGAAATAGCAACAGATGCTGCCGAAATTCAGAGGATAATTAAGAGACTGCCAGAAAAACTATACACCAAAATTTTTAATAACCTAGAAGAGATGGAGAAGTCCTTGGAATTATGCTATCATATGAAACTGAATAGGAAAGAAATAAAACCCCCTGAAAAACCTTTCCAAATACTTTTTATGAGGCCAACAAAACCAAATGAAGACAACACAAAAAAGAAAATTATACACCAATCTCCCTATTGAACACAGACACAGGAATCCTGGATAAAATCTGATCAAACCAAATCCAACAATGCATTAAAAGGATCATACACCATGATCAAGTGAGATTCATACCAGGGACACAAGGATGGTTCAACATCCGAAAATTAATTAATGTATTTTACCACATCAACATAAAGAAAGATAATAACCAAATGATCATATCAATAGATGCTGAAAAACATTTGATAAGATCAACATCCATTTATGTTGAAAGTCTCAAAAGATAGGAATGAATAGAACATACCTTTACATAATAAAAACCACTTACAAAAAAACCTCATAACTAACATCATTATCAATGGTGAAAAACTGAAAGTCTTTCCACTAAGATTTGGTACAAGACAAGGATGTCCACTCTGATCACCTCTATTAAATACACTTTTGGGAGTTCTAGTTAGAGCAATTAGATGAACATCTGCAGATGTTTATTTGCAGATGACATGATAATATACATAGAGAACTCTCAAGATTCCATGGGAAAACTAAATCAGTTTAACAAAGTGACTGGGTAAAAAAATCAACACACATAAATCAGTTGATTTCCTTTATATAAACTACAGGATATAACAGGAAGAAATTAAGAAGTTATTCTGTTTACAATTACACCAAAAAGGAATAAATACCTATGAGTAAACTGAACAAGGGAGGCAAAAGATCTATACAAAGAAAATCATAAGACATTCTTGAAAGAAATAGAAGACACAAAGAAATGGAAAAATATTACCTACTCATGGGTGGGAAGTTTCAACATTGTCAAAATGGTGATCCTACCCAAAGCAGTATACAGATTCAAAGCAATCCCAATAAAAATATCAATGGCATTTTTCAAAGAACTAGAAAAAACACTCTGAAATTCATTTGGAACCACAAAAATCTTTGAATAGCCAAATCAATTCTGATAAAGAAAAAGAATGGAAGTCTCACAAGTCCAAACGTCGTTTTTTTTTTTTTTTTTTTTAAGATTTATTTATTTTTATACAAGAACCAGGGTACAGGCCAGATAGGTGGGAGGGTGAGAGGATTCACCAGAGAGAGAGTAGGGAATAGAACAGGCAGACTGATTGAAATACACTGCTGAGGGGAGCAGCAGGTGAGACAGGAGAGGTCTGCCTCGTCATGTGGGATTCTCACCGCCTGACCAGGATTGAACCCATGCTGCAGAGGCTGTGGACAGCTCCACTCAACCGCCTGTGCCACCAGGGAGGCCCAGACCTCACGTTTTGTTATGAAGCTATGATAATTAAAATAGGTTTGTACTGGGACAAAAATAGATGCACAGACCAATGGAATAGAATTGAGAGTCCAGAAATAAATCCACACCTATATGGACAGTTAATCTATGACAACAGAGCTAAGACTGTACACTGGAACGAGGATAGCTTCTTCAATAAATGGTGTTGGGAAACTGGACAGCAGCAAGCAAAAGAATGAAACTAGACTACTATATAATACCATACACAAAAATCAATTCAAAATGGATAAAAGACTTGGATGTAAACCCTAATACCATAAAATACATAGAAGAAAATATAGGCAAAATATTTCATGACATAAGCTTTAGTGATGTCTTTTGGAATTCACCCCTGACAACAACGAAAACAAAAGAGAACATAACCAACTGGGGCTGTATCAAAAATAAATCTTCCACAGAGGGAAAGAAATCATAACTAAAATAAAAGGACACATGACTGAATGTGAGAAAATATTTGAACACATAGCTGACAAAGTACTAATATCAAAGATATAGAAAGGAGTCAAAACTATACAGAAACAAAACAAATAATCCAATCAAAAGTGGGAAGAAGAACTAAGCAGACACTTTTCCAAAGACAAAATTTAGACTGAAAATAGGCAGATGAAGAAATGTTCTCCAGCACTTATCATTAGGGAAATGCAAATCAAGGCCACAATGAGATACTGTCTCACACCTGTGAGAAAGGCTCCTATCAAAAAGACCAACAATTGCTGGCAAGGATGTGGGTAAAAAGGAACCCTTCTACACTACTGGTGGGAATAATGCCAATTGATATAGCCCTTTTGGAAAGTAATGTGGAGGTTTCTCAAAATGTTAAACATGGATCTGCCATTTGACTCAGTAATTCTACTAGACGTCTACTCAAATATTTCAAAAACACTAATTTGAAAGGAAACGCCCACTCCCATGTTTACTGCAGCACTATTTACTGTAGTTAATAGAAACAACCGAAGTGTCCCAAAACAGATGAGTGAATTAAGATGATGCAATATATGTGCGTGTGTGTGTGTGTGTGTGTGTGTGTGAGTACATATACATGTATACATATATATACATACACACACACTGGAAGACTGTGCAGCAATCAAAATATATAAATTCATAGATGGAGCTGGAAGCTGTAACTCTAAGTGAAATAAGTCAGTAGGAGAAAGATAAATACTGAATGGTGTCTCTAATATGTGGAATATAAAGTAACTAAACTAAGAGTCAGATAAAGACAATTTTAAAAACCAACCCTGAAAGTTGATTACAGAACTGAAGCACTGAGTGGGAGAGGGGTGAGAACAAAGAGAAAAGGAAGCAGAAGGGACACTGGTGGTGGACTCTGGGTGACTTACAGTAGTCATACCTGTTGGGCATTTCCAAATATTACCACAATTAAAAATAAATTATTTGAAAAAAATGAAAATTTTACATATGCACCTTTCCTATTGTATGTATAGAGTTAATATCTCATATAATACCTTTAACTTTATTGTTTATGGTATTCACTTTTTAATTTCTATTTTCCTCCCTGAATTTACTTTTGGCATTAGTTTTTTATTTTTTTAATTGGTCTTTCCTTTACTTGATCATTTTTTTTCACATAGTAATGATCTTTATTGTCTTTTATTTGATTGAAAAATTTACCTTTTCTTTGCCATTGTATATTTAGGATTAAAAAGAAACCTCCATTTTTTTCTTTCAGTAGAATTCTTGCTGGAGACTGCACTAGAGAAGCTAAGGACTTAGTCATTAGGATTATTTGCTTTTCTTTGAGCAGATAGAGAAGGTGAAGTAAGTAAGGGTCTTTCAAAGTTCCAAAGTAAGAAGGTTGGTTGGTTGTTTTTTTTCTGGAAGTGGAAATATGCATGCTAGAATTCATGGATCTTCCCACACACTTTATTCAGATTCCTTATAAATGAGTTGCTATGCTTTTGACCTAAGTGAAAATTTGAGCAGCTTATATTCTTTTTGCACAGTTGTAGGACTTGGAGTGGGAATGGGGAGAGCTGGTATAACTGGCCTGTGATAAACACCCATTTTGGCCTCCTGTCTTACACCCTCTTACTTCCTGTGACCCTAAAGCTCTGGAGTTTGTCAGAAAGATGAATCTGTATCTCTTCTACTGACTCTCCTAGTAGATTCTAGGAAATAGCTTTCTGTTGCAGTGTCTGTGTCCATTCCTTCCCATCCACTTTCATCTTCTAGAAATGTGTTGAAGCCATCACTCATTGACAAACTCCTCTCCAATTATCTTCGCTGTTTAGACTCATTCTTTATTTTATCACTTTAACTTTATCACTTTAAATTTCAGTGGGACATCTGGAAAGATAAAGGGCAAACTTGGCTGAAAAAATTGTTATCTACAGCCCAAAATTTGTTATCTTTTTAATTGAAAAGCAAGTGCTATTTTCTCTAGTGTTCTTTTCTTTGAGAATTAAAGATTATTTTATAAATTATGTTGCACACACATAGATACATATATATATGGGGGGGAAAGTGAGAGAGAGGGAGAGAGAGAGAGAGACATTGAGGGAACATAGCATATCAGCTAAGCACAGGAACTTTGGTGTCAGAGTGACTTATTTCAAGTGACTTAAATTCAAATTCTGACTTGAAAATTTAGCATTTCCAGCTTCTGATTTGTATATTGGATTAATAGTAACCATAACAACCACAATAATTCTAAATAAAAATAAATTCTAAATATCTTAGATTCAAATAGTAGAATAAATGTAAAGTGCTAACATGATTCTTGGCACATGGAAAACTTTCCATAAATATTAGTTTTATTATTAACTGAATAATAAGCTTTTTATTTTTAAAGTTGAATGTATACATTAACTATATAATATTAATAATCTCTAGTGATATTCTGATATGTTATTGATTAAAATTCTCTTTCATTAGAAGTGACAGTTATTGCATGAAATTTTAATCACATTTCATATATTTCACCAGGATGTAAGACAGTATCTTCAAGGCCTTGTTTAAAATTAAATTATTTTGACATTCTCCACTGCTTACAGAAAGCTAAACCTCTAATATTTTCTTACACAAACTCTGTGTTAGCTTCAAGGGAAAAATAAGATTTCTTTTGTGATATTTGGGTTTTTATTAATTGGCTTAACTATTTAGAATGCGATGGGGTGATTAAATTTATTCATAAAAGGAGCATTAATAACTTTTTGATAATGCAGAAGTTCTGACTAAATTTAAATTGATTTTCTGCCTTAGTATTAATAGTGGGACGGCTATTACATAGCTATTAATGATGATATAGCTATTATAATTACAGCTATTGTAATACATGAGGGAATTATTTTACTGGTTAAACATTACATTATCATCTGCATAAAATGGTAATTTTTTGTACCCTGAAAATATTTTATTAGCATATCCATACTGTGTGTTTATGTTAGCTAGGAAGAGAATACCTTCCCAGTAGAATCTATTTCCTTTAATGTAGCAGGAAATATTAAGTTTCAAGTGAAATGATAATTGACTACTTAAAACATTTAAAATATTTTAGAGATGTGGCATTAGGATTTTAAAGGAAAATTTTGCAAGTCTGTAATTAAGTAAGGTAATCTTATTATTCTACCTAACTTCTTTGCTTGTGAAATGCTATCCATCTATCAGAAATTGATTCATAGCCATCATTTTAGTCCTTGGGTGATACCTTTCATTCACTTAGAAACACTCTATGTGAAAGGTCATAGACACTATATCCTTTATAGTCAGCAATGCTTCCCCTGTGTGTGAGGGATTTGGGTTTTGGCCACGTAGACTTTGCTCCTAGGACTAATGGAACTTTTATAAAGCCAGCATGTCCCTACAGTTTGTTCTTAGGGGAGATTTTATAATCAAGCTTTAATGATAGAAATGTCCATGGTTGGTACATTCAAGGACATCTTTCCCAGCTCTGTGAGTAAAAGATATGATCACCTCATATAAAGTAGCAAGGCGGGCGAGGAGCATGAACCTGAACTGTGCATCTGGGAGCAGTTCAGGCATGGTGCTTTGTAAAATATGGTAGTAAAACCCGACTCTTCTGAAGCTTTATTATCCAGCGGGTTAGTAATGTCCTGGTTTATTTCTGCATGCAGGGCGTTCACCTCCACACCATGCCCCTACCTCTGCCCTGGCTAAAGAGCTTTCTTTCCCTGAAAACTGTTTTGAATCCTACTCTCCCTTCCTGTTTATGATTGGTATGTTTCCATATCGTGTTGACAAATAAAGCACCTGCTTACTTAGTCATTGTAAGCATTTTGGAGTCATTGACATTTTGAGTCATTCTATTTTGATGAATATGGGTAAGGGATTTCCAGAGTGCTACCTCATCCATATGTCTTTCCCCCACACACAAATGAAATTACACCTTGTTCTTGTTACCAATCACTTTTTTTGAGACTTACACAGGTCAGCACCAAAAACTGTTGCCTTGTGTAATATTGTTATGAAATAATAACAGAAAATCATCTCAGAGATTTTATAAAATGTTCTCAGGAGAGTAGTGTTGAAGTAAGGTGGATAAAGCAGACCCTGAGTCCATATGGTCATGAGTACACACGTTCAATAATCTAATTTTTTACTACTCAGAGTGTGTTCCTGGGACCAGCAGTTTTGACATCTTAAGAGCCTACTAGAAATGCAGCATCTTAGGTGCAGCAGAATCTGCATTGCAACAGGGCAGGCTTGTGTGCATGCTGATACAGTGTGCTAGCCAACGGACTTGTGGAAGGTGTTTCTGGAAATGGCTCCTCCTCTGAGAGATTTTCACAACATAATATAATAAAATCCTTGTTCCCTTCCAGTGGTCTGAAATATCATAAGCATTCTGTACTTGTTTGTTCAATGAATAAACAAAATACCTAAGGTGCTCTTTAACAACAGTCATGGATAGCCTAAGCCTGTTTTGTACTCTTTTTTTTTTAAGATTTATTTATTTATGCATACAAGAGCTGGGGTGCAGGCCAAAGGTGCAGGGGATGAGAAGACTCACCAGAAACCAAGTGGGAAATAGAACAGGCTGATCCACTGAAATACACTGTTGAGGGGAGCAGTGGGTGAGTCAGGAGAGGTCTGCTGTGCCATGTGGGTCACCTCCCTGGCAGGGGAATCACCTCCCTGGTGGGAGATCGAATTCATGCTCCAGTGGCTGTAGATTGCTCCACAATGCTGTGTTTTAACCCCTTGCACCACCAGGAAGGCCCCTGTTTTTTACACTTTAAAGGGAGAGAGATTTATATGAAATCTCTTACAAGATCTTAGAGTCTCTCTCTCTTTTTCTCTCATCTTCATTTTTGTTCTGGATTCTCTTTATGCCATTTCTTTCTGCTTCTGTCTGGCTCTGAGAACAACATAATTTTCGAGATGCACCCCTCTTCAGAAAGCTGTCCTTTTAAATAAAACACAGATTGTGTTTTGTAGCCAACAGGGTATCCTGCCCCGTGGTTGTCCCTCCATGGGGCCAGGCAGTGACAGAGCTCAGACCTCTCAGGGCAGAGGCAGTAAACCCAGCATTAAACTTCTAGGGCTGAGCTGGGACCATGGGTCCTGTCTCAGACCCTGGGTCTTGCATGTCCAACTGCAGTATTGGGTGGGAGGAGACAGGAGAATCACATTAATTCTCCAGGATGAGTCTCAGAAAGCACCTATTTTCATGTCTGTGTTCTTATTTATGGAAATTTCTGACCAAAGACTTTTGGTTTGTCTTTGAAATTTTCATTAGATAGAAAAGATATATTTACTGTAACAAAATGGGGAACCATGACACAAGGATTCTAGTTTCTTGTCTGGAATGTGCCACTGCAAAGACATGGGCAATTTTTACAGTTGCACTATTCTTTAGAGTCCCTAGAGAGTTCAAGTTAGGGGAATGCAAATTAAAATTAATCAAATAGGGCCTCTCCAGTGGCGCAGAGGTTGAGCACTGGGTTGCAAAGCTGCCTACAGCCTCTGCAGCGCCAGTTCAATCCCCGGCCAGCCCCCGGAGGAGAGTCCCACATGGCGCGCAGACCTCTCCTGCCGCCTACTGCTCCCCTCAGCAGTGTACTTCGGTCCTTCTGCCTGCTCTGCTCCCCGCTCTGGCTCTGGTGAATTCTCTCACCCTCCCGCGCTTCTGACTGTACCCAGTGCTTGTATAAATAAATAAATAAATCTTAAAAAATAATAAAATAATAAAATTAATCAAATAGCTCCCCTTTATGTAATATAGCATTTTTTTTAGACATTTCTGTTATTTCCTTAAAATGTTAAATCTTATCACTTGCATTCTTTTCAACTCATAGTCAACCAATTCATGCTAGTGGTTTGCCAGACAAAAAGGCTTTAATTCCATCTCTTCATGTGTGTTTGATTTGGAAAACCTCTTAAAAAATAAATTTTTTGAGGGAGGGCTGGATTGCAATTAATTCATGTGTAAATCTAAGATGTCCATGTAAACTACCCATCCAACATTGATGCTGTGGGGTGAACTGCCAATATAATGTTCTTATATTTTTATTCTTTTTACAAGGAATGTTATGTTTTAAGTTGTGTCTATTTTAGGTTCAGGAAAGAGGTATAGAAACTCTCTGTCTTTAAGTTCTTTCATGAGGTATTTCTCAGAAACTTCCCCTTATAATTATTTTCAAGGTTCACTCTAGGATGCTTTACTTGTTTCTTTTTCTCATTTTACAGTTAAGATGAGTTCAAAGACAATAGGGGGACACATTTTAAGTTGTGCTTTGAAACAAAACAGAGAACAAAAGGCATCCTTCTTACTGGGGTAGAAAACACCAGAGTGTATCTTAGGAATAATGGACCTTGGGCCTACCTTGGGCCTACCTGGTGGTGCAAGGGGTTGAGCACAACACTATGAAGCTATCTGCAGCCTCTGCAGCATGAGTTCGATCCTTGGCTGGCCAGGAAGCTACCCACATGGTGCAGCAGACCTCTCCTGTCTCACCCGTTGCTCCCTGCAGCAGTGTATTTCAGTAGATCTGCCTGTTCTGTTCCCCACTCTGTTTCTGGTGAATACCCTTACCCCACCCCACCCCCCGCACCTCTGGCCTATACCCCAGTTCTTGTATGCATAAATAAATCTTTTTTTAAAACATTTATTTATTTATTTATTTATTTATTTATTTATTTATTTATTTATTTATTTATACAAGAACCGGGGTACAGGCCAGATGCACGGAAGGGCGAGAGGATTCACCAGAGACAGAGTGGGGTGCAGAACAGGCAGACTGATGAGATGCACTGCTGAGGGGAGCAGTGGGCATGACAGGAGAGGTCTGCTGTGCCATGTGGGACCCTCGCTGGCCAGCCAGGATCGAACCGGTGCTGCAGAGACTGCAGACAGCTTCACAGCACGGCTGTGAATAAATAAATAAATCTTTTTTTTTTTTTTTAAAGAATAGTAGACCACATTTTGCAGAAACGGTAATGCGGGTAAGAAGAAGACAGATAACAAAGGAGTGAAGATTATTCTGAAACAGAGGGGGTTAGTTGAGAGTCACCAAGACAATTTTTTCCTTCTGCTCATAGGCAGAAATGAAATCCTGTTCATGTGATCTCAAAGTTGTGGTGAAAGTGATGTGAGTGGACTTTCTGAAACATGAAAATCTGACTTTTGTCCACTTTGCTGTTGTGGATGAGTTACATCTCATCCATTTTCCCAGTATGGAGACCTTGACCTAACTGGGTGAGGACCAGAAAATCCAGTAAGGATTTCTTTCATTCATATGTCAGGAACAAATCCAAGCTTCAGAAACCTCAAAAGCACACCAGTGAAATGTGATGGGGTTTGAAGAATTGTCATTCTGTATTGACAATAATAATTCTATGCTTTAGCTTCATAGTGAGTTAGAAAAACTGTTCTAATTCCTTAGAGTTGGTGCTTAGAGTCCAGCTGGATAGGCATGCCCTAATGTGTGCCAAAGGATGAAATCATATTTAAAACATTTAGTGAGTTTCAATACAGTAGATTTGCTATATTAAATTGCCTCTCCTTTGAGTCAATAGCCATAAGAAGCTAGACGTTGGATCTATGGATTCCTCCAACCTTATGTGTAAAATAACCTCACCAGTGCAGCTTAACGCCTTACTGGAAAATTAATACAGGGTTAAAAGGCAGGCAGTGTAACTTACAGAAAACAGCAGTGGTTAAACATTATTTGGCAAATTATTTAAAATGTTCCTAATGCCAATATCAAAGGGTGAGAAAACTTAATAGGCATGGGAAGAGAAGAGCAATTAAAGGTGTCAAAAGATCCACAAAAATGAGTAACATCCAAGCAACTAAAATAGAATTTGAAAAGAGGTGGTGGAGGAAGGGAAGATAACAGCTCAGAGCAGTAGCCTCTGGAGCAGCTTCCCTGTGGCCATGAGTGAGTGACCCTGGGATGGCCTCAAGCTGGGCAAGGGAGAGGAGGAGGGGTGATAAAGGGGAGGGATTCAGCTTCCCTGAGACCTCAAACCTGACCCTTCAGCCCCCCCCCCCCCCCGCACCTTCCACGTGCTATGCTCAGGTCAAAATACATCAAGGGGAAAGCTGAAAGATCAGTCTGTGGAATTAGGAATTCCTTTTCTCTTGTTGACTTTGAGAATGGAGAGAGCTACAGGGTAAGTACTAAAAATTATCTCTGGTAGTTGAAAGCATCCCAGACTGACACTAATCAGAGAAAAGGAAACAGCTCCAGCCATGGGAACTGAATTTTGCCACAACCTGATAGGCCTGGAAGAGCCCCTGAACCCCAGCTGAACCCAGATCCTGGTGACATCTTGATTTTGGACTTGTAAGACCTACTCAGGGTTGCCCAGTTTCTCTGTGCATGAACTCTGATCTAAAGAACTGTGAGCTAATACATATGCATAAATTTAAGCTGCAAAGTTAATAGTAGTTTCTTATGCAGTGAGAGAAAACTAACATAGTCTCTAAGCTAATTTATAAAGGAATGTTTCAGTAATGGAAGTCTTGAAACTCCACTTCTCTCCTAAGTGTTACTGAGCCATGACTTATTCATAAAGTATATACAAATTATATATTTTATTCACTGGGAATCACCAGATACAGATACATGCCATTAGAAAAGAAAATTCCTTGAAATTGGCATTAACCATATACCCTAAATTTTAAACATTGTTCATCATCAAATGTCATTCCTTACAACTACAAATATAGTCATCATATATAAAGGCATGGATTATTAATGTCAATTTAGGCTTAAAATTTGGGCAGCAGACAGAAGATCCATGACGATAGGTAGTTACACTTTAGCATGTGGTATGGGTTTTGCACACCTACAGTACTCAAGGCTGAGACCTGAGACCTCATACCTGCCCTTCAGCACCCCTGCCTTCCACGTGCTATGCTCAGGTCAAAATACATCAAGGGGAAAGCCAAAAGAGAAGTCTATGGAATTAGGAATTCCTTAGTAAAACCCAAACCTTTGTGGGGAGGCATCATTATAATGTAACCCCACATCTGTGTCTCTTACTAGCCATTTCCCACCCAGTCTTGTGTTAGTGAAGAATATATTTTAGTCTGTGAAATGCCCAGTTAGTATAGAAATAATGATGGTCGCTTATCCTGAACAAATTAACTCCAAGAGTGCACACTGTATATCTTTCTAGGTTTAACTCTATGTTCTCATACTGTTGATAATAGGAGATTCTGTCCTACATGTAAGCGATAGACTTAGTAATGGAGCAACTATCTAGTGAATGGAGCTATATAGATAATTTGCCTCCTGGGTCTTTTGAGTCAATAATAGGATTGTTTTCTTTGAATCCCACATTCAAAGCAGATTTAGCTCATTTCTTCTCTCCACTCTTCCTGAGTGGAAAGACAGAAAGAGTACTTGTAGTTTCCACTAGTAGACAGGCATAATAATAATCAAAGAACATGAAACTGAAGCCAAAACCTTTGCCAGACTAAAAGAAACAAATTGCACCGAAAAATCATCCCAGACTTACTGGCTGTTGCGGTGGCAGCTCTTGTTATTGTATTTCTCAGTCCCATCTTTCTGTTTTTCTTATGGCAAATGTCACATTGTTGACTCTCCATTAAGTAATGTCAAAAAGAATGATCATTAAGCAACCTTTTGAAAAACAAACATTTTTACTTGATTTTGAAAGATTTGGAATATAGAAATTTCTAAAAATGACTTCCTTATTTCAATGGAGTGTGCATTTAAGAATATATGTTATTTTGAAAACACTGGTTGATTTGTTATAAACTGGTTGCATTGTCTTTGTGTCAAAATCATATAAAATTAAGGTATTTTAAAAGTGGGAAAATATAACTGAGAATTGTAACAGAGATTATCATCATTGCTCTGCTACTGAGGGCTCAGAACCCCACCCAACTACATCTTCCTCCCAGGTCATAAAGCATCCCACTGCTTACATATTTTCTTTCATGAGACATTTATATGTATCATTGACAGGCTAGGAAGCAAGATTTCAGTACATCTACCTACCCACTCAAAACCACAACACACCTCCTCCAGAAACAGAGAAAATAATTTATTGGGCTTTTCCTCACTCTTTCCTTCTCCAGCTAACATTTGCATCATTGCTGTTATCCAGTAAGTTATACTCATATGCTGACTATGGAAGGCAGAAAATTCAGACTTGGTTCCTTACACGGCTCTGTGAATTTTGTTGTATTTTGTATAAATAATCCAAAAGCAAACATTTCACATAAATAATCCAAAAACCTTACTAGTGATTCTTGAGGTAGGAGTTAACTAGAGGAAGAAGGCATGAAAGAGTCCTCTGTGGAAGAAGAATGGTAGGAACTAGAGAGAAGGACAACACAATGAGAAATGAGGGCTAAACGGGCATGATGTGACAGGTCACCTAAAAATGATTGCCTTTTTCTAACAAAAAATGGAAGGATCCTGAAGGATTAAATCTCAAGTAAAATGATTTGTTCTTATGAGATCATCTCGCTGACTCTGGCATGGAGACTAAAGGAAAGAGCTGGTAGCAAAGGATAATCAGTCAGCAGGGTCTTAAGAAGTCCTGGCAAAAGGTGGCAGTCCTTGGACTCAGGGAGTAGTGGCCACAGAGAACTTTGGAAATTTATGTCAACAAAATTGCTGATGGGTTGACTAAGGCAAATGTCAGCAAGAATGTGTCATGGAAGATTCCTGAATTTCTGAGTGGTTATACTAGTTCTTAGAAGTATAGAACCTTGGAAAAGAACTATTTTTTTAAAATCTTGCTTTATTTTGGATAAAGGGTTCACATTCATCTTAGATGTAGTAAGTTTAAGAATGAATCAACTGATTTCTAGAAAGAATATATAGCTTATTTCTATATCATTCAGGAAAAAAAAAGATAAAACTCTAGAAATAAATTATATTTTATTAAAGCAAAATAACCCAGAAATATGAATTCTCCCACTCAGTTCTCAAGAGACACTTTCCAAACACTATAATACTGTTCTTTATAAAACAAATTGTGGCAACATTATTAATTTCTGTTATCTCTGAAATAAAAAAAATGGATGTTGTCAACAGAGGATGGGTGGGGCCAGCCCAGAAACAGCTCTGTGGAGTAGCACAGGGAACATGACATTTGGTAGACAGAGAATTCTTTTTTGAGTTATCAGGAATTGCTGAGGGACATGAGGAATATGCAGCAGGTGAGTTGGTTCTATCTGAACCTTGGAACCGTAACAACCAACAGAGGGAAAATATAGAGCAAGAAGTAGCTTTGGGAAAATATTTATTCACAGTTCTCTTTGGAAAAATCTCAGAGTCCCTCAAGCCCTCAGTGCTTGGGAACATATTTGAATGGATTTTTAAAACAAGGTAAGATGATTTCCTAGAAGAATATCCCGTAGACTTGGAAAAAAATAAACTAAGTCCAAATTTAGTATTTGTCTATATATTGTTGACTAAATTTATATTCACTAGGCATCTAGTCACGTGACCCAGATTTCCAAAAGAGAAAGTGATCTTTCTAAAAAATTCGGAGGAGTGAGAGAGACATTCATATGTTTTCCTTTTTTAGTCAAAAATGTATTTTTAAGAACTAGCAAGCCAGGAAAACAATATTTTTCCTTCACATTTTAAATCATATCATCAACTAAAACAAGGGGAATTAGAAAATAAAGTTGTTTAAGCATGATATCTTTTAGTGAAAATTTTTTTATCTATGTATATATTAAAGCAGAGAATGAAGGAAGCTGATAGAGATAAATATTATTAACTGAAGTATGGAAGAAGACTTGGAGTTATTTCAAATAAATGAGTTGTCCTACAGCATCAAGTAACTTTCAAGGAATATAAAATAAAATTGTTTTTTAAAAGTGCATTTCTTTTTTTTAAGGTTTATTGATTTATGCATATAAGAACTAGGGTACAGTCCAGAGGTGTGGGGGGTGAGAGGATTCACCAGAGATGGAGTGGGGAATAGAACAGGCAGACTGACTGAAATGCACTGCTGAGGAGAGCAGTGGTTGAGTCAGGAGAGGTCTGCTGTGCCATGTGGGTATCTCCCTGGCCAGGGATCAAACTCGTGCTGCAGTGGCTGCGGACAGCTTCACTGGCTACACCTTAACCCCTGTGCCACCAGGGAGGCCCCTAAAATAAAATTTTAAAGTAAAATAATAGATGTCTATCTTTGGGGCCATCTAAGTACATTTTTATTGCCCTATCTGACAAGGCTGAATATTCAACCTGGCGCTATCTGAGAATTGCCGTGTAGCTGACAAGAGTTTCTTCTGGGGGAGGGGTGGACCCTCTCTCTAAAAACAACTCCCTTTTACAGATGTGGAAACTTTGCTGAAACTTCTCTATTTATTCTGATAAAATAAACTATATAATTATTACTATTCAATAAACCTAAATGCTAGATATTTTGTTTGTTGTGGCCAAATTTCAAGAGCCAGAGAATCATAGGAATGATGAATTTACATATTGTGCAGGTTTTGGTGAAAGCCTACACAGTTTCAAAGCTCATAAAATATCATAGCTTGAATTGAAAGAAATTGAAAAGAAAAATCTAGATGAGTATGTCCCTCTCTTTCTTTTCTGGAAGCTGTCTTTCTTGTTTTCAGTTTAGCTTTCCCCCCAATTTTTTTTCACTGACTTCACTTTGGCATTACCTTTTTCTGTCATTTGCTCCTTTCACAAATCTTTTTCTTTCAAATAATGTTCTGTCTCCTTTCAACTGAAACTACAACCTGTTCAATCAGCCCAGTGGCTTCATAGGTAAGAAATGTGTCTGACTAAGTGGCTAAATATAGGTGCCCCCACTGAGCTGGGAGCTTTCTTTAAAGGATTCTCAGTGGTATTCTCTCAACCTCTTGTCTTTCCTATTTAATCTTTTTTTTTTGTTCTGTTTCCTAATAGAAAATGCCAGGCAAGTCTTCTTTCGGTAGAATGATTTGTTATACAAGAAAATGCAAAAAAAAATTTTCTTTAAAAACATTTAAATATATATGTATATAAAGAGAGAGAGAGACAGAGAGAGAGAGAGCGTGAGAGAGATACATAGATATAGATAGATGAAAAGAGTGTATACACACACACCCACACACACACACACACACACACACACACACTTGTCAGTGCATTGTTGGCTCAAAGGAAAACTGATTCTCTCTTCTAACCTAAGCAGGTGAAACTCAATCCGATGGATGAAAATTAGAATTTGAGCCCTAGCCTCAGGCACATCTGACCTCCTCTATTGTTTTCATGCTACATGTTTTAGGGCAACCTAGTTAAGAACCTGTTTCCTCATCTGTAATATGGAGCTAGTACAGGTCACCTAGGACCACTGAATGATTTATACCATGTGCTGGGCACATTGGCAGGGGCTACTGAGATTTATATAAAAAAATAAGCTACATTGAGTGAAATGAAAGTAGTATCTTTATTATGCCTTCCAGTTGCAATAAGAGCAAATGAGATATGACTGAATTTTTTTTTTGTCATAAGCAAATTGGCTTCTCATCTTGTCATTTGCAACAACATGGATGAAACTGGAGGAGATAATGCAAAATGAGTCCAAGGAGAAAGACAAATATTGGATGATTTCAATCATAGGTAGAATATAAACAAACAAAACCAGGGAATAGAAAAACTAAACAAACCCTAGAAATCTGACTGCAGATTTAAAGTTACCAAAGGGGAAGAATGAAGGGTGGGGAGTGAAAAAAGAGAGGAGGCCTAATGGATAATAGTGGAGATTATGGGTGTTTTGGTGGGAGAATGGTGTGGTAATGTAACACCTGAAGAAGTGTTAATCTACACCCACAAATCACATACAGTGTTGGGGCCTCCCCGGTGGTACAGCGGTTGAGCTCTGGGTTGTGAAGCTGCCTGCAGCCTCTGCAGTGCTGTTTCGATCCCCAGCTGCTCCCCGGCCACCTGAGGAAGGTCCCGCATGGCGCGCAGACCTCTCCTGCCGCCCGCTGCTCCTCTCAGCAGTGCGCTTCGGTCCTTCTGCCTGCTCTGCTCCCCGCTCTGGCTCTGGTGAATTCTCTCATCCTCCCGCGCTGCGCTTCTGACTGTACCCAGTGCTTGTATAAATAGATAAATAAATAAATCTTAAAAAAATTCACATAGAGTGTTGTATATCATTGTTACTACCTCAGTAAAAACAATACAATAAGTAAGAAATGTTCTTCTCTTAAGTGGAATGTGGAATGAAACACTGAGCAAAGCCTAGGGATTTCAAGCTGTTTCCTAAGAGAGAATTATAGTTCTTAGAAATGAAAAAAAGAAAAAGATACATTAAGACAGTACAAATTTGGACCATGATCAAAATTAAATCAAGCAATCAATTAAATATTTCTGCCATATGAGAAATGTTTCTCTAAAATGTTCAGTCTATCTTGATTACTCTTTATATTGCTTAGCATAATAGTTACTATGTAACCTGTAACAATGAATGACAGATTTATAATGCAAAACATACCTCGTTTTGTTAAAATCATTACATGTATTTGTTTTATATATAACATAGAATTTTTAAAAGTCATGTTCGGTGGTTTTGGAATACGAAGGGTGGAAACATTCCTTTTTTCCTCACTCGCCAAATATGTATTGAGTGCTAGTTGAATGCACATTTGACTATGGCAACTATTATAGGTAATAAAAACCCACTGCAGAAATGCAACTTCTCTCTACTACATCAAATCATGACACAGAAGTTCTGTTTCCCAGTGGCTTTGAACTGCAAGATGCACACTTGTCACCCATGAAGGAACTGTTAACACATTAGGACAAAGATCACAGCAAATACAAAGATTTGTTCTCATTGATTCACTCACTGATTTACTGGGTAGCTTTGATTTTCAGTCATTTTGTCAGGTTTCCCATATATCGATGTAAAAGGCCTACCTAAAACTATCAAACTTTTGCTTTCTCTCTCTAAAAGAAGAGATAGGTTGCTTACTTGTGCATGTGAATGTATGCACATATATGTGTGTGGCTGTGTACATTGTCTGGAAATTAATTCAGTAAATCCACATTGTATTCACATTGGCCTTAAAGTCATTTAAGAGAAAAATGTATATATAGTACATGATATAAATGGTATACAGAAATATATAATACACACATACATATATAAATATATTACATATATGAAATAAATACATAAGTTTATATATAAATATATAGGGTTTAGGTAAATATACTTATTTATATGCAATTTCAGAGCTTCAAATGGATGCAGGTCGATATGATGTACAGTGTGCTTACTCCAGCCAAGGTTGTGGGTTCCTCAGATGGCTTGGTAAAAGAAGGTTAATGGAGGGGGAGGAACAGACAAAGCCAAAAAAAGTCAGATAATTGCAGGAAGCAGTTGCACAGCAACTGCAGCCAGGGAAACAGTTCTCCAGTAGCATCCAATCAAGCAGAGGGATGACTTAACCAGGAAGTGCTTGCTTCATCCAGTCTATCTTCAGTTCTTGTTCTTTCTGCCCCTCTCCCTGTCTGTCTTTCTCTCTGACTCTGTCTCTCTGTCCCTGTGGATATTTTCTTTATCTCTGTCAGTTTTCTTTCTTGGTTTCTGAAACTTTTTTTTTCAACATGCACACTAAGACATACCGCACATTATGGTTTGTAGGAACAGACAAGAATTCTTAACCTTTTTGTCCTCTCCTGTTCTTTGCCATTGCCTGGACTCACATTCATGAAAGTTCAAGTTGGGCTGTGCAGTTTCCTGCCTGGATATTACATGTGAGGAAGCACAGGGCCTGCCCTGATGTGACATCATGATCTTTGTATCAAAATGGACTCCAACAGAGGCATTAAGGTCACTTGATTTGTGCTATAGAATGGTATGGATGTCTTATGTTATATCAGAAAGTAAATGGGTCCACAATTTATTTTTCCCTTATCCCATATAATGAATTCTGTTTTAGCTACTCTTTGAAAAAGGACAATTGATATTAGGGTTCTGATTCAACCTTTACTTTTTATAGAAGAGTTGCACTGGCCTACAGCCTAGAAGATTCCTATTATTATTTTTTTGTCTCTCAAAACTGGTATTGGCAAGGGTTTTCCCAGTATTAATTAATTAACTCCAGGCTCTTTTGGCAAAATGCCTTGAAAGGGATGGCATGTCCTGAGTGACCCTCACGTGTACTTTATGCCAGTGATCATTAAACTTGCAAAATTGTCTCACCTGGTTCCTTAGAACATTAAATGAAGATAACAAGAATAATAAACTCGCATATTAACATAAAGGAAATATTAATCTACTAGATGCATAAAGAAAATGATATAAAATTCCTTCTGGATACTAGGGTAAATGCATATTTTAAGATCATTTTTAATATTCGCTATCCATTATTCAATAAAAGTCCCAAGATGAACACAATTCTGTTACGCTCTATCATTTTCAAAGCATGTAAACACACAAGATAAAGAGGCTTTGCAACAGACTTCCTAGCCCTACACCAACCTTTATGAGTGAAACAACTCTCATTACCTAGGAAAGCAGGTGGCTTGTCATTTTAAATGTAGAAAAGCAGAGGTTGACTTCCTGCAACCTCTTTAAGTGTCCGGGAAGTAATAGAAACAGGGTTTGGAGTCAAGTCTTCTTAGTTTCCTGAGAGAACTCATGATTTCACAAATAAGGAGCTAAATTAGTACCAAAGGAAAAAGATGAACTGAAATAATGAATGATCAGGGCACAAAAGGTGATGTTAAAGAAGCAACTAGATGTGGGAAGGGGAAGTTCTATTTTCTGCAAGTGTCACATTTCCAGGTTTCCATGTGAATGACTGGTGTACTTGGTGGGGAGCCAGAAACACCAGATAGATATGACACATCCTTCACCCAGCAGACTGAAACTTCCCCTGTTTATCAGCAGTTGGTCTGGCACATTTACATCTACACTCAGTCCACTTGCCTAAAAATGATATTTTTATTGGAAAAAATGAAATATAAGTTCTTTCTCAAAGTCTTGCATCTTTACATGCTTGTGTTAATCGTTGTTATTCTTGGAAAATGGAATCACTTGTGTGCCCGTGATGATGTTGTCTATAGTGGGCTAGAGATCTAAGTGTTAGTGAGTGTGGACTTGGAGCAACTTCTTAACCAAACATGGGTGACAGTTTTTGCGGTTACTAAAAGATTGTTAGGGCTTTCATAAATTGTGGAGACGTGATTACCATGGGCTAAAGATTGTGGATATGAGCTGTGATACCCTTTATTTCTCAATAGCAATCAAGAAATGCCAGTTATTATTATCCTGTGGTACCCTTTATTTCTCAATAGCAATCAAGAAATGCCAGTTATTATTATCATCGGCATTATTATTAATAGATGGAGTGGGAAGTCATCTGAGGGAGAAAACCTATGTTGAGTACCTGCTCTGTCTAAGCCTCAGAACCAGATAATGAGGACACTTTGTCCTATTAATATCATTTTTCATATAATGCCATATTCATAGAGAGATTACAGAGTTTGGCCAAGATCATTCCATTAATAAGTCCTCCTTCTGTTCCTATTACTTGAGGTTACTCACTATTGAATATCTTAGAAGATGGGAAATTATTGAGGTTTAAATAGTGCAGGATTATATGCCTGCATTTTCCATGTGTAATTTAAATTTTATAATAAAGTGAGAGTAGAATGAATACATGGAGTTTAATCTCCTTCCAGGTGCTATTCACTCACTTCACTAAAACTTCATGATGCTCTTTAGCTCTTTTTTCTTGACTTAAGATTATTCTCACATTCCTGAAAGAAAACATTACTATTCCCATTTTTCAGATGGGGTATAAGTACACGTATCCATTTCATATTCTTGAAAACAAAATCTTGGAACATGAATTAATGGTCACAATTGAGTCTCCCATTGAGTTTTCCTATGGAGGTATTTCAGGGACCTTAATTACAGCTAAAACGGAGTGCCTTTGTGTGTGCTCTGTAAGAGGGAGGTATTGCATTGAAGCAAGTGTTGGCTCAACTTCATAACGAGAAACCTGGATACTGATGGGGCTTAGCTTTGATTGGATTCTGGAACTTATTGCACTCAGCTGGGTGTAATCCAGCGACTGGGTGGCACTGGCAGAGGGAGGCTTGCTTCTGCAACAATTACTGGTCAATTGCAAGTGATTATAATGGCACTGTGTCTAAAACAATATGGAGAAAAACGCTGCCTGGAAAACATGAAACAGTGGTGTTCCATAACGAAACGAGCACGTTGCTGATTATATCAGAGCAACAAGAGATTTTGGAAATTTGAGTTGCTACTCTAGACCACAGGAAGATGGCACTTAAAAAAATCTTCATGATATATTTTCAGATATGTCCTCCTTCTTGGGCAAGTGGAACCAGTCCCTGTGGATTCTACATACAGTCTTTCATTCTGTCATGCATGGACAGAATTTAAGAAGGAACAGGACTGGCCATTCTTGTAGCAATACAAGAAAAAGAGCTGCTAGAAAGTACTTTATTGCATCTAACTTCACCTCCACCTAATTGAGGCACTCCATTGGTATGGAAGAATGCAGATTATCAGAAAAGACCAGGTTACAAAACAATCTTGGGATGTTTAGGAGTAAATTCTGGATAGATGTGGCCAGTAGATAATTGTTCTGATGTTTACAGAAGCATGGTAGTTAGCATTTTCCCCCTTACGCCCTTAATTGCTTGTGAGTGCTATCACCACAGAAGGTTGCTATCAACTGTGGACCAAACAACTAAAACACAAAACCCGAATGGAGACTGTGGGGCTCCTCCTTCCCCATTTGCAACCCTTTGTGAAGCATGCAGTTTCCCTTGAACGCTGCCTCTCTGACTTCCCCAGGAGCACTACTTGGAGTTGGCCAGGGTCAGTGGACTCTTCGTAGCCTGGCGATTGGCTGCCACCAGCCCCTGTGATGGTTTCCTCACTCCTGTGAGAAATTGTGACATATTCATTCTTGGCAGTCACCATCTCAAGCATTAAATCATTTTCCTCAAATTTCCTGAGTTCTGACACATATAATGGGCTTGGTAGGGGATTTGCAATAATTCTTTTTCAGTATTTATGAAATTGTGCCGCTCCCTATGACTTCTAGGCCTTTAAGCTGCCTTTCAGATACCCTTCCTATAAATTTTCCATGATTATCACTTCCCAGCTTGAAAATATACATCTCTTTACATTGTTATTGAGATATAGAAGGCGTTTTTGACTTTCCCTTATGTAATTGAATTTGGAACTTATCTATAGCCTCACCTGGGTAAATATATAGTTAACTAATGACCATTTTAATACAGAATGAGTTTCATAACTATGCATCTTTCATTATTGCAAATGTGAACCCTGTGGCTCTATCCAGTTGTATAAACCTTCATACATTAAACCTAAGGTCACACCGATGAATGTTTTCTACATGGTGGCACTGAGAGTTGCCAGAAAAGTCTTGCTTTTAGCATTCTGTGCCTCTGTCTGTGCTAAATTATCTCATTTCCAGTTCTTGTGAACTCCCTCCATTCTCTCCCCTACTGCTCTATGCTGAATCTAGTTGTCACCATTGTGGCAGTGGGGCTGGATAGTAAGATTGAGACTTGCCAATCAAATTTTAACCTCATTTTTGAAACTTATACTGCCTTGGTAGAAATTGTCTATTATGTTTTAGAAATATGCCTATTGTGTTTTGAGAGAGAGAGGAATTTCTGAAATTTTATTTGTGTTTTGTATTTTTATGCGTATGAACCCAGGTAACTAAGGAACATAGTCTAGCCAGGTAAGTACTCAACCTAAGGTTTTATAACGACAAAAAAAAAAAAAGATACGAGATATCCTTTATAGTTTACCTCAGATGCAGTTTACTACTAATATCCTGACATAGCAAAAAGACAAACTTGAGAAAAATTTAAGGTTTTTTGAGACTCCCACCAAACAAGTATGATGTATCAAGCTCCCATGTATGTATATCTTTAATTTATTTTGGACATTGAGTGGTCTACATGGACTTTTTCTTTTGGAACCCAGCTATTTCTAAATGAGAAGGGGTAAGAATATAAAAGAGCATAATGCAAAGTCTTGTCTGGAAATAATTCAGGCCATGATTCCTAGCTAATGGTATCTGGGAACAGAGAAATCAAAGAACTATAGACTTACAGATTTGAATTTTAGAAAAAGTACTATAAACCAGAGAAGTCACTCTAAGTTTAAAGCATAAGGGCATTGCTCTCTGACCTCTCTCAGTGTTCTTTTTCTGAAATTTATTGATTTTAAATTGTTAGTGTGGTACAATAATAATTATAATACAGAGGCATCTTGTACCAGTTAAGCATGCAAGATCTATAACTATTAGGGAATTTATCACTCTGAGATATGGGAATACCAGAAATAAACCAATCTTAGATAAGATCCAATATAAATATGTTAATTTGTTTTATTTTAAACAGTATGCAATCAGATATTTATAAATCTTTAAGTAGGGAATACTGAACTCTCTTTCAAATTATTCCTCAGGACTAGCCTCTTTCTATCAGTGGCTCTATTATTTTCACCATTTCTCAATGTTGGGATTGCTTCAAATAAGTCTTTTAATATCACAATGATTTCTTTTCACTATTTTTTATCACATTTTTCTTTGCTTTCTCTCTGCATTATTTCCACACCACACAGGAAACCTCTGAAGATTACAGACTGATAAAGTAAAGTGATGTAAATGTTACTCATAAAGTAACATTTGATCATGCCACTGAACACTTTTAAAATTGTATTGATTCTCTGTTGCCTAAAAATCAAATCTTTGTCCTTAGATTAGCATTAAGGCTTAAAAAATATTATGCCTACTTTAATTTTCCAAATTTATTTGCCAGTGCTTTCACAAGGAGGTCTAGATAACTATCTGGATCATATATTCCACACTTTATCCAGTTTTATCACATAACAGTTTTATTCTTATTAATTAATTTCTTAAATCTAGCAGTCAATAGTGTGTATATATATACATATATAGTGTATATACATGTGTACATACGTATATGATGAGATATCCTATACACTGTATATACACTGTACATATGTATATATACACACATATGCACACTATACATATGCACATATATACACATATATGCATATACACACTTTAACGACTGTTTATATACACATGTATACATATATGTATATATGTTAGTGTGTATATGTATACATATATACACATATACAAACACTATATGTGTATATATACACATATGTACAGATTTGCATAGCAATAATGTTATCAAATGCTAGATGTATGTAGCATTCACTAATACTAACTTTTTATTGTATAATTTGCAAATTGTCTTCCTCTATACCTTAACATATTTGACCCTTAAAACTGTCATTACAAATTTTTGCATTGAAGTCACATTGCATTATAACATTGTATAAGTTTCAGTAGTGCATCATAGAAAATCAATGTTTGCTTACTAAATTAAGTTCACTTTCTAAAAGTCAGTTCTATCCTTCACCAATCCATTGTTCCATATATCCTGATTTCCTTCTGGTTCCCTTTTGGACTGACTGTCCTTATAGTCCAAAAGTTTATTTTTGTTTTATTTAGCTCATCTGTTTGTTTGCTTTCTATATATACTACATATCCCTAAAATCATATGGTATTTGTCTTTCTCCATCTGGATTATTTCACTAAGCATAATACCTTGTAGGTCGATCATATTGTTGCAAATTAAAGGACTTCATTTTTTGTAGGATTTTTTAATTTAATTTTTTAATTTATATATATTTTTATATCATTGTTCATTTTTAAATGTTTGCTTTCCCCCTCACCCCCAGGTGCCCAGGTGTAGTCCCCATAGAATTTCCTTCACCAAAGCACCCATGCACCATCACCACAGTCCCCTGTGCTCCTCCCTTCCTCCCTCTGATCACTCTCCCTCCTTCTCCCCTGCAGGATGTCTCTGGTTTATAATTGTCTGTTTGTTTTTGTTGTGTTGTGTTGTGTTTTTTTTTTGTGTGTGTATATAAAGCATATCTTTTTTATCCATGTCAGTCAGTGGGCACTTAAGTTGTTTGCAGTTCTTGGTTATTGCAAATAATACTGCAGTAAGCATAGGAGTGCATATATATCTTCAAATTAGTATCTTTATATTTTGGAGATAAATACCCAGAAGTGGGATAACTGTATCATATAGAATTTCTCCAGTCTGCTTTCCACAATGTTTGCACAATTTTATATTTCCACCTACAGTGTATAAGTTTTCCTGTCTCTCCATATCCTCTCCAGCACTTGTTGCTTGCTGTCATTCTCATAGGTGTGAGGTGACATCTCATTGTTGTTTTGATTTGCATTCCCCTAACATCAAGATGTGCAGAACATCTTTTCATGTGCTTATTGGCCCTCTTGTGTTTTCTTTGAAGAAGTGTCTACTCAGATCCTCTGTCCATTTTCTTAATTGGGTTGTTTGTATTTTAATTGTTTTATGAATTCTTTGTATACTTTGAATATTAATTCATTGTCAAACACATGATGTCTCAAAGTATTTTACTGGTATCTCTTTATTGTCTCAAAGAATTTTACTGGCATCTATGGTATTATCTACATATATTATCACATCAGTTGCAAATAGTGATAGTTCTATTTCATCCTTCCCAATTTGGTTACCTTTTATCTCCTTTTCTTAAATAATTGCTCTTGCTAGTATTTCTAATACTATAATGAATAACAGTTGTGAGTGGACATCTTTGTCTGTTCCTGACCTTAGAGGAAAAACTTTTCATTTCTTACCATTGATTATAATGGCTGTGGGTTTATCAAAAATGGTATTTATTGTGTTGAGGTATATCCCTTTTACTCCCAAGGAGCTGTGTCTCAGGAAAACTATATTACATTCACTGCTCTGGACCCCTATGTGATGCCCAGAACATAGTGGATGCTGGGGAAATAGTGACAATTCATTGGGATTAATGACTCTATTTTTGGTAGGAAGAAATGTCACAAGATTATCAACATATCCAATAATATGCCAAATCATCAACTACTGTCATTAGTATTGTTGCAAAATAATTCTCTAGTATGCGTATTTTCTATGACTGAAGATATGACTTACCTATGCTTATTGTTTGACAAAAATCAATTAGATAATGTTACTGTATGCTTTTTTGGCATTAAAGCAACTGGTGCATTATTTGATTTACCTTACTGGTAAGAAATATTTTCAGGTGAAGGAACAAGGCAGTTTTGTAATCATACTGAGCTCTCTGAATCAGTAGAACAGATAATTAATTCTTAAAGTAAAGATGATGGGTTGGATGACATTTTGTGAAAAAAGAGTGTCAAGAAATAATATCATCATGTTATCTTTATGCTAATTTATTGTTTATTGTATAATTGAAATAGTTATTTTAATAAAGTTCTAATGTAAAGAAAACAAACCACATATAATTTCATAACTTTTATAATTTTATTTTTGTTCTTGTACATGCATTAAATGTGAGCCAGTAAGATTAATCATCAAGGCTGTTTGTCTCAGGTTTCATAACTCCAATATGGACTTAAGTAAATAACACCAAGAGGGGAACGTATTAAAAGAGTATTTAAATAGCAAACTACAGAGGACCTTTATGGAAAATCTGGAGAAAAGGATCTCACTCACATGTTGCCTATACTTTTTCTTCCTTCCACTTTCACTTCCACTCAGATTCATAAAAGAATCTGAATTCATGCAACTTTATTAGTTACCCATTTCTGATCCCATCAATAATGTAAGAAAACAACCCCACACTGTGCACTATAGTTCCTCCCATAGTAACTGTGTGGATGGGAGGGGGAGGCAGGATTCAGGGAACAAAAATAATATGTCTGGTTTAATAACTTAAAAACATGACTTTAACCAAATTATTTAGGAAGTTCTGTTTAGTGAATGAAGACTTAGAAACAAAGAACCTCTTTATTCTATTTAATGATAATTCTAATGCTGTGTTTTGAGTGTTGTGACATTATGAGGATGCAATTTCAACTGTATAAATCCTAAATTTTAAAAATATATTTAACATGTACCAAATCTTGTTGACCTCCTTATTTAAACCTATTTTTTTCTACTATTTGGTGAGGAGTAGTGAAATTCATTAAATGGCACAGACTGTAACTTATATTAACATCACTCTTTGATTCTAGAAATACATAAAAATTAGCTCACTGCTTACCAGGGGACATTGGTATTGTACTTTCACAGTTGTTGGCAGCTAACTCTCACCCACATCAGCCTAAAGCAGCACAACAACAAAATTTAAAATACTGTGTCAATAGTCTAGGGTATTGTTTACTGACAGACTATATAGATCCTTTAAAATTTCTTTCTAGGTTCCATCACCAAAACATTTCATGTTGACAAAAAACTGTGGATAAGACCAGAACTAACATTTAATGCACACTAGTCAGAAATAAAACATGTTCACATTTTAACAATTTTCTTTTTAAAATTTATTTATATATATTTTACATCATTGTTTATTTTTTGCTTCCCCCTCCCCATCAGGTGTAGTCCCCATAGAATTGCCTTCAGGTGTCTTCAAGGCCACATTCCTTCCAAAGGTTCTAGCAGAGGTTATTTCCTTCATAGAAGCTCCAAGCCTATCTTGACTTGTGGTAGCATGGCTCCAAACTGTGCCAGTGTGTTCACATTTCCTTCTCTGTTGGTGTCACCTCCTCTTCTGTCCTTTATGCAGACACTTGTTATTGATTTAGGATTCACTTGGATAATTCAGGGTGATCTCATCCTGAAGTTTATTAAATTAATTGTATTTGCAAAGACCTTCTCAAACAAGTTTTGATTCATAGTTTTGAACAATTGCAAAAATTTAACACTCACTGATGATATTTGTGATCTAAGAAGAGAAGAAATCTTCCTTACTTTGATAAAGGCCATCTTTCTGAATTACATATCGGGATGATACTTTACAAAATTCCCATTTTATGACCCATATCAAAAAGACCAGAAACAATAAGTGCTGGAGAGGATGCAGCCCTTATGGAAAGTGATATGGAGGTATCTTAAAATATTAAATAGGGATCTGCCATTCAACCCAGTAATTCCTCTCCTAGACATCTATGCAAAAAATTCCAAAACACTAATGCAAACTTAAACTTGCACCCAGGATTATTGCAGCACTGTTTACCATAGCTAAATGATGGAAACATTCTAGTGACCCAAAATAGATGAGTGGTTAAGAAGATGTGGCATATATACACAATGGAATATTATTTAGCATCAAGGAGTGAGGGATGGAAGAAGAGGGGTAAGAACAAAGAGGGAAGGAAGCATAATGGACTATATTGGTGGAATATGGGTGAGTTTGCAGTGGATGCACTACCGTGGTAATACCTAATGAGGGTGTCTAAATACTATTTCACTTAAAATAAATAAATAAATAAAACTTTAAAAAGAAAATCCCCATTCAACTCAAGAATGCTCACTCTCACCACATCTTTTCCATATGGTCCTGGAGGTCCTTGCTCACACAATGCAATGAGAAGAAGTTTGGAGATATAAATATATTGAACAGAAGCTGTATTATATTCCATATAGATGATCATTGAACTAGATATAAAGCTAAATAAAATTAACTGACAAACTCTGAAAAGAAGACAGTAGCAAGGGAAAAATCAATTTTCTATATGTAGGTGATAGTAATTTAGAAAATGAATAGAGAGGAGAGATTATGTTCAAAGTAGTAAAGTGAGTATGAAGTGTCTATATAATAACTAACCATAAAGTTTTCTCTTTATGGAGAAAACATAAAAATTAATGAAAACTATAAAATAAAAACTAAAATGAATATAGAGCTAGATCATTATCATAGGAAGACAGTATTATGAAATTCTATTTAAAAGTATTATCAATTCAATTTAAATTACAAAATGTTTTGCAAAAATGATAATGTTTGCCAACATCAAGTATAGGGAAAGATATGGCACAAGACTCTCATAAGCTGTTGAGGGAAGTCTAAGCCAGCACAGGCACCTGGACGACATTTTGGCAGTAACTGTTAACATTTACAATATACATATCCTATCTCCTGGAAATTCCACTACCTAGTATTTACTCTTAAAATATAATTGCATGTGATAAAAGGAGGAAATTTTTAATGATACTCAAACATTCTGAATGATCATCCTTAAAGGAATGAATGAAAAATAAGTGTTGGTGTACTCTCATGAGAGGATTCTAATTAGCAATTTCAGGTTGAACTATGTGATCTAATATGTATACACCACTTAATACATTTAAGTTGCAGAACATGTGTACTCTGTTGCCATTCACCCTAAAAACCACAAATCATCACCATCATTTTTCATGGGTCCATGTTTATGTATATAAATATGTAGAGAGATTATGGATGGGTACTCACCACAGTCCTTTTAGAGGTTGTGTTTCATAATGATACCAAATTTTAGTATTATTTTTTGAAGTAAAAATTCAGAATAGTTTGTTATTTATGAACTTTTGATTCTTTAGTGGCTTGATTTTTTTTTTTTTTTTGTTTACGTCATTTGTATTTTAGGAGCCGAGGATCCCTTCCTCTGCTTCATGTTACTACAATAGTGCTCATCCACCTCAGTTCTATAATCAGCTAAATAGAATCCATCATTTGAGTATACTGACACTTATTTTTATTCATTCCATTAAGGATAGGCATTTAGAATGTCTGAATATGATTAAATATTTCCTTTCTTTGTTCATATGCAATTATATTTTAAGTGTAAATGCTAGGTAGTAGAATTTCCAGGGGATAGGATATGCATATTTTAAATGTTAATAGTTACTGTCAAGTTAAGTTTGCAATTTTGGTTTAATCTGAACCTCCTTTTTGTTTGTTTTCTCTACATTTCACTTGTAATTGAAACCATCAGGTATTTACTTACTCCTTATCTCTTATTTTCCTAAACATAAGCTCTTCGCACAAACAACATGAGTTTACTTTTTTTGATCACTAAATATTATTCTATTTTGTATATGCCCCATCTTGGAGGAGTGGTTTAGTGTTTGCAAACTCCTTGAACTTCATGTCTGCAAAGGTTTTTAGTCCTCCCTCTTATATAAAGGAGAGTCTTGCAGGGTAAATTAATCTTGGCTAGCAGTTTTCTTTTTAATTATTCAGAACACTACATTCAATTCTCTCCTCACTTGTAGTGTTTCTTTAGAGAATTCTGATATTAGCCTTAGGGAGAATATAACTTCCATGTCTATGAATTGAGATTCTGGAGATTTTTTTCCCTCTGTTTTCTTGATTACTCCTGTTACCATTTGTTGGGTTTTTCTTTCTGCCCATTACTAGCTTTGGAACCCAGCTGTAGGCTTCTGGGTGTGGCTCCTACCCCATCACTGCTCAGGGTTTTCATCAATCTGGGTGAGCCTCTGCTGGAGGTCTTAACAGGAGGTCGTGAGGCTTCTGGTCACTCTGGCTCACTGCCTGACATGGCCCTGACATTTCTCCAGTCTGTGCGGACATTGGCGGGGATCTCATGGGAAATCACAAGGCCTCTGTAGGTCAGGGCAGGTGCTGGGTATTCAGGCTCCAGGAATGCTGGGAGGATTCTTGGTGAAGATGAGGGCAGGGAGTAATGGAATCATGCTTGCTATCATCACTTAAAGGTCCAAAGTCAGAGGTATTTTCATGAGCAAAAACGTGAGAAGTTTGGTTGCAAGTTCTGATTTACACAATTTAGTTCCTGAAGAGGAGCCTTAACACTAGCTTGATCTGCTCTGGAGTTAACACTAGTTAAACAGAGTTTGATGTCAGTGCCTTTGATAACTTTAAAGCAAACTAGGTGCAATACTTCATTCAGAAATGGAGACAATGAGAGACACTACTCTGATGTTACAATAAAAGAGCTGAGTGCATGGAAGAACATCACACTCTTCTTAAAGAATCACTTAGGGCCTCCCTGGTGGCACAAGAGGTTGAGTGCAGCACTGTGAAGCTGTCTGCAGCCTCTGCAGTGTGAGTTCAATCCCCGGCCAGCCAGGGAGCTACCCACATGGTGCAGCAGACCTCTCCTGACTTGCCCGCTGCTCCCCTCAGCAGTGTATTTCAGTCTATCTGCCTATTCTGCTCCTCACTTTGTCTCTGGTGGATCCTCTCACCTCCCACACCTCTGACCTGTACCCAATTCTTGTATGCATAAATAAATCTTAAAAAAAAAAAAAAGAATCACTCAGCCATGAGTCAGAACATCATCTGCAAATAGAAACATGGCTTATATTTGAGGTAGTTTGGGGATTCGAGTCTGGGCATATGCCTTAACAAGGGCATGCAAGTGTCCAATGTGGAGGGGAGAATACAAATCTTAGATAGGCAGAGCTGCCTCATGCAAGTAAATTAAAAAAAATTCTTTAAAAGAGAAAAAATATGCAACATGGAGGGATGTCTGCATGTTAATGCAGAGATATCAATAGAACGCCCTCCTTGCAACTGAGATCCCATATCAGTCTTTGTGAAAAGATTTGGTGTTGATCTCTCCAAACTTCCTAATCCCAGGAGTCAGGGTATTGATTTGTTCAGTGTGATATATGCAGATGTAAATTATTAGGTGGTCAGGTATAGTAGATGTTCTCCTGGCGGTGCCCACCAGGGACTTCGAAGACTACAGATTCTCCTTTGGACATTTCCTTTATTATTTTTAATTCCATGCTTCCTCAGTCACTTGCATTCTCTAGATCTATAGCCTTACCCCACCCACCAGCACTCTGTATCTGTTCATTTGTGGTAGCAGAAACCATGACAGCCTTTTGGGAATGGCTACTTAGAATTAAGAGTACAAGAGTTTTGGGGGTGCTAAGGCCTATGAAGAAAAGGGCAAGGAAGGGGAATCAGCAGGGAGAACTTAGACACAGAACAATTCTCAAGCAGTCCAGCTGGGGATGAAGAGCAAGGGTTACCTATGGCAAAGTCAGAGGCCTCAAGTGAGGCAGGCACACAGCAGGAACCCTAAGCTGCCACAGCCTAAAGGAGGGTGGTGGCTTAAAGGTGGTCACCATGGAACTGTCAACTCTGTTAGCTCTGGATTTCACCTTATGATGCAGAAAGGAAACTTTCCTGAAGGGATTCCTGAGCCACACATCTTGTACTTACCACACGTATGCTGTGTGGCTCCACCTCTCAGTCCCTACTTTGGGGGTAATCTCCAGGCTTTCTGTGGCCTCCTTTTCTGGGCAGAAAATCTGAAGGAGTTTAGTTGGAGGAGTTACAATTCATGATGACAAAATTCCATTCCCAGTTCCCCTGAGCCTCAGATGTCACCTTTGCCTATTTGCATCACTGACCCGATGCCGAGACTCAAGCTCTCCATCCTTGCAAAATGGAGGACACAGGATCTTGAAGTCCCATGGAAAGTGAACCTTCTACCAGAACCTAGGGGTCTGAGCCCCTCGTAACCATGTACTTCTCAGTCTAGGGATGTCCTTTCACAGCATAATTTGGCAAGGAAGTGCTAAGAACTTCCCAGATAGACAGAATCCCGCACATGTTCCTTCTTGTTTCATTTTATAAACAAACTTGGGCTTTTTCCTTCCTTGGAGGTTGTTCAACTGGGCCCCACCCCCAACAGCCATGTAGCCATAGGTATAAGCTAGGGAAGGGCCCTGAATACCTTCTTGGTGACATAGACTTCAGTTACTTAATCATGCAACTTGTATCCTCAGCTCTTACTCTGGTTCAACCCAATACATTCCAGTTTCATTGTTGGAAAGGTTGCTACTGGGTAGACCAACTTGATGACTTAGTAAGTCTTTGCGGGCATAACTCATGATGGACAGTGCAGGATGCAGGATTTTGGAGTCCCATGGAAAGTGAACCTTCTACCAGAACCTAGTGGTAACACCCTAGGAGCTAACTCTTGACAGACACAAAGCTTTTTGCTGCAGAGAGCATGGCCTTGCCCTGGGTTGGCCTGTGTCCATTCCCCTGCGGCTTGACATAGGTGGCACTCTGAATCTTTTCTTCACCACCGACACCTCCAAGATTATGGGAGTTCATATGGCTGAAGCAGAAAGGATAGGGGTACCACTGACTTTTGTCTCTCCAGGTCCCAGTCAAAGCTGGCTGCCTCTCGTGTACCGGTAGATGGGTTGGAACCGCACAGAATGAAATTTTTTCCTTTTGTATCCCAATTCTGATTGGGATAGAGAAAAAGTTGTTATGTCAGTGCCATATATCCTATACCTGAGGCCATTTTTGATGTGGGGGAGAGAAATAACTAAAACAGTCAGGGAAGAGGTTCTCAAATGTTTAGTTCTGCTTAGTCTTCCCCTCCATGTCCTGCAGGACCGCCCCCCTCAGGTTCTGATAGCATTTCAAATAGGACTATCTAAAATAGAATTGTGGCAGACCCTCCCCAACTACTTCTCCATTCACCCATTTGCTCTATAAGGAATATATTAGTTTTCTGTCTTTCTATCATCTCCATATCTGATCCATCAATAAGTCTTTAGTGCTAACTTCAAAATAAGTTGAATATAACTGCTTGTCTCTGTGCTCACCCTACCACTCCACCTGAAAGAGGAGCTGCACAGCTGCTGCTTCTGCTGCAGACATGACTAGGTTTGAGGGCCAACCTCAGTGTGAGCCATGGAGAAAGAAGCCTGTGGTGTCTGCAGGCTGTGGGCCAGCCTTGAGGTCCCAAGGCATTGGCTTGGGCTATGTTGGGGCAGTCCCCAGGCCAGGCTGGCTCACTCCAAAGGCAGTGGCTGTGTTAATTGCCCTCCTGACCCCAGCATAGGTCAGGTCTGGATAACCAACTGAGATTTCACTTTTAAATACCATGCTAGAATTGTGATCAGACCCATTAGATTTGAGCTCCCACCAGTGCCATTCAAGGTTCTTGAGACCATTCAGGGTTGTAAATGAACCAATTAAATTTGAGTTCAACCAGCACCTATCAAACAGCTAGAATAGTAAACAGACCAATCAGATTTAAAAGGCAGTTACTCTGAAAGGGATATAAACTGCAGGGCTTGGAGGGCTTGGGAACCATTTATCAGATGGCTTCAGTCAGATTCACTGGAAAACTCAGATCTTTGCAGACAGATTTGTTGGAGAGATTCATCTGAATTCTGATTGCCACTTTATTTTTTTTTTAAGATTTGTTTATTTATTTATTTACACAAGAACTGGGCTATAGGCCAGATGCGCGGGAGGGTGAGAGGATTCACCAGAGACAGAGCAGGGAACAGAACAGGCAGACGACTGAAATACTCTGCTGAGAGGAGCACCAGGCAACACAGGAGAGGTCTGCCGTGCCATGTGGGACCCTTGCCGGCCAGCCGGTATTAAACCCATGCTGCAGTGGCTGTGGACAACCTCACAGTGCTGTGCTCAACCGGCTGTGCCACCAGGGGAGGCCCTGATTGCTACTTCAAACTGCAGCCTGGTCACCACGCCTGTGCCTGGTGTCTTGAAAAGAACTGCTTGCTGTTGGCTGATACCAACACCTGTATAAGAACTGTAACACTAGTGACTGGTGACTCTGGCCCCATCACCTGCTTCCCAGTGCTGACCGGCATCATGATTTGTATCCAGTCATCTCTAAGAAGTCCACCATTTCTGATCATATGGCACTTCCTCCTGGTACTGTTGCCTTCAGAGCTGTCCATTCTGGCCTTTGGATTGCTGCTGCTGCTGCTGTGGTACCATCTCATCATACCACCTAGGATCATCTCCAGCTGACACCATGATTGGGTCTTGGTCCACCACTTACCAGTGTGCCATCAACTCCAGGCTCTTGTTGAAGGAACTAAACAATCTTGCACAAGCAGCCTTTTCTTTGGACTGGTGGACACTGTGGACATTATATGGGGTGGGTCAGGTATGAATTCTTTCCTCTTTCCCAATTACTCCTTTGTTAATAAGGGGTTAAGGTCCCTGTTTTTGTTGGACCCTGAACCTGAGTGTTGTCTTGCAATTGTGGTTGTACAGGTGAGAATCCATGAGCAGTGACCTGTCACCCAAGTCTTTTCACTGTTTTAAATCCATGGTATTTTTTTTTATGACTACAATAGTATTCTGTATGATTCTGTTCACACTATTGCCCACCTACCCCTCAAAGCAGTGGAGGACTCTGCCATTCCTTTTCCCTGCTCACTGTACCCTGACATGCCCTCTTGTGCCTTGAAGTCCAAGATCTTTCTCATAGCCTACAATTCACCTGCTCATGGGTGGAGGCTTAAGGAGGAAAAAGAGGAAGATATGGCTGGGAAAGTAACTGTATATATATTACAGTGTTTCTGTAATATGAAGACATCCATGATCATTGGAATACAGTATACAAAAAAAGTCAATTTGGGGCCTCCCCGTGGCGCAGCAGGTTGACGCAGTGCTGTGAAGCTGTCCGCACCCTCCATGGTGCCAGTTCAATTCCCCGCCAGCCAGGGAGATTCCCACATGGCATGGCAGACATCTCCTGTCTCACCCACTGCTCCCCTTAGCAGTGTATTTTGGTCCTTCTGCCTGTTCTGCTCCCTGCTTTTTCTCTGGTGGATTCTCTCACCCTCTCATGCTTCTGGCCTGTACCCCAGTGCTTGTATAAATAAATAAATCTTTAAAAAAAATCCTTTTAAAAAAAGTATATTTTCCAAAGTTCCATATATTTTCCCCTTAGAATTATTTCTTCCTTCAGCATTTTTTTTCTATCAACACAAAGCACAGAGTGCTACAATCAATCTCACTTGTTTACAATTTCAATATAATTAGAACTCTAAAACAAAATCGAAACTATGTCATGGAAGGGATTATAATGAAAATGCTGAACAACCTTCAATTAGAGAGAACAATGGACATACCATTTACACATCATAAATTACATTGTTAATGCATGTTTGTATGCACTTAGATAACTTAGTTGTGGAACTGTTGCTCTTCTATTATCACAAAGGGATGCTGGGAAGTCCTTAGTTGCTTTATCTGTCTTCTGTTTCTTACTCTGATAATATCTATAGCAACCAAGATACATAATTGCTAAGCCATCACCACTCACATTAAACTATATGAAAGAAAAATGAGGCCTCTTGTTCTCTTTGTGTAAGACATATTTTAAGCATTGCAGTGTTGTGGGTATGAAATATGTCACAGATGTTAGATGGGAGGTGTGGATTAAATGCTAAGTGAGATTTTGAAGACTAAGCAACCAGACCAGTGGTTTCTTTGAAAAATAATCACTTGATTTCTGTCTTGGTAATATCACCATATACAGTACATATTACAGAGTAGAATATGGGGCAAGTAGAAAAAGAAAATAGTGACATTCAGGTTTTAAAAATAATGAATCAACATTCTTCATGGAATTATATTGGGTTTAAGTGAACATCATTTTAAGTCAACATCTGTATAAACTATATTATGTTCACCACCAAAAGACCAGTTTCCATTCTTCACCACATAATCGACCCCTTTTACTTGATCTACCTACCTTCATTCCTTCCTTCCTTCTAGTAACCCTTATTTTGTTCTTATGGTCTGAGTTTGTTTTTTGCTTTATTTTGTTTGCTTATTAGTTTTGTTTCTTTATTTTCCACATATGAGTGATATTATGCAGTGTTTATCTTTCCCCATATGATTTATTTCACTTAGCATAATACCTCTTGAGGGCTTCTGTTTCTGAGTTCTGGTTGGGAAAAGTAAAATAGTTTGGCTTAAGGGACTGAGCTGCTGACCTGCCTGGGTAATTGTGCTCACTGCTGCAGCTCACTGATACAAGCTGATAAGAGAAAAGGGCAGAAAATATCATAAGGCTTCCCCTATCCCCACCCTAGATGTATGCCCTTTGTACTACTTTCTTTCTTTTTTTTTTTTTTTTTTAAGATTTATTTATTTATTTATGCAAGCACTGGGTACAGTCAGAAGCGCTGGAGGGTGAGAGATTCACCAGAGCCAGAGCAGGAAGCAGAACAGACAGACTGATGAAATACACTGCTGAGGGGAGCAGTGGGCGGTAGGAGAGGTCTGCGCACCATGTGGGACCCTAACCCAGTGGCTGTGGATCTAACTGGTGCTACAGAGGCTGCGGGCAGCTTCGCAACCCAGCACTCAACTGCTGCGCCACCAGGGAGGTCCTGTACTGCTTTCTTAATTATTTTTTATATTTATGCATCATTTTACCATCATTTAAACACCATTTTGATTTAAATAAAGTCACCATTTAAAACAATACATGTTAACCTCATATATCAAATATCAAATGCTAACCATATATGATCATTTAAACTTTATGCTGGTATTTCTATATTTATTCTTTATTATTCACCAAAAGGAAGACAGGGACTTTGGTTTGTACCCTTGGATTTTATCTCTATCTACTAATTACTGGCACTCAGTAGTCACTTTATTAATATTTAATGAAGTAATATAAACATATGTTATGTCTCTCTGTGTACCATATTGAGTATAGCCTTGCAACACTGAGTTAAAGTTTTGTCTTTGATATTGATTAGTCAACTATCCTTACCCCATTTGAACCTAAAAAGGCATCCTGACTACCTATGTGGGCCTGTGGTGGACAGAACAGGCCACCTTTCCAGCATCTGCCTCCACTCACTGCTTTGGGGCCTTAAGAGGGGCAAGGTGACCTCCACCAGGATGGGCTCCTAAACACCAGCCAAAGCCACGCATTCCCCTGATCACATCAGACTTTTTAAAAAGGCGAATGACCCGTATGCATTAATGAAACTGAAGGATCCCAGAAACTCAGTTTCTGAAAAATATTTCTTACTCTTCAGAAATTCCAATATATCAGTATTTTCCCCTCAAAATAGTATAATGGGGAGGACAATGGGAAGAAATCATCAAGCCCGTTTTGGTGCTATCACCCTTCCAATTTTTGGCTGCATGAACCTTAATAGATTCTGTAGTTTGTCTGAATTCACATTTGCCAAATGCAAAATATTATAATTATTGGCACTGCAAAATTCATATAATTGTTTTGGAAATTAAGTGAGAAAAATCGTAGTACAATATTCTACAAAGCATGTAATGCAAATATATACTTAACTTTGCCTCTTTAAAGAAAATAAAATACATTTGAAGAGGTGTGAACCTATATATCTAAATCATATACAGTGTTGTAAACCAATGTTGCCTTAATAAAATATACTATCAAAAAAAGTTCAAATAGAAAAAGCTGGAAACATGTAGCCCAGTGTCTACACACATATAGCCCTGTGTGCATGCAATCTTCACAGCCTAGGTACATTTTTCTGTCTTAATTTTCTGTGCTCAGGGGCCAATTCTTGGAATTGGGGAATAGACCAGAGTGAATGTATATACATTTATGTCCAGAAATTCCAAGAGACAGTTTGATGTGTGCTCATTCATTCTACCTGTCTTCCTGGTGGATTCCTACAACCTTTAACATTGTTTCAGGGCATGTCACTGTCAGTAATTGAGAAAGCAAAAGATCTGTTTATAAACAAAAGATTTGTTTTTAAAAATGTTATGCTTCTGCTTTAAGATGAGGAAATTCATGCTACCCACATCTCTGTTTCTCTCTTCAGTTTGTTTCAAAGATAGTTGAATTACCTTTTCAGTTGAAAACATAAAAATATCTACATTTGAGAATGATTGTTATATGTGTGAAAATATTGGGCAACCATTAAGTGATTCTTGAAAAGAGTTTTAGCAGCAGGGAATTGCATTTGCTATTACAGTAAGTGAAAAAATACAGGGTCTGATTAGGATCTCCACAGTTTGGATCTTGGAACCTGAATGAATTCAAAGAGTTTTACTTAGGGACTCACTTTGTGGTCACTGGAAACCACACATAACTAATTGTCCAGAATCACCCCAATATATTTTCTTGTTAGGTCAGAACTCTAGCAGTCCACATCTATATTTTTTCTATTATACATTCCCAACCTCTACTTTAAAGCTGTTCTTGAGAACTGCACAGAATCTATTTTACATCTTGTTTCACATACTATACCTAAAATCTAACTATACCTAAGCATGTTTCATATTTATGCTTATATTATTAGATTATAATACAGTATATCTAAAACTTCTGTCTAGAATCTCAGTAACATCACAATACTGAAATTTTTAGTATTTTATTTTAATTTTTAAAAAAGATTTATTTTATTTATGCATACAAGTGTTATGGTGCAGGCCAGAGGTGTGGGACAGTGAGAGGATTCACCAGAGCCAGAGTGAGGAGCAGAATAGGTGGATCTACTGAAATACACTGCTGAGGGGAGCAGCGCGTGAGACAGGAGAGGTCTGCTGCGCCATGTGGGTTAGTTCCCTGACTGGGGATCAAACTTTTGCTGTAGTGGCTGTCTGTGGATACCTTCATAGTGTTGAGATTTAACCTCTTGCCCTAGCAGGGAGATACTTATAGTATTTTATTTTTTTTAAAGATTTATTTATTTATGCATACAAGAACTGGGGTACAGGCCAGATGTGCGGGAGGGTGAGAGGATTCACCAGAGACAGAGTGGGGAGTAGAACGGGCAGACTGACTGAAATACACTACTGAGGGGAGCAGCGGGTGAGATAGGAGAGGTCTGTCATGCCATGTGGATAGCCCCGTGGGTGGCCAGAATAGAACCCACACTGCAGAGGATGCTGACAGCTTCACAGCAGTGCGTTCAACCCGCTGTGCCACCAGGGAGGCTCCACTTCTACAATTTTAAACACTCTTGTACTTGTTGACAATTAGAAGATGTCCAAGAAATCAGTTCTAATAGTTTATAAGGTTTTTATTTTTTTGTTCTGTGTTTTGCTTGTTAATTCTAGAATCAGCTTCTACCTAATAATTATTTATCTTGCATAAAATCCCATTTACTTCTCTATCTCTCTGATTTCCACATTCATAGCTGCAATGTAACCTAGTTCCTAAATATATCTTAAAGGCATGGATTATGGTTTCCATTATTCTTAGTGCTCTAAATGCAGAATTTTGCTTTGAATTCCTGTCCCACGAGTTTTCTCACTGAATCCCAATGCATTCTTGTCATCACTATCCAGCTCACCATCAAGGCCTGGAAATAAATACTTGATTCACACACATCTTTCTTATCATCTTTATATAACCAATCATTCAATCAGGCAAATGCAAAATTCTCAGGACCTCTGGTTTCTACTGCCACCGTTGCTGTCCTGTTTCAGGCCTCAGTCCTTCCTTCCTGGACTGTTGTATTCAGGCAAGGGTGTGCCTCTTTTTCTTTTGCAGATTTTTTCCTCAAGTCACTTTAGATGAATCTACCAAGTGCACACCCAAATCCCAACATATTTTAAAGCACATCTTGCATAAATGTCCTTTTCTTCCCCAACACACCAAATTTTGTATATATTCTCCACTTTGGCACACAATGCTCTTGAAACTTGATTGTTCACATATTCACTGTCTCAATAGCTCTACTAAACATCTCCTTATTCTGTACATCAGTGAACACAGTAACTAACAAATTTTCCATTCCAATGAAGGGGCCAGAAAATAAACATAATGAATAGTGATACTAGAATATAGTTGTTATAAAGAGGATCAATAGTTGAGGGTGAAGTTAGGATTTCAGTGGGTTTCACTGAAAATCATGTGATATTTGAGCAAGTATTTGAAAGAAATAAAAGGAAGAGCAATGTGGAGGTGTGGGGGAAGAATATTCCAGGTCAAGTAGACAGGCTAGGCCAATGTGGGTAGACTTCAGACAAGTCATGGAGAGCCATTAAGCAAAAGAGGCAGTGGTGGAAGTGTGGTCTCACCAGGGGACAATTGTAATAATCCAAGAGGTACTTGCACCAAAATTGTGGGAAGGCATCAAGGAGATGATGAGAAATGATCTTACCTGGATAAAAGATTTTGAAGAAAGAGCCAAAGATTTGCTGATAGTTGAAGATGGGGAGTGAGAGAAAGGATGGTGTCCAGGTATTTTATGGAGCTGCTGAAAAGATAGGTTGTTTGTATTTTATCTTATTTATTTTTTACTACCTGATTTTTTTATTTTTTTAATTAATTATTTTTTTTTTTTAGTTTTTACATCATTGTTCATTTTTAAACAATATTTGCTTCCCCCACACCCTCAGGTGTAGTCTCCATAGAGTTTCCTTCACCAGTGCCCCCATGCACCATCACCTCAGTCCCCTGTGCTCCTCCCTCCCTCCCTCTGATCCCTCTCCCTCCTCCTCCCCTGCAGGCTGTCTCTGATTTATAATTGTCTGTTTTTGCTTTGCTGTGCTTTGTACTATTACTATTTTTTTTACACTGATGTCTTATTTGTTTCATCTATATTCCTGCTATAAGTGAAATCATCCGATATTTTTCTTTTTCCTTCTGGCTTATTTCACTGAGCATAATTCCTTCCATCAAAAAAGATAAACTCATGCCATTTGCAGCAATGTGGGTGGAGCTAAAAGGAATTATGCTCAGTGAAGATAGGTTGTTTTTAAATGAGATGGGGAACATAGCGATAGAGCAAGTATGAAAAAAGGAAGAGGACTTCCCATTTGGACATGTGACATTAAAGATGCCCTTTTTACATCCAAGAGAAATACAAGTAGGTCATTTCAGATACAAGTCAAGTTCAGAGGAGAGATCCAAGCAAGAGAGCTACAACTTTAGCAAAGGGATTACATTTAAAGCCATGGGATTCAAGGATATCACTACAGAAATGGTTATAAATAGATAAATGAAGTGTCCAATGACTGAGTCCTCATTGAGTTCAATGAAGAGAAAGCCGCAAAAGACAGGGAGAACCAGTAGTGCCCCCTGCGTTAGGATGAAAACTATGTAAGCTTTCTAGAAAACCTAGGTGGAAATATTTTTTTTTCCAGGAGGAAGAAATGACCTGCTTGCATTAAATGCATTAATCTACTTTGGTAAAAACCATTTTCTAGTCATATCACTGAGATGTTACCTAATAATAGATTTCATTTTTTGAACCGATGGTAGTAGTGAGTATTCATGAACCATACTGTAATATTTCCTCCCGTGTACAAACTTTATTTATAAAAGATGATTTTCTTTCAACACATCATATATGAAGCTCTTTTTGTTTTAATTACATGCATTACCTAAATCTTATATTGCTATTGAAGTACTAAATGTAAGTAGAAATAAAACATGCTATGGACTGAATACTTGTGTTCCCCTCCCCACACCCACACCCCTGTCAACACACACAATTCATATGTCGAAATCTTAAACTCTTGGGCTTCCCTGGTGGCACAAGGGGTTAGGCAAAGCACTATGAAGCTATTTGCTGCCTCTGCAGCATGAGTTCGATCCCCGGCCCACCAGGGAGGTATCCACATGGCACATCAGACCTCTCCTGACTCACCCGCTGCTCCCCTCAGAAGTGTTTTCAGTGGATCTGCCTATTCTGCTCCTCACTCTGTCTCTGGTGAATCCTCTCACCCTCCTGCACCTCTGGTCTGTACCCCAGTTCTTGTATGTGTAAATAAATAAATCTGAAAAAAAAATCTTAAACTCTTGATGTGATTGTATTAAGAGGTGAGGTGCTCGGAGGATGACTAGGTCATAAGAGTGGGGGCATAGTAAATGGATGATTAGTGCCTTTATACAAGAGACCCCTGAAAGCTCCCTTACCCCTTCTGCCATGTGAGATTACAGAGGACAGCTGTCTATTAATTTGGGTTTCAACCAGACACTGAATCATCTGGTGTTTTGATGTTGGACTTCTCTGCTCTAGAATTGTGAGCAATAAAACTTTGCTGTTTAAGCCACCCAATCTATGGTATTTTGTTAAAGCAGCAACTAGACCGAGACAAAGCAATGCAAAAAAATGTAATTCTAAACCCAACAATGTGATGATAGCTATTCTTTTAGCTTGTTTATAATTTTTTACATGATAAACATAACTATGACAAGTTCATATATGTCTTTGTGAGCACTAATATAAAATAATTTGCTTTGGGTGAGTTTCTAGTATTAATACTCTGTATCCAAAGTATTTGAAAAGTTCCACTTGGCATTCTATTCTAAGGAAGAAAATGGTTTCTTCTGTTATTTCTTTATAATTTATGCATACATTAGTCAAGAAATTACGTTACTATCACTATGTTGATGCTCAAATTATCCCAGATGTGAGCAGCAGAACCACCGCAATGTTCATTTTAATTTTCTTTCTTTCTATCCCTTCTCTGACAGTGGAATATGCATTGTCCCCAATGTACTCAACATATTTTCTTGTTCATTTCACACACTGTGTTTAACCAAGCATCTTCCACACTCCAAGTAGATGCCCTCCTCAAAAACCCAGATAGGTTTTTGTTGCTCCTCCTTTGTGTTGACACCTTGCAAAGACTTGGAGCTCCTTGGCAGGTCCTGTCAGCACCTCTGTAAGAAGCCCTCTTCACCCCATGCCAGCCCTCCATGAGCCCTGCACTGGGTGGATGCCAGCTTTACCTTGCCTAGTGCCAGCAGACCTGCCAGGCTGTGGCTATACCAGCTCTTTACTGGAACCCCTCCCCCACTCATGTAGACTCTTACATCTAGTGACAGGCTGAGAGAAAGGAAGGAAGGGAGATAGGAGGGAGAGAAGGGAGAGAGGAGGGAAGAAGGAAGGAATAATTTTCATATGTTATAAAATATTGCTCATATTTCCCCCAAATATTTTAAAATATAAAAACCATTTAAAATATGCAAACTCAAATGTCATTCAAAAACAGGTGGCAGACAAGCAGGATTTGGCCTGCCAGTCATAGTTTTCCAACCCTTAGTCTATTTCACAGCTTTGAACCAAAAGACAAACAAACAAAAAGTCATTTAATTTTTTTATACTTTATTGTTTGTTAACTAGCTGACTTGAGTTTTTAATTCTTTAACATTTAATTATTTAACGTGTCCATCTACTTTTATTAATATTAATTTTTTCTATCATTTTGCATTAAAAGTTTTATTCTTTTATTTTTCATGAATGTTCATTGTGTAACAATCCATATAATAATATAATAAAACAACTATATCCATATTATTTCCATACTTGATAAGTAACATTATAAGTACAGAAAAGCTTTTCTATGTTTAACAGCCTAATGGACAAATTAGCTTTCATACCCTCCCAAGGGAAAAGATTTTAAAAACAAAAAATGCTGGGTTAATTGTGTTTTGAAATATATCACTAAGTTAGATAAATAGCAGGACTCAACAGAAATCTGAAAGCAATTTAAAACCAGGGACCTCAAAGGGTTGATGAAAATAGGTGAAAGCAAGTTTATTCCTTTGGGGATTATCTGCCAACTCTTTGTGATCTAAAGCTTCTGTTGTTATTCCTAACTGGGCACAAGGGGAAGGAATCCATGGGGCTCTTCCAAGCGAAGTGCTAGCCCTCAGGAACTGTAGTCTCAGAAAAGGATGAGTGTGAATTAAAGTGCATGACTTGGGCCTCCCCTGGTGGCACAGCAGTTGAGCGCTGGGTTGTGAAGCTGCCCGCAGCCTCTGCAGCACCGGTTCAATCCTGGCCCTCCAGTGAGGGTCCCACATGGCGCGACAGACCTCTCCTGCCGCGCCTGCTGCTCCCCTCAGCAGTATATTTTATCACTCTGCCTGTTCTGTTCCCCGCTCTGGCTCTGGTGAATTCTCACCCTCCTGCACTTCTGATTGTACCCAGTGCATGTATAAATAAATAAATAAATCTTATTTTTTTTTTTTTAAAAAAAGACCTCACTTTAAAAAAACAAATAAATAAATAAATAAAAATAGGGCCTCCCCGGTGGCATAGCAGTTGAGCGCTGGGTTGCAAAGCTGCCCGCAGCCTCTGAGGAGCCGTTTCTATCCCTGCCTGCTCCCCGGCCACCAGAGGAGGGTCCCACATGGCACGCAGACCTCCCCTGCTGCCCGCTGCTCCCCTCAGCAGTGTACTTCGGTCCTTCTGCCTGCTCTGCGCCCCACTCTGGCTCTGGCGAATTCTCTCACTCTCCAGCGCTTCTGACTGTACCCAGTGCTTGTATAAATAAACAAACAAACAAACAAACAAATAAATCTTAAAAAAAAAAGATGTCAAAAAAAACTACCACTTTAAAAAACAAACAAATAAATAAATAAACAAACAAACAAATAAACAAATAAATAAATAAAGTGGCATGACTTGACCTGGGCTCTGTGAGAGAAAAATGAACTCCCATGGGTATTTGTAACCCAGAGATGGGTTTTACACCCATCGTAACATGAGTTCATACTACTTACATGATTGAAAGGGTAGTAGTGAGCTTTTTTTCAAAACAAGTTAACATTGTTTCACAGCCCTGTATTGATTCAGAGAAATAGGATTACACTTCCTCAGACGCAGGTCACCACATCACACACCACACACACCATCAAACTACCCATAGCCCTTCTTTGTCTCCATTGGGCACATGCCACACTTTTCTCACTACCTTCCTCTGTTAGCCACAATTCCAAAGTCAAATTTTTTAGGATTTGTTATTGATTTGGTCTAGTCTTACTTTTTGTTTGTTTCTTTATATTCCACATGTAAGTGGAATCATCCAGTACTTTCTTTTTCCTTCAGACTTATTTCACTTAGTATTGTCCTCTCTAGTGCCTTCCAAGTGGTTGCAAAAGGCCAGAGTTCATTTTTTTTTTTAATTGTTGAATAGTATTCCATCTTCTTAATCCACTAATCTGTTTTTGGGTATTTAGGTCGTTTTCATAACTTGGCTATTTTAAATAGTGCTGCAATGAACATAGGAGTGCATATATATCCCTTTGAATTAGTGTTTTTGCATTCTTTGGGTAAATATCCAGGAGTGTAACTGCTGGCTTGCAGAGTAGATCTTTTTTTTTTTTTAATTTTTTAAAAATATATTTATTTATTTATTTATACAAGCACTGGGTACAGTCAGAAGCGCGAAAGGGTGAGAGAATTCACCAGAGCCAGAGCGGGGAGCAGAGCAGGCAGAAGGACCAAAGTACACTGCTGAGGGGAGCAGCGGGCGGCAGGAGAGGTCTGTGAGCCATGTGGGACCCTTACCCAGCGGCTGGGGCTCGAACCGGTGCTGCAGAGGCTGCGGGCAGCTTCGCAACCCAGTGCTCAACCGCTGCGCCACCAGGGAGGCCCAGTAGATCTATTTTTTTTAATATATATATATTTTTTTTATAGAGGCATGTTTTTATTTATTTATTTGTTTGTTTGTTTGTTTTGTTTATACAAGCACTGGGTACAGTCAGAAGTGCGGGGCTTGAGAGAATTCACCAGAGCCAGAGCAGGGAGCAGAGCAGGCAGAAGGACCGAGTTACACTGTTGAGGGGAGCAGCGGGCGGCAGGAGAGGTCTGCGCACATGTGGGACCCTCCTCCAGTGGCCGGGGAGCAACCTGAGATTGAACCGCGCCTCAGAGGCTGCGGGCAGCTTTGCAAACCAGCGCTCAACCGCTGCGCCACCGGGGAGGCCCCCAGTAGATCTATTTCCTCTGTTTCCCAGAGGAAATGGCCCAATCTACATCCCCACTAACAGTGTATGAGGGTTACTTTTTCTCCACATCCTTGCCAAAAGTAGCAAAAACACTCTTCAGAATAAAGAATAAAAATAGAGGCATCATGCTTTCCAAACTTAATCTATAAATATGAAGTGGTAGTAATGAAAATAGCTTGGTGTTAGAATAAAAATAGAGACAAAGAAATGGAACAGAATTAAAAACACAAAAATCAAACCACACGTTTGAGAATGACAAACAATTGTTGAAGAGTATATGGTGAAGCAGGGACATTTATATGCTGTAGGTGGGAATGTGAATTGGTGCAACCATTATGGAAAATGGATTGGAGATTCCTCAAAAAATTAAAAACATAAATTTTATATGATCCAGTTATCCCACTTCTGGGTATTTATGTCCAAAATATAAAACACTAATTTGAAAATATACGTGTACCATTGTGTTTATTATGCATTATTTCCAATAGTCATGAGCTGGAAACAACTTAAATGCACAACTACTGATAAATGGATAAAGAAGATATGGCATACATATATGTGTAATACATTCCACATGTAGTTATATATAATGTGTAATATATATATAATATTTATTTATATATAAAATGGAATTCTATTTACCTATAAAAAGATGGAATCCTGTTATTCACACCAATGTGGATGAACCTAGAGTGTGTAATGCTTAGTGAAATAAGCCAGATGGAGAAAGATTAACACAGTATGATTTCATGCGTACATGGTAAATATAGAAAAAGAAGCAAACATGAGTTAAATAAAACAAAAATAAGCTTTTGGACTACAAGTGGTTACCAGAAAGGAAGGGGGAGGGGAGTGAGTAAATTGGGACAAATGGGACAAGTGAATGACGAATGAAGGATAGAATTGAACATTTAGCAGTGAACTTGATTGAGTATATATGCATGTTGATTTTCAATGATGTACACCTGAAACTTATAAGTGTCATAATGCAAAGTTGCTTTAATTAAGAAAAAGATAATTTCAATGTACTGCTCTCATTGCTCAGTGTGATCCTGTTTATTCTTAGTTTGTATTCATCATACTTTCCCTGGACTTGTATTTAAAATTTTCTCATTCATTCAGCTTTGTCAGTATATGACATCTTTTTCTGTTTTTTGCCATTTTTTTTGTTGAAAGTTATTTTATCTATAAGCTACCTCTATATTACATATATGTTATAAATATTTCTCATTTTATCGATAATTTTTACAATCTATGATGTTTTGATGTAAATGCCTTTAACGCTTTAATCTTAGACACTTAGGTTATCATTGTTTGCTGTTTAAATTTCCTTCTATTGAATTTATTCTTAGAAACTTAGCCCTATTCAAACAAAGGTTTATTTTCTAGATAGAATTAAGTTCAACATTAAAATTTAACGGTAAGGAATTCTTTCTCTTATGTTTATAGGTAGGAATTAGCATTTCACATTAATAATTTAAAAACATAACTCTGAAATACAAGATATGTTAGTACCATTTATTGTGTGCTTATTGAGCAAGTGGTAACTATTTTACATGAATTGCTTACTTTAATCCTGCCAGCAATCCAGTTATATAATACTGTTGCTAACATTCTGTATTAGAGATGGAGAATGTGCCCTGAGGAGCTATCAGTATCTAGCCTCTGATGACAGATCAAGGAAGTTGGGGAGCCAGGATCTGAGCCCAGGTCATTTTTATACATTTCACTAAGCATGAGATCCAGGCTCCTATGTCACACTGTTTTCATATAGTTGTGAGGGTGCTATCTATAGAGTTAATGCTGAAGTGCTGCTCTCTTTATTGTTCCTAAATTCTTACAAAAAGTGTGGTCTGTTCATGCTACTGTTTAATTTCTCTCCAACAATGCAGTATCTCATTATTTAACTAATAATTTCATAATTTGGCTTTGCTTGTTCTTTGACCCTTTTGTTTCTCTTTATTCCACATATATATAACACAATCCAGTATTTGTCTTTCTCCTTCTGGGTGATTTCACTTAGCATAATACCTTTTAGTTCCATCCATATTACCGAAAAAGGCAGGAGTTTATCTTTTCATGATAGATGAGTAGTATTCCTCGTGTGCATATGATTTTATTTATTTATTTATTTATTTATTTAAAATTTATTTTTATATTCCCCATACAATTACAACACCCTTATTTTTACCCCAAGCCCTCCTTTCCCCACCCCCCAACCCCATAGAGTGTCTCTTGTTCATAATTATTTGTTGATTTTGATATTTTCTTTCTTATTTTTATTCTTTTTCCTGGTCCCTTATTTAAGTTTTCTAGATTCCTGCTATGAGTGAGACCATCCAGTATTTTTCTTTTTCTTTCTGGCTTATTTCGCTGAGCATGATCCCTTCCAGCGCCATCCATGTTGCTGCAAATTGCATGTGTTTATCTTTTTTGAATGCTGAGTAATATTCCATGGTGTATATGTACCACATCTTCTTGATCCAGTCCTCTATTTTTGGGCATTTGGGTTGTTTCCAAAGCTTAGCTATTGTAAACAGTGCTGCTAAAAACATAGGGGTGCAGGTGCTCTTTTGAATTGGTGTTTCTGTGTCCTTTGGGTAAATAAGTAGGAGTGAATTGCTGGATCATATGGAAGCTCTATGTTTAGTAGGTCCAGAAATCTCCACACAGCTCTCCATAGTGGTTGGACCAGTTTGCACTCCCACCAACAGTGCAGTAGAGTTCCTTTTTCTCCACAACCTCGCCAACATTTGTTGTTGCTAGTTTTTTTAATATGTACCATTCTCACTGGTGTAAGATGGTATCTCATTGTAGTTTTGATTTGCATTTCCCTGATTACAAGTGATGTTGAACATTTTTTCATATGCCTGTTGGCCATTTGCATTTCCTCTTCAGAGAAATTTCTTTTTAGCTCTTCTGCCCATTTTTTGACTGGATTATTTTCTTTCTTTGTGTTGAGTCTCATCAGCTCTTTGTAGATTTTTGTGATCAGTCCTTTATCATTAGTGTTGTGTGCAGAAATGTTCTCCCAGTTGGTGGGGTTTCTCTTTGTTTTTGTTATTGTCTCTTTTGCTGTGCAGAAGCTCTTTAATTTGATGTAGTCCCAGCTGTTTATCTTTGCCTTCACTATCACTGCTCTGGGTGATGTGTCTGTAAAGATGTCTTTGAGGTGCAAATCACGTAGTGTTTCGCCTATATTTCCTTCTATGTATTTTATGATTTCAGGTCTTATGTCTAGTTCTTTAATCCATTTTGAGTTGATTTTTGTGTATGGTGTGAGGTAGTAGTCAAGCTTCATTCTTTTGCATGTAGCGACCCAGTTTTCCCAGCACCATTTATTGAACAAACTTTCTTTTGCTCCAATGCATATTCTTTGCTCCTTTGTCAAAGATTAGTTGACCATAAATCTGTGCATTTATTTCTGGAATTTCTATTTGATTCCATTGGTCTGTGTGTCTGTTCTTGTTCCAATACCATGCAGTTTCGATGATTACGACTTTGTAGTAAAGTATGAAGTCTGGGAGTTTGATGCCTCCATTCTCTTCTTTTTTTTTTTTCAGAGAGCTTTGGCTATTTGGGTTTTTTTGTGGTTCCATATGAATTTCATCAATAATTGTTCTATTTCTTTGAAGAATGACATTGAAATTTTTTTAAATAAATTTTATTTTTATATTACCCATACAATTGCAACCCCCTTATTTTGACCCCAATCCCTCCCCTCCCCACCCCCCATAAAGTGTCTCTGGTTCATAGTTTTTTGTTGATTTTGATTTTCACTTTCTTATAGTTATTCATTTTCCTGGTCCCTTATTTAAGTTTTCTAGATTCCTGCTATGAGTGAGACCATCCGGTATTTTTCTTTTTCTTTCTAGCTTATTTTGCTGAGCATGATCCCTTCCAGCACCATCCATGTTGCTGCAAATTGCATGACATTGAAATTTTTATTGGAATAGCATTGAATCTGTATATTCGTTTTGGTAGGATGGCCATTTTAATAATGTTTGTTCTCCCAATTCATGAGCAGGAGATGTCTTTCCATTTCTTTGTGTCTTCTTCTATTTCTTTTAACAGTGTTTTATAGTTTATTTTTTTACCTCTTTTCTTAGATTTATTCCCAAGTATTTGATTTTTTTTGTTTTGATAGTAAAAGGGATGGTTTTTTATTTCTTCTTCAGATTTATTGTTGGTGTATAGGAAGGCTACTGATTTTTGCATGTTGATTTTGTATCCTGCCACTTTACTAAACTGATTGATTAGTTAATTTAGTTTTTCTGTGGAGTTTTTGGGGTTCTCTATGTATATTATCATATCATCTGCAAATAGTGATAGTTTGACTTCTTTTCCTATTTGGATTATTTGTATGTCTTTCTCTTGTCTTATTGCTCTGACTAGGACTTCCAGTATTATATTGAAAAGCAGTGGTGAGAGTGGACATCCTTGTCTTGTACCAGATCTTAATGGAAATGCTTTCAGCTTTTCGCCATTGAGAATAATACTGGCTGTTGGCTTGTCATATATGGCCTTTATGATGTTGAGGTATGTTCCTTGTATCCCAAGAATTTCAAGGGCTTTTATCATGAATGGGTGTTGCACTTTGTCGAAAGCTTTCTCGGCATCTATTGATATTATCATATGGTTTTTATATTTCTTTTTGTTGATGTGTTGGATAACATTGATTGATTTTCAGATGTTGAACCATCCTTGTGTCCCTGGAATGAATCCTACTTGGTTGTGGTGAATTATCTTATGGATACATTGTTGGATTCTGATAGCTAAAATTTTATTGAGGATTTTTGCATCAGTGTTCATTAGGGAGATTGGCCTGTAGATTTCCTTTTTTGTGTTGTCCTTGTTCGGTTTTGGTATTAGTGTAATGTTGGCTTCATAGAACGTGTTTGGTATTATCCCTTCTTTCTCAATTTTTTGGAAGAGTTTGTGAAGGATAGGCACTAATTCGTTTCTGAATGTTTGGTAGAATTCATTTGTAAATCCATCAGGTCCTGGGCTTTTGTTTTGGGGAAGGTTTTTGATTACCATTTCAATTTCGCTGCTTGTAATTGGTCTGTTTAGGTGTTCTATTTCTTCTTTATCTAGCTTTCGGTGATTGTAGAGTTGTAGGAATTTGTCCATCTCCTCTAGATTTTGAACTTGTTTCCATATAACTGTTCATAGTAGTTACTGATTATTCATTCGATTTCTGCTGTGTCCGTTGTGATTTCTCCTCTTTCATTGATGATCCTGTTTATTTGTGCTTTCTCCCTTTTTTCCTTTGTGAGCCTGGCTAGGGGTTTGTCTATTTTATTGATTTTTTTGAAGAACCAGCTCTTGGTTTCATTGATCTTTTGGATTGTTTTTTTAGTTTCAATTTCATTTATTTCTGCTTTGGTTTTTATTATTTCTTTTCTCCTACTGGTTTTGGGGTTTTTTTGTTGTTCTTTTTCTAGATTTTTGAGCTTCAAGATTAGGTTGTTTCTTTGAGTTCTTTCTTGTTTCTTGATGTGAGCCTCTTTTGCTATATATTTTCCTCTTATCACTGCTGTTGCTGCATCTCATACATTTAGGAAATTGGTGTCCTCCTTGTCATTCAATTCAAAGAATTTTTTAATTTCTTCTTTGATCTCCTCATTAGTCCAGTGGTCTTCCAGTAGTGTGGTTTTTTTTTTTTTTAAAGAGGCATGTGTTTTTATTTATTTATTCATTTGTTTTGCTTATACATGCACTGGGTACAGTCAGAAGTCCAGGAGGGTGAGAGAATTCACCAGAGCCAGAGCGGGGAGCAGAGCAGACAGAAGGACCGAAGTACACTGCTGAAGGGAGCAGCGGGCGGCAGGAGAGGTCTGCGCACCATGTGGGACCCTCATCCGTTGGCCGGGGAGCAGCCGGGGATCGAGCCGGCGCCTCAGAGGCTGAGGGCAGCTTCCCAAGCCAGCGCTCAACCACTGCGCCACCGGGGAGGCCCCCAGTAGTGTGGTTTTTAGTCTCCATGAGGTAGCAGATTTCCTTGCCTTCTTTTTATGGTTTATTTCTAGTTTGATGCCTTCATGGTCAGAAAAGATGGTTGGTATGATTTCAATTGGTGAATCTGTTGATGTTTGTCTTGTGTCCCAGTATGTGATCAATCCTGGAGAATGATCCGTGTGCACTTGAGAAAAATGTGTACTCAGATTTTTTGGGGTTTAGTGTTCTATAGATGTCTGTTAAGTCCAAACGTTCGAGATCCTTATTTAGAGCTTTAGTGTCTTTACTTATTTTTTTGTCTCGTTGATCTATCCATTGTTGGTAGTGGTGTGTTGAAGTCTCCCACTACGTATGTGTTTTCTCTGATGTCTGTTTTCAAAGATGATAATAGTTGTCTCATATATTTTGGTGCTCCTTCGTTGGGTGAATATATGTTTATGAGTGTTCTTTCTTCTTGAAGTATTGTCCCCTTGATCATAATGTTGTGACCATTGGGGTCTCTTTTTACCTCTTTGAGTTTGAAATCTCTTTTATCTCATATAAGTACAGCTGTTCCTGCTTTCTTTTTTGGTCCATTGCTTGTAGGATTGTTTTCCATCCTTTAACTTTGAGTCTATTTTTATCTTTTGTAGCTAAATGTGTTTCCTGGAGACAGCAAAAGGTTGGGTTTTGTTTCTTGATCCAGTCTGTGACTCTGTGTCTTTTTATTGAAGAGTTTAGTCCATTTACATTTAGAGTTAATATTGATATGTTAGCATCTGTATTTGCCATTGTGTTTGTCTTTCCTTTGATTTTATTTATTTATTCTTTAATAACTTTTTTTTTGGCCTTCTTTCATTGTTATTTGTCCCTCTGAGGTTCTGGCTTTAGGACTCCTTGTAGTATTTTTTGGAGTGGGGGTTTAGTCGTAATGAAATTCCAGAGTTTCTGTTTGTCTGGGAAAGTCCTTATTCTTTCTTCATAGAGGAAGGAGAGCTTTGCGGGATAGAGTATTCTTGGTTGGCATCTGTTTTCTTGGAGTCTGTTGACTATGTCCCTCTGCTATCTCCTTGCCCATAGTGTTTCTTCGGAGAAGTCTGATGTCAATCTGATTGGTTTTCCTTTGAATGTTATGTTTCTTCCCTCTTGTCAGCTTCATTATTTTTTCCTTGTCTTGGATTCTTGGGAGCTTTACTATTATGTGTCTTGCTGTATTTTTCCTTTCGTCATGGAAGTTTGGTGTTCTTCTTGCTTCTTGTATATCAATTTTCAGCTCCTTCTTCACGTTTGGGAAGTTCTTTTCAATCATTTCCTTGAATATTTTCTCTGTTCCTACATCTCTCTCCTCTCCTTCTGGTATTCCTATAACTCTTATATTTCCTTTCCTCATGGAGTCAGATAGTTCCCGAAGTCTTTCTTGGGTCTTTTTCCTTTGGACTTCTCTTTCCTTTTCTCTTTTGGTTCTTTTTATTTCTGTGTCTTCAAGAGTACTTATTCGTTCTTCTATTTCATCTATTCTGCTTTCATTGCTTTTCCCAGAGTTCTTTAGCATCTCCATTAATTCTTTGATCTCCTGCATTTCTTTTACTTCCCTCTTTAGGGACTCAATTCCATTCTTCTGAGCGTTGTTTTCCTTAATGACTTCTATCAGTTTTTCCATCACGACAATTTTAAATTCTTTTTCTGGAAGGCTCAGAAGTTCTTCCAAGTCACCATGGTTGCAAGCTGGTGGGTGGTTTTTTTTTTTGTGTGTTGTGTCTTTTTTCTGAGGTGTTGCTGCTTTGCTTGTAGTTTTTCTTTTCCCTGCTGCCTGTCTTCTAATTTGCTTTATGCGTTGGGACACTGTGCCGCTGGTACTGGCTGGCATCTTTTTGGTGTGTTCTTTCGGGCGTTTCAGAAACTGGCAATCCAAACGAGTCAAAAACTGTTATGCCAGAAGTCTAATGAGGCAGTGGTACTTTGAGTATGTTAATGGTCACTGTCGCAGAATCTCTCCTCCTTCTGTGTTTAGTTACAAATGTGCGTCTTGAAGTCCCACAGACGTCCCTGCAGGTGGGGCAGCTGGATTGCACTCTGGGTTCCAAATCTCTGGATCCTCCTCTGAGCTTCAACTTCCTGCCAGGTGGAACCGGGCTTGTGGGAGCCTTCAGCTCACCTCTGACTGTGCAGGGAACCTTCTCCCTCTGGCTCCATGGGGAGCCTTCTGCCAGATTCAAGCAGTCTTTATTGAAGAAAGGTCCCTGTTCTAAAATGGCACTTTGGAGATAGGCACACTCTTCCGCATGCCCTGTCTGCCCCGGCCGTGGGTGCCCACACCCCCTCTGGGTTTGGACTGCTGGCCTGAAGGGGCATAGCGTGGGCAAACTTCCCAGCTCACCTCTGGCTCCTCCAGAAGCCTTCTGCCAGTTTCAAGCAGTCTTAATTGAAGAAAGGTCCCTATTCTAAAATGGCAATTTGGAGACAGGCACACTCTCCTGCACGCTGGATCTGCCCCGGCCATGGGTGCCCACTCCCCCTCTGGGTTCAGACTGCTGGCCAGAAGGGGCCTGGTGTGGGTGAACTTCCCAGCTCACCTCTAGCTCCTCTGGGAGTCTTCTGCCAGTTTCAAGCAGTCTTTATTAAAAAAAGGTCTCTATTCTAAAATGGTGATTTGGAGACAGGCACACTCTCCTGCACACTGTATCTGCCCCGGCCATCGGTGCCCGCTTCCCCTCTGGGCTCGGACTGCTGCCCAGAAGGGGCCTGGTGTGGGCGAACTTCCCAGCTCACCTCTGATTCCTTTGGGAGCCTTCTGCCGGTTTCAAGCAGTCTTTATTGAAGAGAGGTCCCTGTTCTAAAAAGGTGATGTGGGTACCCACTCTCCTGCGTCCCCAGTCTGCCCTGGCCTTGGGTGCCCAATCCCCCTCTGGGTTCGGACTGCTGGCCAGAAGGGGCCTGGCCTGGTCGAATTTTCCAGCTCACCTCTGGCTCCTCAGGGAGCCTTCTACCAGTTTCAAGCAGTCTTTACTGAAGAAAGGTCCCTTTCTAAAATGGCGATTTGGATACAGGCATACTCTTCCACGCTTCCGGTCTGCCCTGGCCCTGGGTGCCCACTCCCCCTCTTGGTTCGGACTGCTGGCTAAAAGGGGACTGGCGTGGGCGAACTTCCCAGCTCACCTCTGATTCCTCTGGGAGCCTTCTGCCAGTTTCAAGCAGCCTTTAGTGAAGAAAGGTCCCTGTTCTAAAAAGACGATGCAGCTACGCACTCCCCTGTACGCCTGGTCTGTCCCGGCTGTGGGTGCCCGCTCCCCCTCTGGGCTTGGACTTCTGGCCAGAAGGGGCTTGGCATGGGCGAACTTCCCTTCACCTCTTGCTCCTCAGGGAGCCTTCTGCCAGTTTCAAGTAGTCTTTACTGAAGAAAGGTCCCCTATTCTATGGGGTGTTGGTGATTTTTTTTCTGGTCACTAGGTGGCACCAGAGATCTCTCCTAGTGTCATTGGGGAGCTTTTTTTTTACCCCGTGGGACAGGGGAACAGAGTGGAGTGGTGGGGAAAGCCTCAACGGCTTTGGGCTGCTGTGTCTGCCTTGTGCCCCACCGTCACGGGGAACCCACATCCCGAATTTCGTGCCCCGAGTCTCAGTTCCAAAGCCCTCAGGTCCAGGACGCGGGCTGTAGCCCAGTTCAGTGTCTGCAGAAATGGTGCCTTTTGCACACCGCTCTCGTGTCTGGGCCCCTGGTTTCTGATTACTCAGGGAGGGACAGTCACCTCAGTGAGGGCCCCCCGCTCATCTCCCCGCAAGCCTAGGTCGCAGGCGCGGGGACCTGGATAGCCAAGATCCGCGTTTGCTTTTCAAGCATGCCGCTTTTCCGCACAAGCTTACTGGCTGGCCTGGGGATGTGTGTAGGTCTCCGGGAGTCTTTGTTTTTCTCTAATGGCTCCTGGAGCCATTCCCTCACCTCTGTGGTGAATCGAATCCTGCAGGGTTCTCCACAGCTCCAGTTGACGGGGTGTGGTGGCTGAAATAGATCCTTTCCACTCACAGTCCCTTTTGATGCGTAGTTTGTTCTTATTGGTTGTTTTAGTTTTTTTGTTTTTTCCTCCTTCCTGTTGGTCGGAGAGTGCGGACTTTGTGGGTGGGGGAGGGTAGCAGGGTTCTGAGCTTTCCTCCCTTCTAGTCCTCTTTTATGGCAACTTTCTTCTTCGGGTAGTTTGCTGGAGTCATCTGTTTATCTTCCGTGTCCCAGTTCTCACTGGGACCTGCCGCTTTTCCTCCCCATTAACTTTTTTTTTAATGGGAGATTTACTCGCAGCATTTCCTCGCCGCCATGTTGATGCGCCCCTCTCGAGTCCATTGTATATATATATATGATTTTAATCCATTCATCTGCTGGGGGGCATTTGGGCTGTTCCTATATCTTGGCTACTATAAACAGAGCAGGGGTGGAGTGGGGAATGTAGAAAAGGAAGCATAAAACAGAGAAGGGAAGAGACAATATTCTATGGTGGTGGAGTATGGGTTTTTTGGTAGTGGACGCGCTATGGAAACAATTCCCGAAGAGGGGAATCTTACACTTCTATAATGCAAATAATGATGCAAACCAGTATCAACTCTATAAAAATAATTATAAAAATGAAATATTTGTGATTCTCAAAATAGTCATGCTAAATACCATTCTATATTAAGCTTTTAGCATTTTCTCAGCTTTTGAAACTGCATTTTCTTTGAATTTCAGTGACATCTTATTGATATTCTTCTTATTTATTAATTTTCTTAAACTGAGGTACTATTGGGAAACCCCCATCAGGTATTGCCACTATAGTGCACCCACCACCAACTCACCCATAATCCACAACCATAGACCAAGTTGCTTCCTTCCCTCTGTATTTTTTTTTTAAGATTTATTTATTTATTTATACAAGCACTGGGTACAGTCAGTAGCACGGGAGGGTGAGAGAATTCACCAGAGCCACAGCAGGGAACAGAACCGGCAGAGTGATGAAATACACTTCTGAGGGGAGCAGCAGGTGGCAGGAGAGGTCTGTGCGCCATGTGGGACCCTCGCTGGTATCCAGGGATGGAACCGGTGCTGCAGAGCTTCACAGCCCAGCACTCAACCGCTACGCCACCAGGGGAGGCCCTTCCTCTCTATTCTTACCCCTTCTGCCCCATCCATATTGTTTTGGAATATTTTCCCAGAAAAATTCGAATATTCATTTAACTTAATTTAGTATCCACTTATACAATTTTCTTAGATCCTGTATGAGACCACTCTCTTTTAAGATATGGGATCATTATCTGTAGTACTGTGATTACTCATGGTTATTCAACAGATAATTGTGCAATTTAATGCCTTTAAATCAGATAATATGGATTGCATTTAGCTTAACCCATTGTTATAAATCTTGCTACATGGCAGATTTTCTTTTCATGCATACAACTTGGTAAGGCAGAAATTACTTAGCCCCTCCTAGAGATAGAGAAACTGAGGTCTAAAGAGAATACACAGCCAGTACAAGGCAGAGCCCAATTTGAGCCAGCCTGGCCTCCTCTGCCCTGCATGATCTATTCACCATGCTATTCTCCCCGTCAATTATGAGAGTGTTAGGGGGGAGAGGTATGTGGTATTTGAATTTCTGCAGGGGCCATAGGACTCCACTTGCCCATACTATAAAATAAAGGTAGATCAACAGACGGAGAGAAGATTCTTGGCAATGAAACAGCTTACATAATGTGGGAAAAGCAAAAGTATGCCCTTTGTGGAAGTTGGCTAGTCACCAGTGACAGGTATCTGTTGAGAAATGAAATAACCTAGGGAAAAATGTTACCAGCAAGTCTTTGTTATATTTTTTAAATAATTGTAATCCCTCATTATTTATCAAATCTGATCAATTTAAAAATCTACCTTCCTTTATCATTGCACTATGTTTTTTAAACCTATACACATAATGTTAAAAAACAAAACTGATGATAAGCAAAAGGAGTTGCATGTTAAGGTTGTCTTGTGTTTTCCAGGTCAGGGAAATTGCATTGTCTCAATTTTTTTCCAAGAAGACATCATAGTTTACCTGGCTGCCACCACTTGTTACTGTGCAGTTGCTCCCCATTTTTATTGGGCCTAAGCTCTCTTGAACCCAGAGAAAGTGAGATGGGTTCAGAAAATAGTGGAAGGCAGGTTGACAACAAAAATAAGGAGGCAGATTGAGCATCCAGTGAGGAAGGAGGCCAAAGGGGTGGGCAAGTAGAGCTTCTGCAAACTGTTTTCTATTTGATATGCTAACACGTTGTTGACCCTTGTGTCCCTTAATGCAAGAGAATTAAAACTTTACATGGTGCCTCAAAAATTGTTTCTCAAAAACCCTTTAGTTTTCAGTGTTTGACCTTTCTAAGATGTACCATAGCCATTTCATTTTAAAGGGGGAAAGTCAGAGAGATGTCAGAGACAGAGAAAATGAAATTTTGCATCATGCAAAATTTCTGCACAGATATTTCAGAAGGATTCATAATTCTGTGGCTGTATACAAATGATCCATTTTGTTAATCTGAATTTCTAGGGTCATTAAAATTTTTTCTCTGGTCTAGAGTAGTTTATTACTTAGGGAGGGAGGGGGGACCAGTTTAAAACCAGGTAAGGGAAGAAAGCTGACAAAAACATAAATTAGAGGAAGAACTTAATTTAAAAAGTGTCAAAAAGGATAGATAGTCTTAGTTCAATAATAAAGCCTGGTTCAAAAGCCTTCTATCTTTAAATAAAGCGTTCAAGCACTCTATTACCTGTATACAACCAATCTTTGATTTCCAATCTAAGTCTATTTTTGCTTCTCGTGATTAGCATACAAATGTGACAAAAAAGAAAAAAGTGGCTACATGCGTGACGATTAGGACATGCCTTTGACTTTAATGTCAGTGGTTTGTCAGACTAGAGGTGATGAGATAAATCACAGCTTTAGAGGCTCCTTAGAAGTAAATCTTGTCTGAAAATGACTCCTATCCATCTCCTTTTATTTGCATTCGAAGTTCATCATACAAACTGGAAGCACATAAGTGCATATTTGTTTTAAAAGAAATAAAGCGCAATAACATATAGCAACTTGCTAATGTACACGAGCATGCATTGAGTTGTATGTGTGTGACGACTCTGCACAATTTCCTTCTCTCTGCAAAATAGCTTTAAGATCAGAGATTTGGCTCTATCCTCTCAAGGATGAAGTGCTGGAAACAAGAATGGGAGGGTGGTGTTGGCCACTGACCCAGTGCACTAGAAGTCCCAAGACTGGAGGAATCTTCTTTCAGTTTTATCTCTGAGAGTGGTGTTGAAAGGAAGCACTTGTCCATGGATTTTATGAAACTGGCACCTTATTTAGTCTTTGATGAACAGGAGGTAAACCCAAAACATTGGTAAGAAGGGATATACACTAGTTCCCTGCCCACCCACATATGTCCCAGTCTTCTTCAGAATCTTTTGCAAAGTGAGGGTCCCTGGTTGAGAGGGGCACTGACTTGTTTCCCAGTGCCCAGGGCATATGGACATAGCAAGTTCTTTATGGACTTTGTTCCCCGCAAACGGGGCTTGACTGCAGTGTCAGTGGCTGCTGACTGATGGCCCCATTTACATCAAAGGCCGTTATTATGCATGAAACCACTCAAGCATCATTTGTTTCATGGAGTTCAACCTGTCCATTTTTCAGTTCCTTTCTGGTTCAGGGTCAGAAGCAAATGAAGGATCTCAGGTTGACTTTATTTGGGGGCAATGCTACTTCCCACTTTATTTACAGCAAATCTTATTTCCACAGTATCATACTTACATCCTTTCCTAATGCCTCCAGGAGGCAGCAGTGAAGCCCTAGTGGGGCTGCAGCCCCTGTTCACATAACATGCAAATTTAAGAAAACTGATAAGCAATGCCCAGGTTGGACCTGTGAGCTCCGAGTCTGTGAGCAGTGTGAGTGAAGAAGATGGCCACAAGTTCAAATGTGCATGGAAAACTGGCTTATGGGCCACCGCTCAAGCCCCACAGTCAGCTTTTAATATCACCTGAATCTTAAATTAAATGAAACAATTTTTCTGAACTTTCATATAAAGCTTAAAATTCCATTTCAAGACTGGAAATGATTGCTATGGTCGTGGAGCTCTGCTAAAAATATTATTAGCATTTGTGTAGATAGCAAATTATAGTTTCAAATGATATTTATAAGCAATATGTTATTTAATACATATAATACCCATAATGAGGAGTGCAGTAATCCCACTTATCAATGAGGGGACTGAGTCGCCCACTGGCTTAATCAGACATCATAGGCAAAATAGATAAGGAAAGAAAAACATTCCATGTAAAGAATTCATCAAGAATCACATTCTGGATGTGAAAAGTTAAGAAGATAAACTGTGGTCACCAATTTTATGTTGGCTACCAGCCCAATGTATGGAAATGTTGGGCCAAAGCACTCATCTTTCATTCTCTGAGCATGGGGCAGAAGCAGAAGAAAGGTATGCTCATACTAGGCAGATGTGAAAGGCCACACTCGAAACAAAGCGTGTCCTGTAAGTTACTTGTCACAATGGCATATGTTGTCAGAGTGTATTATGTTTCCCTTGTTTTTCTTCTTTCACTGTGATAGTAATCAAGGCCAGCTGTGGTCTGAGCAGCAAGGTCAGTAAGTCTTTGAACTCCACAGCCAGATCCTGCAGAACAGAGTGCAAAGCCTTTTGACTCTAAATGTGAACTTTCCCACTATCTTTTATTACCATTTTGGCAAAGCCAAATAATCTTGAAATTAGATGAGAAACTAAAACACTTCATATATAATGTTGCAGAATTGAAGCTTCTGCTTCTTCATACATGTAGCAAAATCACACTAGTGGTCTAAAGGGCTGTATAAATATCTACATATGTAGAACTCAAGGTCTAGAGAGAGCACATGTAATTCTTCCATGTATTAGTTTCCAACCTCCTGCAGATTGTTGAGGCCATCACAGGATATTTGATTTGGTGAGTCCTGTGTGTCTATTTGTTCATAGAAAAGAGGCCAGAATCACTTCATTATACCCAGATCCCATATCTGAGATTTTCTTCCTTTATTTGAAGGGAGGAGACAGAATTGATTGACAACGTAATTTCTAAACAGTGTCTCAGTATTACAAAACCAAGGCTTTTGTGTTTGTTTGCTTGTGGAATGAGGTTTTGTAGATAAGTCCCATCATTTAAAAACACTCAATTGTAAATCTGAATAAAAGTAAAAACAATTAAACTCAATAGACACACATTGGAGTTAAATGCCTTTCTCAGTATTCCCAAGGATCACTGAAGGGAACGTGGAGCCAGGACTGTTCCCTATAGGACTGTGTGTCAGTGACTTATTCATTTTATGTTAATAATATTGTATAGCCCAGAGGGGGAAGATTTGGTTTGACAGACCCACACCTGAGATTCTTTAAGGCATTAGGGGGATAGATACACATATAAGAGATAATATCTTCTTATGTCATCACATCTCCTAGCAGATACTTCATGAACACAGAATATATTTAATCAAACATTTCTTCCACAATACACACACGCACAAAATGTAACCAGTTCTGTTTGTCTTAGCACTGTCATATGATGTGGTACCATCTGGCTTTCAAATACCAGCACCTCTACACTAGTGTATTTCTGTGTATAAGTGAAGTGACATTGCTTTATTAAAGCATATAAAGAGGTAGTTCTTAAGCACTGTGCAAGAAAAATTTTTTCAGCATTGAAGCTTGGATTTTCAGTAAAAGTCAAATTCATATAGCTTTTCATTCATTGTATGAATGATATGTGACAGAATGGAGTACACACCTATCTAATAAAGTGATAAATAAAAGGAGATGCACTATAATAAGGGTTATTATAAATTAAAAGATAAAAACATAAGAATATATTTTTGAACAAAAATGAGCAGTTGCAGACCATTAAAATGGATGACTTTATTAGAGTATAATTAATGTGAAGTTTCATTTATTGTATTATAAAATTATAGATACTTTAAAAGAGACTTAAGATCACTTTAATATTCAACTTAATTTTCAACAATCTTAAACTTTTTTGATAAATAGTTAAGTTAAAGGTAATAGTAGATTAATATTGCTTTCCAAAGCAATACAACAGCAATAAGCCTTACCCATCATCCAGTGTCTCAGCAAACAAATTTAGCTTGTCAGAGGCACTGTATCTTGCCAGTCACTGTGGGCGCAGAGTGATGAGACAGCCTGGAAACAGGGCACGTGTGACCTGCCTACTAGAGGGAGGAGCTGTTGCTAAAAACTTTTAGTTTACTCAGCAGATGTTTGGGGTCCCCCCTGTGGGCAGCACTGGGGATGGGGCAGTAGACAAGGCTGATGAGACCTTTGTTGTTCCGAAGGTCATGCTGTGTGAGAAAGGAGGCTCCAAGTAGGCACTGACAGATGTTACAATGAAATAACAGGGTGCTCTGATGGAGATGCAGGGGTGATGTTGGGGTGATGCTCTGAAGGTTTCACTTTGGAGATTGTGTTGCAGTCAGTGTTCAGCAGCTACCAGTAAGTAGTCCCAGGAATATCCTCAGGTCATCATGCTCTCCAGAGAATAGTTCACTTGACATCCTGGGGCTCGGATGAGGCAGTAAAGGGTGAAAATAGGTGGGCTATGAAGAAGTGTTTGGGAGGAAAATTCAGGAATCTGTGAAGCACTGTATAAGAAAATCCTGACCTGGCCTAAAGGGGATTATATGTGTGTGGTGATGGTTGGGGGCTAGAAAGGAAAATCTTTGGGATGGATCTTGTGGATAAAGGGGACAACTAGATACAGAGGGTCTTCCATACCTCATGCTTACTCCTAGGGACACACTGAGGAATAAGATCAAATATCCTCTCCTTTCATACAAATCCTGTCTAGTAAATTAAAATATTTAGGAAGCTCAGTAGATTAACCAGACTTCTTTCTAATACCAAATGGGGCAAGTGCTTACCAACCTTTTGTTGCTTCTCTATTCTTGATATTTAAAGGTTATTTTAAAAACATTATTTTTTTATAACAAGTAAACATTCCATAATCTCAGCTTTTTACTTATTAGGCATCTTCACAACAGAGGTCATGTTGCATTTCCCTTTCAGGAAACACTGAACATATTCACCAAGAAGCTACCAGGAAAATGAGAACTGTCCAGATCATGTCAAATTCCCACCAAGAGGAGCTAAGTGTTCTTACCTTGCAGAAAAGTACCCACAAAGGGGGAGCCATTAGGTAGCTGGCTGGTTACATGGCAGAGAAAGTAAATTCCTGGTTGGTGCTGAGTCAGGAGAATGCAGCTGGGTCAAAGTTGCAAAGAAGTAGATGGTCCCACCAAAGGAGGGACTTGAGCCGTCCAAGCTGCTCTTAGGTGTGCAGTGAGCAGTATGCCCCCTGAGATGCCACTTTAAGATCTATGCTCCAATCCTGGCTTCATCTTTGAGGTCAAGTAACATAATACCTCTGTTTCCATTTTCACTTAGGGTTGATTTTATAATTTGAAGCCTTTTTGTTTTTCCATATACATTTCAATATTTTTTTTTAATCTGAGCTTCTTTAGCCTCTTCACCTAACCCAAAGCTGGTTATGAAGACACAGCATTGCCCTGCAATTCTGGTGATGTGGCAGCTGTTTTTCTCAAAAATACATTAAAATATTTGACTTAGAGGGGACATAAGAGTCTTCCTTACTGCCAGTCCACCTATGCATTGCTCCTTCTAGACATTCCCCTTCTCCCTCGTTAAAGAATTACAGCTCTGCGTCCTCTTTTAGGGACAGTCATTTCAAGATCCTTTGATCAGAGCCCCTCAATTTTTTTAGCTCAGGATTGGTGCCGCTCCTTTAAGCATTCTTCTTAGTGATTTTTTCTGGGTGATGCAACACCCACAAAGAATCTATGTCACAGATGATCCCTTTCAAACACCTAACATTTCAATTACTTGTATTCCTCCCAGTCACTAACTCTCATAGGTATGCCTGTGGATAAGAAATATAGTGCCTCCTTTTCTCACTTTCAAAAATATATTCTGAGTACCACCACCTTCCCTCTTCCAAGAAAGTCTCTAGCATTCTGACCCCAATATCCCTTGACCACAGTAGGATCTAAAATCTCCCAACACTTTCAAACTTTCCATAATTCAACTTTAAAATAATTTCCTTGCATAGTATCCAGTTCTGCGCCTTTATTATTGCATCTTATTTTCTTAGAAAAATATTTTATTGGGCCTCCCTGGTGGTGCAAAGGGTTGAGCACAGCCCTGTAAAGCTGTCCGCAGCCTCTGCAGTGCATGTTCAATCCCTGGCCTGCCAGGGAGCTACCCACATGGCACAGCAGACCTCTCCTGTCTTGCCCACTGCTTCCGTCTGCAGTGTTTTTGGTCCATCTGCCTGTTCTGCTCCCCACTCTGTCTCTGGTGAGTCCTCTCACTCTCCTGCACCTCTGGCCTATACCCCAGTTCTTTTATGCATAAATAAATAAGTTTTTTAAAAAAAAAATATTTTATTAAAAACCTTGGTTAAGTCATATTTTTACTTCTTTGCATTTCCTCAGTGTGGCTGG